>NC_065444.1:191096166-191429586 GCF_917563875.1 Diabrotica virgifera virgifera | reverse complement strand
CATAGCTATCCTTAGGGGGGGCGTAGGGGTTGAAATCACTATTTCAAGCACATTTTTTTAAGTATTGTAGAATTATTTTATTTTTAAACTAATAGACATATTCAGTATAATTCATAGATTATTCAAGAAAAATTCAAAGAAAATTATTGAAAAATATGCCGACGGCCGCAAATTTTTGAAGACACCTCAAAATATAATGAATTTTGCGGTGGACATCAGAACTCAAGATTAGCTGATGGTAAACAAAAATTTCAAAAATATTTTATTAGCTTGAGTTATGAGTTTTTAGAGGTAACGCTGTCGAGTTCTTTTAGTTTTATCGACTTTTGACTTTTTTATATAAGTCGGAAATCAAAACAACAAATTTTTTCTGCAAAAAAGGTGAAAATCAACATACTTATTATTGTTAAATAAAAAATAAGCATAAAACAAAAAGTATCTCAACAGCGTTACCTCAAGAAATGTCTAAAGAAAATATATACAAATTTCCAGGTGGGTCGGTCAATTAGTTTTTGAGTTACAATGTTTACAGGTTTTGAAAATAGTAGTTTTGAGAAAAAAGCGTTTAAACTATTGTCAACTTTTATTTTTAATTTCATTTTTGTCTGTCAAATCGTAAAATGATGCACACCGGAATATCTTTTTGAAACGCGGAATAATTTACAAAATAAAATGAGAACAGCTGTTGATCTTTGTTCACTACGTTTAAGCGTACTGGCGCAAACCTGCTGCAAAGCGAATAAAAGGATATTCAACCCTATCTCACTACCTTCCTACCTTCGACTAGCATTGCAGCAAGTTCGCGCTAGCGCGCTTGAGCGTAGTGAGAAACGGTCAACAGTTGTTCACATTTTAGTTTGTAAATTACTCCGCGATTCAAGAACATATTTTGGTGTGCATCACTTTACGATTTGACATACAAAAAAATTGAAAATAAAAGTTGACAATACTTTAAACTCATTTTTCTCAAAACTGCTTTTTTCAAAGGCTCTAGACATTGTAACTGAAATCTACTTGACCAACCCACCTGGAATTTTGTATAAATTTTCTTTAGACATTAATTTAGGTAACACTGTCGAGATATTTCTTGTTTTATGCTTATATTTTATTTAAAAATAATAAATATGTTAATTTTCACCATTTTTTGCAAAAAAAATTCGTTGTTTAGACTTCTGAATAGTATCAAAATGTCAAAATTCGATAAAACTAAAAAACTCGACAATGTTACCTCAAAAAACTTATAAGCTAATAAAATCTTTTTGAATTTTTTACTTACCATGATCCAATGATGAGCTCTGATGTACACAGCAAAATTCATTGTTTTTTGAGCTGTCTTTAAAAATTTGCAACCGGTAGCTTATTTTTCAATACCTTGAATTTTTTTTGAATATTCTATGAATTGTACGGAATATAGTACAAATAATAGTTGATAGGCAACCCATGCTAGAAATATTTGTCTATGCATGACATTTAATAAAAACAATATTTCATCCGGCAAGCAGGTGGGTACAGATAGACCTATATTCGGATCCCGTGTTATAACTAAATATTTTAACCTATGGTATTATAATAACTTTTTTATTAGTGTTTGTTTTTGTTATATCGGAAAATATAGAAGTACCTATAATAAATATATGTTCTGGAAATAAAAACTTTTTTCTACAACCGTGCTAAAAATGCAATTTATCTACTTTATGTCATATTATGTATAAGTTTTTAGTTTGTGAAAACTGTCATTATAGATAGCAGTGCGTGAAGTGTTTAAAGTGTGCGTGAAATAACAATGTATTTTAAATGGGACTTACTTTTTCGCACTGTTTTTAACACACTTTCATATAATGAAATATCCTTAACTTTCGCGATGTCATGGTGATGACATAATGAGCAATAAATTACGACAAAAGTTTTGACAGTTTTGTGGTTTGAAAGAAGTTAGAATTTTTAAATATCAAAGTTCTAAAAATTTTAGAATAGAAATTAATTCCAGTGACGAAGTGTTGCAGTTTTATTATTTGTTCATCTTAGATAAAATATTGTATGAAACTGTGCGTCAAGTACTTTTTGCGAACTTACGCGATGTGTAGCACTCGCTCCGTTGTCGCTCGTGCTCTAAACATCACGTGCGTTCGCAAAAAGCATACTTCACGAACTGTTTCCATAATAACATAATCCATATAAAATTATCGACGTATAATTAAATTATCGACATAATTATCCGCCAATGAGGAGGCCGAAAGGAAGAATGTGAAGAAAATCGGACAAATCTGAATTAATGGCTTTTACTGGTATGTTAATTTTGATGTGCATTGTAATTTTGTTGTAACGTTTTGTAAATTGTTTAAATTAATATTTTAGAAAATGCTGTGTTTATTAAGCATAAGATCCTTAAGTTTAATCCATTTCCAGCAACTCTCAATAAATATATTAGCTATTTTCGAGGTGGACATTTTTTACCCACCCTTGGGCGTACATGGAACCTAAAAAAGGTTGGGCGTTTAAGGGTTAATGTGTTTAAAAATATTGCATATTTAAATAAAAGTTATACATATCTTGGCAAAATTGTGTGCATGTATGTATATGCGCATATTTTGGAAAACTTAGTGCTCATTTTTCCGGCCATTGATCATATCAATAATTATAAGACATACTGCATTTTTACATAACAAACTTAAACATAGTGTAGTATTCGATTCACTTAAAGAGTGTAGTATGTATTTCGCTTAGGTATTATTCTAAACAGATGGATGTTTTGTAATTTACTTTTTGATTTTTTTTTGCATTTTTTTTTCAGTTTTTGATTTAAAACAACTGTGTTATTTAAATTTTGTGTTAAGGCCGCTTTGTTTGTAAGGAATTATATATTTACGGTTTAAACAATAATAATTATGCAGATACTAACAAAAAAATTGGAATAAGGAAACTTTAAACTGGGAGAGACTTTTTAATTGGGATAATATCAATTTTCCAAATATCGATGAGTGTAAAACATACTTACAGTTGAGTCCGCGTGTCTTTACCCGTGCGTCATCATTTAACCTTCGGAGTACGGAGATTATTTGACTTACTTAGATTACGAAGATGGGTCAAGCGTGACCCATTCTCATTTTATTTATAAGGATGTTTTAAATAGTCAGTATTAATAAACAGTATCTTTAATTCAACAAAAAACAAACAAACATAACAATTATAATCCTAAATTATTGTATTTAAATTTTTTAAGATGGTTTCCCATGGGTATATACTAGTTCGCTCCGGCGGCCAGATTTTAATACCTTACAGAAAACGGGCATAGGTAAATTCGCTCCGGCCATATATTTGAATACGTATACCCGTAAACAGAGACGGCTGCGATTTATGTGTACCTACAAACATATTAAAAATATTTTTCGAAATCCGAAGACCGGGTCAGGAGTGGCCCGGCATTATAGATGTTACGTAGAGGAAAAACTGTAATTTGCATGTTCACGAATTATATACGAAAAAATAGATTGAAACAAATAAGGAGAACTTACGATCAATCGGATTTGTAAAAAAATTATTTCATAAAATATTAAGAAATAAGTAAATTTCGGGTCACGCTTGACCCAGTCTTCGTACTCCGAAGGTTAAAGCATACGAAATAAGTCGGAAATCTATTTCACGCAACAACAACTGACAGAAAGTGGCTACTGTTTCGATTACGGGTTTTATTATAAAATTTGACGTTATCAAATAATATATCGAATGTCAAATGTAAGTTTTGCTTCAAAATTTTTGTGCAGAATTACAGCTACATTTGAAGTAGCTTAATAAATTCTTATATTGTTATTGATTTAAAAATAAATAAACAATTTATAAAAAATTTAGTAACATATTTTATTTTTTTATTTTAATAACTTTGACGGAAATCTAAACACAATCATTTCTTTACTGTGTGAATGACGTTAGCTTTGTATGTTTTAAATATTAATTACCAAATAGTATATTGTGCAACAAGTGCAGAAAGGTACTAATTTCTCACGAGTTTGAAAAGTTGCGGTACGAGCGCAAGCGAGTGCCGCAATTCAAACGAGTGAGAAATTACCTTTCTGCACGTGTTTCACACTATACTTTTTCTACAAGCACAGTTTTTCCTAAAAATAAAAATCACAATTTCCAAACGACGATTAATTATGATAGGTACCTATGTGATAAATTTTAAACTGTATTTAATTAATACCTACTAATCAATTTAAATTCCTTATACCTAAATAAATTGCACAGAAATCAGTTAAAAATTAATGCACTGCCTTAATTTGTTTAAATTTAAACAATTATTACACATTATTGACATTATATTTATGCAGTCACGGATATACACAAAACCTACTTCATTCGACGTCTCTTGCACAGGTTGCTAAATCCTTATTCGTTATTTGATAATTATAAAATGTTTAATAAGAATAAAACTGTAAAATAAAACAGTTGTAACATCCATAATTTAGTTTCTATGCTATAGTTAAATATAATAATTGTCTTATAGGTTATATATTTGTCTAAAGTTTAACCACGGACGGATGTAAACAGAATATAACGTTACTCAGAATGCGGTAGTCCACGGATGTAAACAGAATATAACGTTACTCAGAATGAGGTAGTCAACTGTGCAGAAAATAACTTTGCGGCACAGAAACGTCACTTTGCGGCACAGAAACGTCACTTTTCTGCACACTAATGTCAAATATCTTATACTTTGATAAAATATCAAGTTTGCTAACATAAAACCGTGCAGAAAAGTGTACTTTGAATAGTGGTTGTAGAAAAATATAATTATTTACCTTAAGGGGGAGGTATGGTTTGAAATATTTAATTTTTTTATTATTTCAAATAAAAATGCATACTTTCAAGAATACTCTCTGAAAATTTCAAAATAATCGGATTAAAATTACCAGAGATACAGAGTGTTCAATATCCCTATCTTCGACTCGTTTTGCCGCGACTTCGCGCCAGCACGCTTGAGCGTAGTGAGAAACGTTAAACAACTGTTCGCCTTCTCTTTTGTAGATTACTCCTCGATTCAAAAAACATATTCCAATTTGCATCACTTTACGATTTGGCAGACAAATAAGAAGATGAAGATGCAGTTGTCAAAACTTTAAACGCATTTTTCTCAAAACTGCTTTTTCAAATGCGGTGGACATTGTAACTGAAAAACTACTGGGCCGATCTACCTGATATTTTGCACATATTTTCTTTGGACATTCATGAGGTAACAACGTCGAGATATTTTTCTTTTTTTGTTTATTTTTTGTTCAACAATAATAAGTCTCTTGATTTTCACAAAATTTTTACCAAAAATTTCATTTTTTTGATTTCTGAGTGATACCAAAAATTCAAAAATCATTAAAAATAAAAAAACTCGACGTTATGACCTCGTGAAACTCATAAGCTAATTAAATCTTTTTGAATTTTTTGTTTCTTATGATCGAGTGACGAGTTCTGATGTCCACCGCAAAATCCATTTTTTTGTGAGCTGCCTGTCAAAATTTGTCACCAATGGCTTATTTTCCGATATTTTGGATTGGATTTTTTTCTAAGTATTCTTTGAATTGTACTTAATATGCTTATTTAATTTAAAAATAAAATAATTGTACCATAGCTTCGAAAAAAAATCACAAAAATGTGCTTGATATGTTGATTTCAAACCATACCCCCTCCTTAAAATTTCAAAGGCCAATATAAAATTAGTTGTGAAAACAACTGTTTGTGTAATATAAAGAAACTTCAAAACGCAAAAATTCGACAAAAACAGCAAAAAATTCAACTGATTGACAGCCACAAAAGTAAACAAAGCAGAAACGTCAAACAAATTGTGCTTAAAATATGAAAACATACCGAATCGTCTTTTTGTGTACCTATCTCTTTTCAATGCACTGAGTCTAGATGGTTCATAAAAATAACATGTGTTGTTACTTAATAACAAACGGCAGCTGGTTTGTCATGAGTTTCATGCGTGGAAGAGAATGATGCTAGATAAAAAGTATGTGTCTTATCTCTTCAGGTATTATTGACGCACGGGTAAAGACTCGCGGACTCAAGTGTAGAACTGTTTACTTAAAAACACTATTAGTGCAGTCACTGAAGGTTTTCACCTCCGATTTCGTTGAACCTTCATCGATTTTCATGAAAATTGGTGAGTAATTAGAAGATACCTCAAGGAACAAAGGTGACATGATGCCAACTTGCGCTTTTACTCTGGGGTTGGATGCCACCCCTTCTCGGGGGGTGAAAATTATTTTATTTAGAATAATACCACAAGTCGATGGAGGGACAAATTATAAGCAATATTTGTTATATAAAGTTATTAAAATAACTCAACACTTTTTGAGTTATTAAAGACCAAAAATTTTATTTTTTCGTAAAAAAATGCATGTTTTAAATCGGGTTTTCACGTATAAATCAAAAACTATAGGCTTTTACAAAAAAGTTATTATTACCGAAATTGAAGATAATAAAAAAATGAATACACTGCTCACATAAAGAACTAAACTAATGTTAGTTCAAAGTAAGTTATTGGCAATTCAATGTGTATTTGTTTCGACGAGTACTCAAATCTAAGTATTCAAGCTTAAATAACGGGAAAACGATGCAATGTATAAAATATTCGTGTTAAACATTTGTAAAAGTACTTCGGAATACCTATCAAATGAGCTTGAGAACAAGATAGTGGCGTCAAAATTAAGCAAGTTGTGATGAAAATATAAGAACCGTTTCGAATTTTTTAGGAAAAAGTGAAAAATAAAACATACGCCATTTCCACAAAAATTAAAATTTATAGTAATCCTTACAAGAAATTCTTTATATTAACATAAGTAATGTTTTGGATCATTTTGACCGGTTTAGAGTGCATATTTTTGAAAAAAAAAGGTATAATTTAAAAAATCATAATTTTTAAAATTATTTTAATTCCCATATTCTTTTGATAATAACTCCAAAAATACTCAATATACGTAAAAAATTATATGTAATCAAATTTTATTTTTTTCTCTACCAAATATTTTACCTGTTTTGCTATTTCTATAGGGTAAAAAATAACCGAGATAGAAACGTTTAAATCTTAAATTTTGCTGTGGGAACCATGCAAAGGGTCTATTTAACCTTTTATTAAAAAAAATAAGGGGATTAAAAGATCATGTTCAACGTGATTAAATAGCACTTGGAATTAACTTTCAAACAGTTTTTAGATGAACCTGATATCGTAAAGACGAACGGAGTTATTAAAAAAAAACAATAAAATTTTTTGGAAAAAATTTTTTAAAGATAAATTTTGAAAAAATTTTGGAGCATAAATTTTAACGCTATCGACATGTTCGGGGGCTCATTTGTTAGATATTTTTTAAGTACTTTGACAAATGTTTAATAAGTTTATGTTATAAAATGCATCAATTTCCCGTTATTTCAGCTTGAATACTTAGAGTTTTTTACTCGCAGAAAAAAATATACATTCAATTACCTCTAACTCACTTTTAGTTAACTTTAAAAGGTTTTTCTAGTAAGGAGTTTATTTCCTTTTTTATTAGCTTCAATTTTGATAATATTAACTTCTTTGTAAAAATCTTTTTTGAGTTATTGATGAAAAATTGATTAAAAACATGAATTTTTCTCAAGAAAAATTAAAATCTTTGATCTTTAATAACTCAAAAAGTTTTGATTTATTTTAATAACTTTATATAACAAATTTTGCTTAGAATTTATCCCTCTATCGGATTATGGGGTTATTTTTAATAAAATAATTTTCACCACCGAGGAGGGGTAAAAGCCACTCCCAGGGTAAAAGCGCAAGTTGGCACCATGTCACCTTTGTTCTTTGAGATATCCTCTAACTACTTACCAATTTTCATGCAAATCGATGGAGGTTCAACGAAATCGGAGGTAATAGCTCATATCCACCTTCAGTGACTCCACTATATGCTTCTTAGGGTATGTATATTTATTTTTTAACCAATGTAATTGTATGTGCAAAGAAATTCATTGGTAAATAGCAACATTAGCTGCAAAGTTTGATATGGTAATTTTCTTATTAATATTTTATAAATAAAAGTTAGCATAATTCACTACTATTATTTTAGTGCCAAGTAAACATTCAAAAATTAAGTTGTGTATATGTTACCATTTATCGAAGTTCGTCATAAATTTTTCCTCCTAAAATCTGCGACATTTTGTTTTTATATAAATTATAACAAGATTATAAATACTCCAATGCCGTCTCGTAAAAGGTTTTTAATTTAATACAAATACCTATTTGCTTAAAAAATCCACCTTTAATATAAGAAACAATAGAAACATTAGAGCCCAAAAAAATTTTACCTTAACGGTAAAAAACTAAAAATCCCAAATTTTTCTCTCCACTGTAAAAAGTTCGAAAAGACGAACAGCGGTCAAAACAAAAGAGCAGAGAGCTCTACGTAACAATCGCAAAATTGTCTGAGCAGCGCACACTGGATACTCGGTTGATTCACGCTCCACGACGGTCGCAACAAGACTAGCAATCTTGTTTTAATGGATGCCGCACCTGCTGCTTCTGTTCCAGAGCGCCGCTGGCAGACACGATATGTGGAAAGACCTTTGGATGTAGTCTGGATAAGAAAAAATAAAGCCAGGAACTCAACGTTTTAACACTCTAAATGGATTAGCCTGAAAGAAATTAGGTACTAATGGCTAACATAATATCGCTCACCGGAGACAATGTTATTTTAAATGTTCTGAAATAAGTGATGTATATTGTTTAAATAATAATTTTTGTTATCTCATCAAGAAAACAATTATATGGTAAAAGTTTTGTTATTTTGAAAAGTATAATTTAATTTTATATGAGAATTTGCCAGTATTGCAGACACAAGGTATAAAATATGATTTTAATTAAAACAGTGTGTAGAAAGACCTTTGGATGAAGTCTGGATAAAAAAAATACAAAGCCAGAAACTCAACGTTTTAACACTCTAAATGGATTAGCCTGAAATAATTTAGGCGATAACCTATATAGCCCAGCGGCGACAATACTCACACAACTCAAAATTGAGCAATTTTGAGAAAATCGAGTTTTCTTTTTTTAAATTGTTTGAAATAAGCGACGTATCATTGAATTACTAAGTTTTGTTATATCTCTGGGACATTTTTTTATTGGCTTTAGGATTAGACCATGCGGCCCAAACAAAGTAAGTAGTACATACATAATCATCCTATCTTATCTAAATTATTTAATTACAGTAAAACCTGTCAGTAACGGCCACTAAAAATGAACGAACTATTGGCCGATATAGAAAGGTGGCCGGTATTGCCAGTTTGTGTAGTCCACAAATACATAAAAGATTACTGGAACTTTGTTTATTTTATTATTAAAAGCAAATATAATTCTATATATGAACGGACTCTACTAATACTACGAAAAAAGGGGATGTTTAAGCTTTGTTGAAGAATTTTTCAATTCACTGTTATTTTTTTATAATGTCCTTTGACAATTTGAGTTTTTACAACACCATATTTTTCGGTCAACTTTTGTAATCTTAAACCGTACTTATAAATAGTGACAAACATTTCCTCTTTTATGATATTTTATGACAACCACACCGACCCTAATTATTTAATTCCTTTTTAGGTAGGTACAAGAGGTATTAAATATAGTACTGGGAATTTCTATCAACAAGTTGACAAAAATATTTGGCCGATATTAACAGGTAAATTTCTATAAAATGTGCTTTAAAAATATGTGATTATTTGGCCGCGTCCGTATTATACAGTGCTAGTCAAAAGTCCGTACCCCCCTCGTATCTTTTGAACGGTTATACCTATAATTAAAGACTGGATTATATGCAAAATGCATATGCATATATATGCTGCATATTTCTCATGTTTTTCATAAATGCATATGCCTTGCATATTTGGAGATTTAAGAGCATATAAATGCATATTTTGATGGGAATTTACTCTACCCCATTTAAAAATAAGGTATATATTAGTAACATCAACATCCATTAAAATAAAATGTGAAAGTAAATATTTTGCTGTTAAGCTCCTTTGTTGTTGTACCCATAAACATAATGGGCGTTATTTATAGCTGCAGGTATCATTATCCGGATATTTAAGATTTATAGACTTCTCAGAATTTACAAATTACCTAAGTAAATACCGATTATATTTTGAATAACATTACAAATATTACCTGTACTTTCTGCTGGTGTCGGCCAACTATGAATTATTCTGGGAAAACCAACCAAAACGAAATTTTAAGCATTTTAAGGGTAGGATAGATTATTTTATTTTATGAATGGTTAGTCTTAAATCAATCGCCGATTATTCAACTTTTGTGATTGCAAGTTATTGACTATACTGTGTAAAAAAATCATTTTATTATTATTGTGAAAATGCCTAAAGTAGCAAGGGAAAAATCAAGTCTTCTCAGAAGTTGGATTGGAAGTAACAATCATCTAAAAGTTATCGACAGTGAAAGTATGTTTTGCACCATTTGTGATAAAAAGGTAAGTTCTCCACTTCAATAGATTTTTAAACTTATCAAACTTCTTTGCACATCTATGTGTCTGTCTATTCTAAAATGACAAACCGTCCCATTTCTTCAAAAACTGTTTTTTAAAGTTCGCAACGGTTTGGCTTATACAGAGCGAGGTGTTGAGAGTGGCCCACCCTGTATACTACGGTACACTGACTGTACTTTATTGTTTGACGATTTCAATTTCACTTTGAGAAATAAAAAAAAATTGGGGGAGGTTTAAAAAGTTTGATCATTTTAATGTAGGTATCTATTTACGAAAACATCTAAAACATCATTATCATTATATTCCAGATTCCATGTCAAAAGAAATTCCAAGTAGTTCAACACATAAATACTTCACTTCACCAAACTAAGCTATCAAAAAATGATAATAAACCTCGCCAGCAGATTCTACAGAACAGTTTGCAGATTCAGAATACGTCAGTTGGGCAAGAAACCTTTGCAAAGGATTTATGCCATTTTTTTTTGAACTGCAATATCCCTCTGCACAAGTTAGAACATAAATCGTGTCAAAACTTTTTAAAAACTTATTGCAAGATTAAAGATAAACCAGCTCAAATACCAAGTTCTTCAACTCTTCGGGAAAAATATGTCAGTGCATGTTACAAAGATGTGATGACGAGTATTAAAAATCAGTTAAAAGCCGAATATCTTTGGATTTCCGTCGACGAAACAACGGATACAAAGGGTCGACAAATTGCGAATCTAATTGTTGGAGTTCTTAACGACTCTGGCGATTTTAAAAACTCATACTTAATTAGTGTAAAATGTTTGGAAAAAACAAACTATGCTACAATAGCTAGATTTGTTAACGAATCCCTAACAAATTTTTTTTTACCTGATCAAGTACCATTTGAAAAAATATTATTAATGCTTAGTGATGCCGCCTCATATATGATGAAAGCTGCATCCAATCTTAAAATCTTTTTCCCTAATTTAATTCACTGTACATGTTTGGCGCACGGCCTAAACAGAGTTGCAGAGAAAGTTAGAATTGAATTTCCCAATGTAAACACCTTAATAAATAATGTATAAAAAGTATTTCTGAAAGCACCACTACGTGTACAGGTATATAGGGAGATGCTTCCCGATATTCCTTTACCACCAGAACCAGTATTAACCAGATAGGGAACTTGGCTTAAAAGTGCTATATTTTTATCTGAACACTACGACGACATCAAAAGCGTTATTTCAAGTTTTGATCCGACTTGTACCGCTATTGATAACTGTCAAAATATTTTTAAAGAAAAGTCTATTAAAAATCAATTGTTGTATATAAAATCGAATTTCGATATCATTGAAAGTTCAATTACAAAATTAGAGGCTCAAAATTTATGTCTTCACAATAGTATGTCTATTGTTGATTCGGTTAAACAGAAAATAACAAATCTGAATGGGGAAATTGGAGTAAAAATTAAAGATAAACTTGATGACGTTTTAAACAAAAATGAGGGTTTCACTTTATTGCGTTCAATAAATAATATAATCAATTTTGGAAACTTCGATGAAAATATTAATATGGATCCGTCTCTAATAGCAAAGTTTAAATATGCCCCAATTACATCTTGTGACGTTGAGAGATCTTTTTCTGCCTATAAACAAATATTAACAGATAGAAGACATAATATTAGTTTAGAAAATATGAATCAATATATGATTATTTATTGTAACAATAAAAATATGTAAATTTGTTTTATTGTACTCTTTTTATAATATTAGTTTAGAAAATATGAATCAATATTGTAACAATAAAAATATGTACATTTATTTTATTGTACTCTTATTTATCTTGTGGTCAAAATAAAATATTTTGCCGTTTTATTTGTCACAAAACCTGAAGTTAAAAAAATATATTAAGAAATAATAATACAATTTGGTTTAAATTCAAACCTATTTATTTATTTTTATTATTTTTTATTTATTTATGTATTTAACGTAAACCATAAAATTATTCATATAAAAATAAGTGCATATATAAATGCATATTTGCATGTTAATTGTGCATATTCAGCTTGTTTTAAAATGCATATTGCATGCATATTTTAGACATTTTTTAGTGCATATTTTCCAGTCTCTACCTATAATAGTGAAATTTGGAGGGAGGAAATAAACGAATGTAAGCTTCTTAACTAGTTATGACAGGTGACGTAATAGTGACAGATGACGTTACACAGCCACTGTGACCGATAATTTTAAATAGGACCTTATGGCAAGTGATACCTCATTCGAAAGGTATTTAAAATACCTACTCAGTCATACTAATTTTTTTGGGTTTAGGTTGATTTTGTTTTTGGTGAATAAATTAAATAAATATAATATTGTAGTTTCGAATTTAATTAATAAAAATTCAAATGTTAGCCTATGGATTTTTTGTCAAAAAATTTGACGTTTTTTAATTCTCTAGTAGTTTTTACGTCAACGTCAACCTGTTTGACAAGTAATCATAAGCGGAATTTTGAATTTTTATTAATTAAATGCGAAACTACAATTTTATATTTATTTAATTTATTCATCAAAATTAGCTTAAACTCAAACAAAATTAGTATGACTGAATAGGTATTTTCAATACCTTTCAAACGAGGTATCACTTGCCATAAGGTCCTATTTAAAATTATCGGTCACAGTGGCTCTGTAACGTCATCTGTCACTATTACGTCACCTGTCATGCCTAGTTAAGAAGCTTACGTCCGTTTATTTCCTCCCTCCAAATTTCACTATTATAGGTATAACCTTTCAAAAGATACGAGGGGGGGTACGGACTTTTGACTAGCACTGTATAGGTGGCTGTAAATACCAGATAATAAATAAGGGAATCTACATATAATTTGTTTGGCGTATTTTGAAATTGGCCGTTAGTAAAGGTGGCCAGATTTTCACAGGTTTTACTGTAGTTATCTAAATTAACGTTATCTAAGCCTGACCGATCGTTTTGTTAAGAACATAAAAAACCAAAAGTTTAAGTCAGGATATAAATTCGAAATTATTTATCCTCTGAGCTTTTTAGGTTGGAAAAATAAAGCATAACATAGTGGCGAAATACTCGACAAAGGAAATCTATACTACCAGCACCATCTATGAATCAAAAGTCTAATAAGTCAGGAAATAAAATTCGAAAATATTTATTCTCTGAGCTTTTTAAGTTGGAAAAATAAATCATAACAGAGTGGCGAAATACTCGACAAGGGAAAACTAAATTGCATTTCACGTCCTGTCATTCACCGTAATAATAATTTTAGCGAACTATTTCCTTTAATATCCACCAAAGGTGAATAAAATATAAACTAAAAGAAAATATATTATGGTTCAGATTTGATTACAGTACAGAGCCGCTTGTCGCAAATAGTGTGATGTTACTGCCTTCTATGTCCAAATTAACTAAAACTCTCTTTCTTGGTTCAAATACATTATATTTACAATCACCTCCAACAACGATTAACCATAACAATGTGTTTACATATAACAGTAACGACCTGCCTTCACATTACTTAAATAATGACTACTACAAATAATAATATCCATATCATCGGACGTTCACTTACTTATATATAGGATGAACTATTGCAACCTCACGTGTCGGCCTTTATTTTCAATAAAACATCTTTTGTACAGGGTGATATTATAATACCACACCTCCCCGTTTTGTTAAAATTACATATTTTTAAAATGAGATTGATTGTCCATCATCGCTTTTAGGAGATAGACCTTATATTACTTATATAGTTAAGGTCCTATATCGGCCGCTATAAGACACTTAACTGAACAAAAATCCTATTCTCCACAAAAGTTCATATTTTCCCTATACTAAACTGGTATTTTATAACCTATCACTAGTTCACGTACTTTCACGTCGTGTTTTTCGTCCTTTTTTTTCGTTCACTAATTCACTTCATCAAAACAGTGTCCACAGTGAATGAAATTGATCCTAACTTTTAAATAGTCTTTTAGTGCCTATAAGCCGTATTAACGTTACTTTACTATTTCATCTTATTATTTCATTATTTCAGTCTTATTTTGACTTATTTATATACGCCTTACTAACTTTAAAATAATGTACCTATAATAAAGATTTAGTCTCTGTAAAAACTTCACTTTTTGCGTCCCTTTGCTTACTATTAGTCGGAGAGATAGAAGCGGATTTTGTGCGTGATAAGTAATATGGAAAAACTATAGGGGCATATGTTGAACTAGTTGTGTACATGACTTTCACCAACGGCCGGAAACCAGAGTTGGGGCCGAGGGAAGTTATAAGAGGGTAAAAGTCGCGGATTTTATTATTTTTTTATGACGCTCATGATCGAGATAGTGCACCAAAATTTGGGAATAAGTAGGTCATGACGTAACTAAGTAAAACATCTATGGGCAGAACGCTGCGTGGCCGACAAAGGGGTGGGGGTAGGGGTGAATATAAAAAATATAAAGGGTTTTTGCGACGTTCGTGATTGAGATAGTGGACCAAAATTTGGGAATAAGCAGATCATGACATTACTAAGTAAAATCCCCAGAGCCGGAAACCAGAGTCGGGATGAGGGTAGTTATAAGGGGTCAAAGTCGCCGTTTTTATTATTTTTTTTTTGTGACGCTCATGGTCGAGAGAGTGCACCAAAATTTGGGAATAAGTAGGTCATGACGTAACTAAGTAAAATCTCCAGGGGTGGCACTCTGCGTGGCCTACAAAGGGGTGAGGCAGGGGTGAATAGAAAAAATATAAGGGGTTTTTTTGCGACGTTCGTGATTGAGGGAGTACACCAAAATTTGGGAATAAGTAGACCATGACATAACTAAGTAAAATGCTCAGAGCCGGAAACCAGAGTTGGCATGAGGGTAGTTATAAGGGGTCAAATTCGCCGTTTTTATTATTTTTTTGTGACGCTCATGATCGAGATAGTTCACCGAAATTTGGGAATAAGTAGGTCATGAGATAACTAATTACCATCTCCAGGGGTGGAACGCTGCGTGGCCGATAAAGGGGTGGGGGTAGGTGTGAATATAAAAAATATAGGGGGTTTTTTGCGACGTGCTAGATTGAGATAGTGCACCAAAATTTGGGAATAAGTAAACCATGACTTAGCTAAGTAAAAGCCCCAGAACCAGAAACCCGAGTTGCGGATGAGGGTTGTTTTAAGGGGTCAAAATCGCAGTGTGTATTATTTTTTTGTGACCCGGCACAACATATGTCCCCTTACGCAGTGTTCCGCCCCTGGAGATTTTACTTAGTAATGTCATGATCTATTTATTCCCAAATTTTGGTGCACTCGATCACGAACGGCAAAAAAAACATATATTTTTATACTCACCCCTGCCTACCACCCCTTTGTACCCCAAGCAGCGTTCCACCTCTGAAGATTTTACTTAGTTACGCCATAACCTACTTACTCCCAAATTTTAGTGCACTATCTCCATCATGAGCGCCAAAAAAAAAATAATAAAAACTGCGATTTTACCCCTTATAACTACCCTCGTCCGCCACTTTGGTTTCCGCCTCTGGGGATATTACTTAGTTATGTCATGGTCTACTAATTCCCAAATCTTGGTGCACAATCTCAATCACGAACGTCGCAAAAAACCCCTTACATTTTTTTATATTCACCCCTGCCCCACCCCTTTGTCGGCCACGCAGCGTTCCACTCCTGGAGATTTTACTTAGTTACGTCATGATAGACTTATTGCCAAATTTTGGCGCGCTATCTCGATCATGAGCGTCACAAAAAAAAAATAATAAAAAACGGAACTTTGACCCGTTATAACTACCTTCCTTCCCGACTCTGGTTTCCGGCTCTGGGGATTTTAATTATTTATGTCATGGTCTACTTATACCCAAATTTTGGTGCAATATCTCAATCACGAACGTCGCAAAAAACCCCTTATATTTTTTATATTCACCCCTACCCCCACCCCTTTGTCCGCCACGCAGCGTTGAGCCCCTAGAGATTTTACCTAGGTACGTCATGATCTACTTATTCCCAAATTTTGGTGCACTATCTCGATTAAGAGCGTCATAAAAAAAATAATAAAATCCGCGACTTTGACCCCTTATAACTACCCTCGGCCCCAACTCTGGTTTCCGGCCGTTGGTGAAAGTCATGTACACAACTAATTCAACATATCCCCGTATAGTTTTTCCATATAACTTATCACGCACAAAATCCGCTCCCAGCTCTTAGACTATATCTACTAACACTATTGTAAGATATTGTCGATCCTTAATTCAAACACTTTCCGCGCAAATTTAACATGAAATTCATTATATACATTTAAAAATAAGTTATTTATAATTTACGCTACTTTAGAGAAAAAAAAAAATTACAACTTTAACTCTTAGACATAATTCAATGATTAGCTACTTATTTGATATTATTCTTAATTCTGCTTGTTTATTTTGACATTTCTAAAAATTTTATGTATCTTATTTCATTTTTCCCACATATTTTCCTCTTCTTCTTCTTGTCTGGTACTACATCTCATATAATTCTTCATTTTTCTCCACATAATAACACTTCTACAGTGTACATAATTCATCTTCGTATACATATTTCATATACCAATCATATATCATTTATCTCATATATCATTTCATATAACATCATAATCATCACTTCATATACTAGCTCCGATACCTTCGTTTTACCTTAATAAAAGAGGTTTCACTCGGATGTCTTAGTTCTCCGCCAATATTAACCCGAATTTTCGCCCTGATCTGTACGCACCATTGAGGTGGTATAGTTAACTCAAAACACGAAATAGGTATTTTATGCGGTTCAAATTCTTCTAAAAATATCACAACCTCAATCCCTTGCTTTGAGGCCGTTGTTTATTCACGAATAATCATGAATAAAATAGGTACCCTTCAAAACACAGAGTGGGTCTCTAATAAGCTTTCAAGCTTCTATAATTTCAAATATAGTACCTTCCTAATTAAAATTTGACAAGAGCAGTGAGTTTCTTATTGTCTCAAATTTCCTCATAATATTCAACTTAAAATACTGTTGGTTCTTCTTCTTATCTATATAGCTCTTCTCCAAATTACTTATCTCGACTCATCAGGTCGGTTCGTTAATAGTATATTGTGCAACAAGTGCAGAAAGGTACTAATTTCTCACGAGTTTGAAAAGTTGCGGGACGAGCGCAAGCGAGTGCCTCAATTCAAACGAGTGAGAAATTACCTTTCTGCACGTGTTTCACAGTATACTTTTTCTACAAGCACAGTTTTTCCTAAAAATGAAAATCACAATTTCCAAACGACGATTAATTATAATAGGTACCTATGTGATAAATTTTAAACTGTATTTAATTAATACCTACTAATCAATTTAAATTTCTTATACCTAAATAAATTGCACAGAAATCAGTTAAAAAATTAATGCACTGCCTTAATTTGTTTAAATTTAAACAATTATTACACATTATTGACATTATATTTATGCAGTCACGGATTTACACAAAACCTACTTCATTCGACGTCTCTTGCACAGGTTGCTAAATCCTTATTGGTTATTTGATAAATATAAAATGTTTAATAAAAATAAAATTGTAAAATAAAACAGTTGTAACATCCATAATTTAGTTTCTATGCTATAGTTAAATATAATAATTGTCTTATAGGTTATATATTTGTCTAAAGTTTAACCACGGATGTAAACAGAATATAACGTTACTCAGAATGCGGTAGTCCACGGATGTAAACAGAACATAACGTTACTCAGAATGAGGTAGTCAACTGTGCAGAAAAGAACTTTGCGGCACAGAAACGTCACTTTGCGGCACAGAAACGTCACTTTTATGCACACTAATGTCAAATATCTTATACTGTGAGAAAATATCAAGTTTGCTAACATAAAACCGTGCAGAAAAGTGCACTTTGAATAGTGGTTGTAGAAAAAAATATATTTCTTGCTTATAACAATGTTTGTCTTAAAGCTCTTATATCAACGTATGTCATCACTAATCATTATTCATTAAAAAAAATATCATTTATCACACAAAAAATTGTTAATTCAGGTTCATATCATACAAAATTTAACACAAAATCGATGAAAATGTACTAAATATACTCAATAAATATCAATAATAAAAACAAATGGCTAATAAAAATTCAATAATAGTATACATTATATTCGACACAAATTCAATTCAAAATTCAAAAATAGCGTATTAGCCCAATAAATGACCGTTTTGGAGTGTAATTTGCAGGGGCAACTCCGAATTGCATGAAAATTTGGATTAAGGTTCTACTTACCCTCCACTTCAAAGTTGAATTTGTGCCGTTGGTTGCTTTTACTTGGGGGGTGACATTTACCCCTTCTCGGGGGTGAATCACGCGTGTTTAAAATAAGGTCGGAAATGGATAAACTGACTTATTTTAAGCACATTTTGTTCTATAAAGTTTTTTACGTAAGTCAATACTTTTCCAGTTATTCGCGATTTAAAATGTTGATTTTTCGACAAAAAAACTACGTTTTCAGACCGTTTTTCCCAAATAACTCAAAAAGTAAATATTTTATCGAAAAAAATATTTTTAGCAAAAATGTAGCCTACAGAAAAACGAAAAAAATGGTGTACCAGTAAAGTCTACAAATTGAGTAGAAGCAAAGTTGTAGCTCATGAAAAATACATTCTTATTCGTCTAATTCCAAATCGAATAATTCAACGCGAAATCACCGAAGAAAGAAGCATTTTTCGGGAAAACCTGATTAACATTTTTAAAGTATCGAAAAAGGCTTATTATTTGTTTTTCACAAAATTTTATGGCATCAAAAATAAACGAGTTACACTGAAAAAAAATTTGGCTCCTTTTTTTGGTAAAAAAAATCTTGAAATCCCCCCTCTTTTTAGCACCCTAAATGAAATTAATCGTTTGGCTTTACCATTTATTTTAACTGTATGTGTATTGTTTATATGATCTATAAGTTTGATTGGTTTGAAGGGCTTATTTTTGAAAACATTTGGTTTTATAATAAAATAAAATTTTCTAAAAATTTTTGAAAAATTTAATTTTTTCAAAATAACTTAAAAAGTATTAATGATAAGAAAAATCTTAAAGAGTAAAAAAATGTATAATTTACTATTATAAATATGCTACTTTTATTTTGTTTCTCCGTAAGACATAAATTGGTTAAAATATGGCGGTTCAAAATTTGCATACGCTCGTGATCAGTGACCCATTCAAGCTTTCTCAATTATACCCCTTTCAAAAATAAACACTTTAAACCGGTGAGACTGACAGATCATATAAAAAATAGATAGGTAAGTAAATTGTCTGTAAAGCGGTAGCGATTAATTTCAATTGGGGAGCTAAACACGGCGAGATTTTCATGATGTTTTACAAAAAAAAAAGAGTGCCAACTTTATTTTGAGCGTAACTCGCTTATTTTTAATGCTAAAACTTTTGTTTAAAAATTAAAACAAAGATTTTTATAAACAATTTAAAAACGTTTAAATTGGTTTTAAAAAGCGCTTAATTTTTCGGTGATTTCACCTTGAAATATTCGATTTGGAATTAGACGAATAAGAACGTATTTTTCATGAGCTACAACTTTGTTTTTATTTGATTGATAGACTTTACTAATACACCATTTTTTGGGGTTTTTTATAAGCTACATTTTGCTAAGGATATTTTTTCGATAAAATATTTACTTTTTGAGATACTTGCGAAAAACCGTCTGAAAACGTAGTTTTTTTGTCGAAAAATCAACATTTTCAATGGCAAATAACTCGAAAAGTATTGACTTAAGTAAAAAACTCTATAGAACAAAAGTTGCTTAAAATCAGTCAGTTTATCCATTTCCGGTCTTATTTTGAACGTGTGTTTTTCACCTCCGAGAAGGGGTGACTGTCACCCCCCAAGTAAAAGCAACCAACGGCACAATTTCAACTTTGAAGTGGAGGGTAAGTAGAACCTAAATCCAAATTTTCATGCAATTCGGAGTTGGCCCTGAAAATTACACGGTATCGCCGAATTTCCCGTTCATTTACTGGGCTATATGCAAAGGATAAAAATATTCAAAATCAGTTGATATCTCAAAACTTGATAGAAATTTTTGGAAAAACTTCGATATTCCATAAAATATTCAAAAATAACCGTAATAAAAATCGAAATCGGATAGAGATTTTTCAAATAAATTCAATAAAAATTCAAAATTAAATAGAAATTCAATAATAGCATATATAATAAACTTCGATAAAAATATTCAATACAAAAATCACTTCATGTTTCAAAATTCATAGATATTCTTAAAAAAAATCGATACTTCATAAATTACTCAAAAATCAGCGCAAAGATAAATATTCAATGTTCAATAGTAATTATGTAAAAAACGAGGGAAGCATTTTAAATAAAGATAGACTAAATTTCTTACTTACATTTTAACACTCGTGTCTTTTTTTCACTAGGTTTGGTTCCTGGGTCCTGGTCCATTTTCGCCGTCTATACTTCCAAGCTGGTGCCGCCATCTTTGTTCCTTACAGAAGATTCTCCAATTAGTTTACAGGAACGCCATGTCGCAAATAGTGTGATGTTACTGCCTTCTAGGTCCAAACTAATTAAAACTCTCTTTCTTGGTTCAAATACATTATATTTACAATCACCTCCATCAACGATTAACCATAACAATGTGTTTACATATAACAGTAACGACCTGCCTTCACATTACTCAAATAATGACTACTACAAATAATAATATCCATATCATCGGACGTTCACTTACTTATATATAAGATGAACTATTGCAACCTCACGCGCCGGCCTTGGTCAAGGGCGGACGATTAATGATATGCTTTACTTTCAATAAAACATCTTTTGCACAGGGTGATATTATAATACCACACTCTGCTATGTGCTTAGACGTATTTCGGAATAACAGTTTTCTCATCGGAGCACCTGGTATTCACTTTTGGTGGATATTAAAGGAAATAGTTCGCTAAAATTATTATCACGGTGAATGACAGGACGTAAAATGCAATTTAGATTTCCCTTGTCGAGTACTTCGCCACTCTGGTATGCTTTATTTTTCCAACTTAGAAAGCTCAGAGGATAAATAATTTCGAATTTTATTTCCTGTCTTATTAGACTTTTGATTCATAGATGGTGCTATAGTATTTTTACTACAAAAACGTTATTACGTAGGTCAAAATTTTTGACGTAAGAGAACTGTCAAAACATTAGAATGTGACTTTTCATTATTGCCGTGTTTATAATAAACATAGCAATAATGAAAAGTCACATTCTAATGTTTTGACAGTTCTCTTACGTCAAAAATTTTGACCTACGTAATAACGTTTTTGTAGTAAAAATACTATAGTAGCATCTTTGGTAATTATTTTGAATAATTACCCGGAAAGGATGAAAGGATTTGATTTCAGTTCAGTGCCTCTACCCAGGTGCTCCGATGAGGAAACGGTTATTCCGAAAAACGTATTAGCACATAGTAGAGGCTCTGTACTGTAATGAAATCTGATCCATCTTTTCTTTCCTTTTAACATAATAAACATTTTTTGTCATAGTGATTTTTTTTAATTACTCTTAATAAACCTTTTGGGATACAAACAAAGGTCACACTTTTCTCATCCAATGGTTATCCTTAGCATTTTTTAATAATTATTGATTACATATACCCTCCCCACACGGTAATTCAGGAATATAGGCAATCAAAAGGAAATAGATTTAAGGTTACCAGCCTAATATATTCTTTCTATAACTTAAAGTATAGTGATATAAGAAAAACAAAATAAAATCGAAAATAAGTTTATCACTCAATGCCAAGAGATACATAACATTGTAAGGACCGTAAACGTTTAAAACTCTTAAATTTTTTCTAAGAATGTCCGACTGATTTGTGTACTTCTTACAATTAAAAAATATGATATACTCAGTGGGATATAAGAAAATGTTTTATACTAAATGATTAAGATTGTTATGTTTTGAATTTTTGTTATTTTGAAAAAAGTGCAATTTTACCCCAAGAAACGAAGAGGCCCTTGAAAACACGAAAAATTACTGTCCGCTATTATTTAGCTTGAATATCTAAAGGATATAAAAAGACAAGGCGGAAACGGCGGGTTCGGCGGGAAAAATATTCCCATGAGATATTTTTGCATAATCACATTCGTGAGACATCCCAGAATATGGTTCAAGGAGTCGCCCACGAGAAAAGAGGGCCAATTTTTTTTTAACAATTTTTTTTAATCAAATTGCAAAAATCAATATT
This sequence comes from Diabrotica virgifera virgifera, assembly GCF_917563875.1. Taxonomy (NCBI): domain Eukaryota; kingdom Metazoa; phylum Arthropoda; class Insecta; order Coleoptera; family Chrysomelidae; genus Diabrotica; species Diabrotica virgifera. The sequence goes on along the minus strand of NC_065444.1, from coordinate 191,406,861 downwards.
TTTGGCCCGGTCTATTTTTTTTTAGGTTTTTTGGATCATTCTGGACAAAGAAGGTCTCTTATAATTTTTCTCTAAAGTTGATCTTTTTCGAGTTATAAGCAAGTTAAAATTTGAAAAACACGAAAATGGCCATTTTTAAGACTTAATAACTCGGTCAAAAATTATTATTTTGAAAGTCAGAAAGTGACAAAATCAAAGTTTAAAGTCGCCGCTACATGATCCTAAAGAAATCTGTGTCATTAATTTACTACTAAGCTGTTATTTTTAATTAATAACAATGAGTGGTTAGATCGTATTGACACTGCTGTAAATGTGAGTGCGAGTAAGGTGCACAATTGGACTGTTGGAATGGCTTCTCTCTCGCACTCAGCATTTACAGCCCTGCACACGTGCATGGCGCTTATTATTATTACTTAAAAATAACAGCTTAGTAATAAAATAATGACAAAAATTTCTTCAGGTTCTTGTAGGGGGGACTTTAAACTTTGATTTAGTCATATATTGACTTTCATAATAATAATTAACTTTTAACCGAGTTATTAAGCCTTAAAAATCGCCATTTTTCGTTTTTTCAATTTTAAATTGCTTGTAAGTCGAAAACGATCCACTTTATAGAAAAATTATAAGAGACTTTTTTTGTCCAGAATGGTCCAAAAAATTAAAGAATAAATAGTTCAGGCCAAAAATATTTATTCTTGCAATTTGATTAAAAAAAATTGTTAAAAAAAAAAATTGGCCCACTTTTCAGATGGGCGACTTCTTGAACCTTATTCTGGGATGTCTCACGAATGTGATTATGCAAAAAAATCTCATGGGAATATTTTTCCCTTCGAACCCGCCGTTTTCGCCTTATCTAAAATAAAAAAAGCGTACCATATTGTGAGTATCGAAATTTTTACTACGTCGTGTTTTTTAACACTTTTAGAACGAAAGTGTTTCGGCACCATAAGTCATAACTGGAAGCCCATATTGATCGAACGTAGTCTTTTTCAAATAATTCTCCATGTTGCTGTTGAAGTGTCTGATACAGAACCATATGCTTCCCAAGATAAAGTGATTGTTCTTTGCAGTTCGACAGTTTTATTGTCCCTGGCAGTTTAGACTTCATGACCGTATTTATACTTATGAACCAATTATATTGCGTTGCAGTCGACTTTTAAATTTTCGCTTGGTACCAGGCTTGTCATGTATTGTCTCTTTCCAAAATATATATCGCCGCTTCGCAAGAATGTAGGCTTAAGTTAAAAATAACGATTTTAGAGGACAGGCATTTTAAAATTTTATGGATATGATTATAAGCATAACTCCGAATAAGTTGTTACTTTAACCCTACGTTAGTCGCGCGGTTATTGCTGACGAGCTTAGTCGCGCGGTCTACGATTGTAGACCATAAGTTTTTTGTCGTATAATACGGTATTTTGGCAATATTAACAAATTAATAGTTAAACATTTTTATCTGTGTCTTTACTACGATATAAGACATGTTTTGTTTCTTGGCTTTCGTCATTTTGAAAGTGGTAAAATGAAAGACGAGGTCATGATTTTTTGGGTATTTATTGGCAAGTAAATGAAAATGGTCACAAAAATAAGCTCAATTTAGTAAAAAATACAAATATTTTTATTCGTTGAACTTATAAAATGACAAATAGTGATGAGTATCTAGTAAAGAACAGAACAAAAAAGTAAACAAAGAACAAAACTATTAAATGGTTAAAGTGGCACAATTTTAGTCCGTCAAACATTCACTGCAAATGTCACTGAGGTGATCCTTGCAGCAAAATTTGCCACATTTTTGGCATCACTTTCTTGATGACTTATTACAAATTCGTGGACCAATACAACATCATCTCACGTAATTTGTTGGAATATTAGGGGGAGGGGTATGGCTTCTTGAACTCCGGGCAGTACGCGAGCTCGTCATCTAAGTTCTCTTAGCAGTGAAAGTATAGTTGATCCATATTCAATTTGGGATTTGACTAGTTCCCTAAGTCTTCAATAAAGTCGCTCTTGAAACTTTTTATTTATGTTATTAGCTTTATATACACAGCATGCTACATTTTACCTTTATATAATACAACTAAAAACTGGAACGAGTTTAGTCGCGCGGTCTACAGTTGTAGACCTTTGCTCTTTGAATAATGGTAAAAAAATAATGCAAACAGATCGGCGGCGTTTACCAAACTGAAGATTAATCTTTAACTACCCGCGCATCAAGTTATAACATAACTACATGCGTGGCGTACTTTATACGCCACAAGGAAATACACTTAAAAACAGCGAATTTGTTTATTTTTTTTTTTGAAAAAATACAATTAGTTGTTTGTTATAAACCTTATTCGGCATCAGTGAATACTTGGAGTTCCTTCTCAGTAAGCCAATTGGAATTTATAACTGGAATCATGGAATAACTGGATTCCATGATAAATAAAATTACTAATACAAAATTTTTTAAAATGTGATTTTTTACAGGAGAAAAAGTATTGTTATAAAGAAAAATATATTTTGTGCCATAATGACTAAAAAACAATTGAAATATGTACTTATATTACGACTTATGTTAATATAATCGTGACGTATATTGTCCACCACCGGAAACAACAAATAATAAACTGTAAATTACGATCTTCCCAGAACGCCGATTATAACGAAACTAAAAACAAATTGCAAAGCCCATTCCAGTGATAGGTTAGAGAGATAAACCAGGTTAAAAATTAAATTTTTAAATATATTTGCAGTAGAATTCTTATATCTGGCGTACAAAATACGCCACTGCGTGTAGTTAAAGGTTAAGTGGGAAGTATTAGTGACAGCTACTAACCGGGATGGGGGCGCATGTGCAGTTTTCTGGAATTGGAGACTACTATAAAGAGAGTGGTCTACGATCGTAGACCGCATGACTAACGGAGGGTTATAGAAATTACCTATACAAATGGGTTAGAAATATATTCAAATACATACTGTGATAGCTAGATATATTTATAAATTGTTTTTGTTAACCCCTATTACATTTTAGTCTTTTTTCCTCAGAAATATTTACTTTAACTTTGTTAAAACGCTGACCTAACTTAAAAAGATTCCTTATTTTAGAGATAATTTTCAAAATAACTAATAGTAAGTATAAGTTCGGTCGTCCTTGACGAGAAGTAAACACACAAATTGCTTCACATTCTGCGCTATTCTGCGGCGTAACTAAATTGGGTCTGTATTCATACGAAAATGTTAAATATTTAACTAATTTCGCGCTCAACAAATATAGACACTTGGTGCCATATCTTAGCGACTATTATTATTAACGTCATAGGTCTTTATTCACGCGATAGATACGTTTGTTTTAAGTAGATTTGCATTAATAAGTGAATTTCGTCAAATTTTGACTTAAGCCTACGAACTTGCGAAGCGGCGATATGTTCAAACCAACTTTTCTACAGGTGGCATCTAACTCTGTAAGCATATTTATAATCCCTTTTAAGTTGTCCGTTATCAGAACTATGTTTATGATGCAGAGCATTTCGCTGTCGATATTAAATCCTGTGCTGACCCACTCCAATTATTTGAAAGCATCTTCCAGAACCCGCGCAAAGAGTTTGGGAAACAACGTGCCTCCCTGTCTAATTCTGTTTTTGGTTTTTATACACTTTGAATCTTTGTGTAGCCTTACGGCCATGGTTGGATAATTGTATACGTTCTAATTTGGATACGATTTGTATATATGCATAATTGTATAGGTACGTTCTAATTTAGATACGATTTGTATATAATTAATCGTAAAGCACCACTTCGTTCATTTTAGTAAGGTGGAAATTTTTTGCTCCAAAAATAGTTGTGACTATGATTTAAAGACCCATCAGTAATAAAATTAATATAAAATAATTATAGAGCAATTATTATAATCGCAATACTCATTAAAATATTAGGTATGATTGCCACTGAATTATGAGTAAAAGGTTAACAAACAATTTTGGCATAAAGAAATTTTTATCCGGCTTTCTTTTCTTTTTCTTTTGCGAACAACTTAAATATATTTGATTGCTAAATTGTTTAAGATAATTTTCTCCAATATTTTTCATTAGTTTTTACATGTTTTGTATGCCTATTTTGACAACTAGCGACTGTTCTTTTAATTTTCGCTTTGGATCTCCCCAAACTTATCAACTGCTCAGCTACAGTCTTCTTCGTTTGGTGTCTATTCGTTTCGAATATTGGCGATCGTTATGACTATAATTATTTTATTTACTGATGCTTTAAATATATTAGTTATTGTTGTAGAGGACCATTTTCTCAGCTCCTTTAACCATGATACTCCATCCAGCTACAGGTACTTGATAATTAAGAAGAGGAATTTTCTTCATTTGATTCTGAATTATTTTATATATGAATTATTTTTATATATTCTGAATTATTTTAATAAAAATTTTTTAAACAAATCTAGCCATCTCCTGCTTCTGTTCCAGAGCGCCGCTGTCAAACACGATATGTCGAAAGAGCTTTGGATTTTAAATTTTTATTTAAAATCCAAAAATTTTTGTCTGTGTGTCTAAAAAAAATTTTTTATTTTCTGCTACCAGTCTGGTATGTCTTTTTTTCTTGTAGTATTTTGTTTGTGTGTAGTGAAGAATATGCAGGAAAAATATCCTGCAGGAAGGATCATTTCTAAGGATATTCTTCCTCCAGGAAGGCATACTCGAAGTACCCAATAAAAATGGCAGATGAATGTATAGCTAAGAGTGAACGTGTAAATCCGTAAGCGTGAAACATTAGAAGAGGTTGTAATTGTATGACATTGTTAGCTCTCGCCGTATCGCTTGCCGTACCGCTTGCCATCTCTCTGTATGCATGTATTTTCACCGACACCTACCACTACCATTGATGCGCACTGGAAGTGAAATACTTGCAGATGTATAAAACAGCGTAGATATTGACAAAAGACTGAGTTTAGCCAAGAAATGATCTGGTAAGAAACCCAGTGAGTCTATAAGTATTGATCAAAAGCCAATCGCTCCGGGAATTCAAGTGGCAAGAGCTTCTTACCCGGGTCTTGAAGTATTGATCTAAGGCCAAACAATCGGCGACCAAGTATTGATTGTTTGCTTTCTATTCCTTGTCCATATAAAGCAATGATCGGTCAGGTCTAACCTAGACTAATTACTGATTAGTCTTCTACTCAATGTTTGCCTACTGACCAATACAGGTTGCTTTTATTTTAACTTTCTTCCGGTTTTTCCGGGCTTAAGGCCCGGTTTTTCAGTGAGCGGTTAAAATTTTGGTTAGCTAACCTAGTTTAAATTTTAACCAGTATGTTAACCCTCATAGAGTTTTTCAGTGCTTTAAATCAAGTTAAGGAAATCTCGGTTAGCTAACCACTTTTTTTCTTCTGTTGGCGGCAGTAACCAAATTAAAAAATGATTAATGCGATGCAATATCAAGTTCGGAATTTTTGTTTAGTTCATAACGTCTACCACGGTTTCATAACAGAAGAGAATTAGAATTACTGGGACGATTTAGACTTTTGTTTGCCAAAGACCACGGTCTTATCACTATTTGAACAGATTGACCAGGAAGTAAGAAGTCAGACTCTTTGGTAAATAATTAAGTATTTTGCTGTGTAGACAAATATAAAATAATATTTTTAAAATATTACTAGGAATCATGCATTAAATCCTGTTACAATAAGTGTAAACATACGTACCTGTTACAGCTATATTTAAATATATTTCCTTATAATTCCTTCCTGTATAATAACGATAATAATTTATAATTTCAATAATAATAATTTCCTTATAATAATAAGGAGGTGTTAGAATACTTCCCGCGATGAAAGAAAATAACATAACCCAACTAATCCCTTCTGTCAAGTAAGTACTCAAAAAAATAAACATGATTCATTCACTGCACCAATGTGCAAGCGTAACCTCTAAATTCGGAGGTCTAACGAGGATCGGTTAAAATCGTGGTTAACTTAAACGAGTTTAAGCTCTAACCTAGTACTGAAAAACTGATTAATCATGAATATTTCGGTGACCAAAAAATAAATAGGTTAACCCAGCACTGAAAAACCGGCCCTTAGCATCACCAGTATTTATTTTTCGCGGGTATTAACAGCGGATCGTAGCGCCTACGATTTATTCACTAGGATTAGTAATATTTTATTTTTAGTCCAGAGACATAACATTTTTCTCGTGACATATCCCCCTCCAGGTCGAAACTAAATTTTTTCAGTAGTATGGACATCTATATTAATAACCTTTATGTTTCCTTCAGCCGATTTTGATGATATACATAGTTATAAACAAATGAAGATCAAAAACGGTAAATTTTCGCTTTTTTCGTCTATAACCAAAAAGTTAAGCATTTTAAACAAATTTGAGAGTAATAAACTCATAAACCGTCAAAAAAATTCCAATACGGCGTTCGCTGAATATGTCTGTCCTTATAGGTTGCCTAGACAATTGCGAAATAAATAAAAAATTTTGAGTTTTCATAAATATTCATAACTTATGTAAAAATTAACTTAAAACCTTATTATTACACGAATTGCTGAGACTGCAGGTGTTTAAATTATATTTTAAATTTCAAGGCAATTAGTCAAATAGTTTAAAAGTTATTTAATTTGTTTATCCCAAATTAATTTTTTTTGTAACACTATGTAGATATGTCAGAAAATTATGAGGTTACAGTAATAGTTCAGAGAAATAAGGACAAAAAATATCGTGTTGGTGACACATCCCTCTCCAGGCTGAAACCAAATTTTTCGAGTAATATGGTGATCTATAATAATAACCTATATGTTTCCTGCAGCCGATTTTGATGATATAAATAGTTATAAACAAATGAAGATCAAAAAACGGTAAATTTACGCTTTTTTCGTCTCTTACTAAAAAATTGGGCATTTTAAACAAATTTGAGAGCAATAAACTCATAAACCGTATAAAAAACTTCAATATGGCGTTCGCTGAATATGTCTATCCTTATTGGTTACCTAGAAAATTGCCAAATAAATCATAAATTTTGAGTTTTTTAAATATTCATAACTTATGTAAAAATTAACTTAGAACCTTCTTATTACATGGAATGCTGAGACTTATGGTGCTTAAATTACACCCTAAATTCCAAAGCAATTGGTCAAATAGTTTTAAAGTTATTTAATTTGTTTATCCAAAATTAATTTTTTTTGCAACACTGTAAGTCAAAAAATGATGAAGTTACAGTAATATTTTGGATAGGTTATGAAAGAAGAAAATTTACAGTATTAATTTAATTTAAAAAAAATGACAAAAAATAATTATAGATATTGCAAAATAATTTTGCAAAAACATGTGAATTAAAAAAATGGGGGGGCTAACTTTGTCCCTAAATGTCCTAGAACAGTTGTTTTTCTTTCTAAATGTGTATAAAAATTCAGTCTTTCTAAATGTGATAAAATAATTTTTCTACGGGTAACGGTTAAAAAGTTATTCTAATTGTTTATAAGTAAGCAAAAAATGGACATGTTTTTGCAAAATAATTTTACACTGTTTAAAATTATTTTTTGTCATTTATTTTTAATTAAGGTAATAGTATAAATGTTCTTCTTTCATAAACTGTCCGAAGTATTATTGTAACCTCATAATTTTCTGACTTATAGTGTTGCAAAAAAATGAATTTGGGAAAAATAAATTAAATAACTTTTAAACTATTTGACCAATTGCTTTGAAATTTAAAATATAATTTAAGTACAAGAAGTCTCGGCATTCCGCGTAATAAGAAGATTCTAAGTTAATTTTTACCTAAGTTACGAATATTTATAAAAACTCAATATTTATGATTTATTTTGCAATTTTCTAAGCAACCAATAAGGTTGGACATATTCAGCGATTGCCATATTGAAGTTTTTTTTACGATTTATGAGTTTCTTACTCTCAAATTTGTTTAAAGTGCTTAAATTTTTGGTAATAGACGAAAAAAGCGATAATTTACCGTTTTTCGATCTTCATTTGTTTATAACTATGTATATCATCAAAATCGGCTGCAGGAAACATATAGGTTAATAATATCGATGTCCATACTACTCAAAAAATTTGGTTTCGGCCTGGAGGGGGATGTGTCACGAGAAAAACCTTATTTCTCTGGACTATAAGACTTCTGACAGTTTATGGAAGACGAACATTTATGCTATTGACTTAATTAAAAAAAATGACAAAAAGTAATGTGTAAAATTATACAATTATTTTTCAAACACACGTCGATTTTTTGCTTACTTATAAAAAATTACATAGAATAACTTTTTAACCGTTACCCGTAGAAAAATTATTTTTTCATATTAGAAAGACTGAATTTTTATATACATTTGGAATGAAAAACAATTGTCCTAGGGCAATTAGGGACGATCGAAGCTAGCCCTCTTTTTTTAATTCACATGTTTTAGCAAAATAATTTTGCAGTATTTAGAATTACTTTTTTGTCATTTCTTTTTAATCAAATTAATAGTATAAATCTTCTTGTTTCATAAACTATCCAAAGTATTAGTGTAACTTCATCATTTTCTGACTTATAGCGTTGCAAAAAAAATTTATTTGGGATAAACAAATTAAATACCTTTTAAAATATTTGACCAATTGCTTGGAAATTTAGGGTATGATTTAAGCTCCAGAAGTCTCAGCATTCCGTGTAATAAGAACGTTTTAAGTTAATTTTTACATAAGTTATGAATATTATATAAACTCAAAATTTATTATTTATTTTTTAATATTCTAAGCAACCAATAAGGATTGACATAATCAGCGAATGCCATATTGAAGTTTTTTATACGATTTATGAGTTTTTCTCTCTCAAATTTGTTTAAAATACTTAACTTTTTGGTTATAGATGAAAAAAGCCAACCGTTTTTTGATTGTTTTATAAATTTATTTGTTTATAACTATGTATATCATCAAAATCGGTTGCAGGAAACATATAGGTTATTAACATAGATTTCCATACTACTCAAAAAATTTGGTTTCGGCCTGGAAGGGGTTGTGTCACCAACAGGATATTTTTTTCCCTTAGTTCTCTGAACTATTTATTTTATTTTACATACTATGTACTTATTTTATTATTTATTTTAATTTAGACAAAAATTGTGTTTACTGAGTCCGGTGTCTAACATAGATACCCGTTACAAAGTAGTATTTAAATATGAATTAAAGTTTTGGTTTGCTGATTGCCACTTTTAATAAAATTAATTTGAAATACTATAATATATCAAAAACTTCTATATAAAAAACAAGCGGTATATCCTGCAATTTAAGTTGAACCGAGTTCTACTTATTAATTTAAATAAAAAATGGTGTATCGGATAGAACAGAATTCGAGCTTAGGTCATCGGGTTGATTGCTTCCATCGAAAGGAAAACTTTTAAAGTTCGAGTCGATTTTCAGCAATTTGGAACGAAACTTAGCTCTCAGTTCCAAGTTTGCGGTAATGGCATTCCAACAAGTATAAGCACTTAAATATATCAGAAATAATGTATTTTTTTGATTGATTTAACAGGAACAAAAGTTTTACAATATTTTTTAATAAAATATGTATACCTCGAAGCACTTTTATACGTCTTATATAATTTAATATTACTCTGGGCAAATTATCAAAATACAAGGAAAATTATTTAAAGCAATTTTATTGCTGGAATCGAATCTTATAAATATTATGTATTAATAATATAGGTATTCAAAGTCCACAGATAGTGTGCTATTTTGTTTATAAACAAAATGCGCCCTTAAATCGTGTTTTTTTCAATTATTGCTCTATAACTCCAAAGATTTTAACTTTGTACCAAGAACACTCAAATAAAAATTTATCGTAATTAAATTCTGCATAGAGACACGTTTTTCCCGATTTACGATGAAAATTTTCTTCGGAAAATGCGGGTTTTTCCAACAAAATTTTTAATTTTAAACTAAAATTTTAGGTAAGTACTTATTTATACAATATATAATATATTATTACTTATTTATACAATATTATATAGGGTGTCCCAAAAGTAGCGGAACGGTCGAATAATTCGCGAAATAAACATCGGATCGAAAAACTGAAAAATATGTATTCAATAATTTTCAAAAATCTATCCAATGACACCACACACCAACCCCCACTACACCCCCTGGAGGTGGGGTGGGGGGTAACTTTAAAATCTCAAATGGAAACCCCCAGTTTTTCTTGCAGATTTGGATTAGTTACGTAAAAGTAAGCAACTTTTATTCAAGATATTTTTCGAACTGTGGATAGATGGCGCTATAATTGGGAAAAACGATTTATCTTGATACCATAGGTAAATTATAGAAACGGTCTAATATCTCGAGAAATACACTTCCAAATGAGAAACCAAAACACAGTTTTTTAATATTTTTCGAAAACCTATCGATAAACACCAAACTTGACCCTCCAACCCACCCCCTGGTGGTGGGGTGGGGGTAATTTTAAAATCTTAAATAACAACCCCCACTTTTTATTGCAGATTCGAATTCGTCATGAAAAATTATGCAACATTTATTCGAAACATTTTTTAAATTTGCTGATAGATGGCGCTAATAAATCGTATTTTTACAATTAAAGCGCCATCTATCAACAATTCTAAAAAATGTTTAGAATAAATGTTGCTTAATTTTTCATGACAAATCCGAATCTGCAATAAAAAGTGGGGGTTGCTATTTAAGATTTTAAAGTTACCCCCCACCCCACCTCCAGGGGGTGGGTTGGAGGGTCATGTTTGGTGTTATTCGATAGGTATTCGAAAAGTATTAAAAATCTTTTTTTTGGTTTCTTATTTGGAAGTGTATTTCTTGAGATATTAGACCGTTTCTATAATTTACCTATGGTATCAGGTAGGGATTCATCAAGCCAAGTAGCTTGAATTTTTTCTTAAATACTTGACTTGACTTGAAAATTCAAGCTTTTGATAATTTGATATTTGACTTGACTTGATTTACGGACTTAATTACTTGACTTGATATCAAGTAAAAATCAAACTACTTGATATTACTTGATAGCGATCCGTGAAATGCACACCGAAGGAGACCGAAACGTTAAAATAGGGGATTCGGATTCATCGAGGTTCTAGCAAGCAGGCACCCCGATTGCTCGATGACGACGACAACGTGCTGTTAGTACAGTAGAAGTGATCAAGGCAACCAGTGGCCGTTAAATAATTGTTATGTCTGATTTAAGTAATGTGTCCGTTATGGAATCGGAACCCTTTCAAAGCAGCGGCTCAGAATATATCGTAGATGAAAAATTGTTAGAATTTGATGACAGTGATAACACCGAAACAGAAGTAGAAAGTGCAGGGTCGGCGCCATCAAAGGCGAAACGAGTTAAAGTTAATAAAAGTCTATCTATATCTAATAAAACAAAAAAAATTACGGACTATTTCATAGACGAGCAAAATCCTAAGAGTAATAAAAATACTGACAAACTAGGCAAATGTACCCTATGCACGGCAAAAAACACAGTTTTGCAAATGAAAAACTGCGGAACATCTTCACTAAGGCGACATTTGCAAGCTAGACACCCTAGAGTCTACAAAGAACATTTTGGTAGATCTAGCCCAACTAATCTCGAGGCCAATACCTCTACAGGTTCGACTAGCACACTTTCAGTTTCGGATTGGCTTGAGAAGGTAAAACATTAATTGGATTTTAACTCTGAGGATTTTAACTATAATTATGTAGTCGTTTGTCGTTTGTGTCACAATTAAATAATCTACACGGTGTGCCAAAAATGTCCACATCTCCTTTTTTTTTAATGTTTTTTTTTATTTGAAACTTTTTTATCAAATTTTGAGTACATCTATAAAAGTCTATAGGCTTTAAGCAATCTAGTAAAAATTGTGGTCTAGTATGTGCCATACCCATGCCATATACTTTTTTACAGGGCATTTCAAAAATATAACTTACCTTGCCATTTAAAAGCGGCACTATGGAGGGCTGAGGTAAGGAGAACCATCTCTGTATTAAAAAGTGTCCGTGGAATAGAGGCAAATTAAGATGGCGCCATTGTAGGAATGGTATCAGTTTTTATTCAAGTAGGTAACAGGGAAACAAAAATACTTTGGTTGAATTTCTCCACAATCACAAAGGATATGGTTGCTACCCCGTTTGTGTAAGGAGTGTGAGCATCTGCCGTGTTGGGTTCTAATTCTGTTAAACTTGAACCGTGTAATTATATTTTCTCATCACAAAAATTGTTGCAAAACTTTATTCGCGATTTGAACGACCGTTGAAGGCGCTGCGAAACGTACAAAGATGGAGGATTGTGAGTAATGCTTACTTCTGTCATTTAGTGTGTGTACCTTTTTGTTTTGTTGGCGAGCTTCGACAAGCACTGTTGGGTGTTATCTTAAAAGTGTTTTGCCTTATTTATAGTGTTTTGAACTAGTACGATCAGTTTATTACTTACGAGATTACTTATTAAGTAGGTTCAGAATTCAGCCACCAGAGAGTGTTTTGACTTTTGCAAAGGCGAATACAATTAAATTTTATAAAATATCTCAACTTGTCACTCTGACATTCTGATGATTCTGTAGGTTATATTTTCATTCTGCATACTTCACTACGTCTACAACTGCTAAGTTCACATCTTCATAGCTCACATTAAACTATTGCTAAGCTAACGCCACTGTGGTCACATTTTGAACTGGTATTTGCCACTTTTTGACGGACATTTTTTTCAGATTTTCTCCCATCCATAAGAGATGGTTCTCCTTACCTCTACCCTCCATAAGTGAGACATTATACAAATTATACGTGATCTTTATTGTAACTTTACTACATTTACTACTATTACAGAATTTTACTAACTCCAGTTTTGTTTATTTAGCAGATCATTAGGAGATCAGAAAATTTCCAACAAGATAAATTTCAAAAACTACTAGTGGAGTATATAGCACAGAAGTAGGTATCTACCTTTTAACTTTTTTGAAGATGCTATAAGTGAAAAAATGTACAAATACTTTAATCCAAAGGCAACTCTACCTGGTCGTAATCAAATGAAACCTTTGACATTAAAAACATTTGAATCAGTGCAGCAAACAATTAAGACATTTTTGAGGACATGCAATTCAAAAATCTCGTTTACAATCGATGGATGGTCTTCATTTAATATGAAAGGATACTATGGTATTACCGCCCACTTTATCGATAAAAATTGGAAACTTCATTGTATCCTGTTAGATTTTGTGCCAGCATATGGGCAACATACTGGTAACGCTATAGCAAAACTATTTTTCGAAGTATTACAATTTTACGATGTTACAAAATGCATACAAGGTATTACTACCGACGATACAAATAGTAATTTCACGTTCATCAGAGAACTAAAAACATTTATTTATGACATCGATACAAAAAATATCCACTTTGTATGTTTTGCACACATCTTAAACTTGGGATCCAGAGATTTTATGAAAATCCTTGATTCTGAGCTTGAAGAGGCGGCCAACACTTTGACAGATATATCAGAGGATGATGACGATGACAGAATTGACAGCCAAGTTTCGCCCTCCTCTGTAAGAAAAATCCATTCCCTTGCTAAAAAATTAAAAAACTCTGAACAGTTACGTAAGGATTTTGAAAAATTTTGCACCACCTTAAACCTAAAATTTACTATGCCAAAACTTGATGTCATAACAAGGTGGAATTCCACGTTCGACATGTTGAGATGGAGTCTAAATTTGCGAAAAGCACTTAATATCCTTTGTGATAATGTAGAAAATCTAAAAACTTTGAAGCCAACCGACACAGAATGGTCGTTAATTGATCGAATTTACCAGTATCTTAATGTTTTTAAAAGCATTTCCTTAATTTTAGAAGGTGAATCATATGTTACTCTGCCTATGGTAATAATTGGCATCAATATGATGTTGGATAGACTAGAATCGTGGGCTATGGAACTTGACAATAAACCTGATCGAGACAAAACCGATGAAAAGATCATAAATAGCATTCAAGCGGCAAGGGACAAAATCATTAAACATAAGCCAAGCCGCACACCAAAGAAATATGAAACGAAAAACATGAAACATGAAACGAAAAACATGTTTCATGAAAAGAAAACACTGCTAAAAAAATCTCAAAGTCCGCCTACTAATGAAACGAGTGTGATTCATGCTCATGACACATTTTTATTTTCGGAGAGTCTCATAAATGGCCGGATATATATTTGTTTAGCAGTGGTTTATTTCCATGAAACGTAATTTACGTTTCATGTTTCTTTGATGTGCGGCCGGGCTAAGAGAACCAACTGGATGTACTGTGTTGTCTTAATTTTAGACCCCCGACATAAAGTGGAAACATTCTCCAAAACAAATTGGGGAAAAGAGTTGCAGCTAGAAGCAGTTAAATATTTTGAAGATATTTTTAGAGCACAGTATTTTAAGGCTGACTCTCTGCCAATGTCTGAACACTCTGCTGAACCATCTGTCCCAGTAGCACCATCTTCATCTTCAAACCCTAGTTTAGTCGAAAAGTTTGAAATCGATCTACTAAGTTTGTTTAGTAGAAAATCTCTCCATAATGCAGACGCAGACGACGATATGGCCTGGCGTTACGAAATCGACAAATATATTTCTGAGCCACGAGCTGACAGTACTGAAAATATTTTAGAATGGTGGAAGAGGCATGAATCCATTTTTCCGAACCTCGCCACAATGGCCAAACATTTTTTATCAACGCAAGCGTCTTCAGCTCCAGTCGAAAGCAGTTTTCTAGAGCTGCCCTAACCCTTACCAAACAAAGAAACCGATTAGGCGATAACTCCGTGAGAAGCCTTATAAGTCTGAAATCGTGGATGGCAAATGAAGACATTAAAGATTTATTTTAGATAGTTACACTCCATTTTTGGTGATTTTTTTATTGTTTATTTTATTTTTTGTTGTTTTATTACCAGAATTCAGAATATTTCGTTTTGTTATTTTATTTATCATTTTAATTATGCAACTTACATTTTTTAAGTTTTTAATTTTTATAGATGTTTTTTAAATAAAAGGTTACATCCGTATATTTTTATTATTATTGCGTTTTGGCAGTTTTTTTCAAGAAAAATCAAGTAGTCTTGTTGGACGTCTTGAGTTTGTCAAGTAATTGATGTGTAACTACTTGACTTGACTTGAAATTCAAAAAATAATACTTGACTTGAGCTTGTCCTGATTTCAAGTCAAGTCAAGTCAAGTAGTTTGAAAATCAAGTCAAGTCGGGAATCTCTAGTATCAGGATAAATCGTTTTTCCCAATTATAGCGCCATCTATACACAGTTCGAAAAAATGTGTTGAATAAAAGTTGCTTACTTTTACGTAACGAATCGAAATCTGCAAGAAAACTGGGGGTTTCCATTTGAGATTTTAAAGTTACCCTCGCCCCATTTCCAAGAGGTGTAGTGTTTGGTGTCATTGGATAGATTTTTGAAAATGATTGAACACGTATTTTTCAGTTTTCCTATCCGATGTTTAGGTCGCGAAATATTCAACCGTTCCGCTACTTTTGGGACACCTTGTGTAATATTATGTACATAATATTATTTTATATCGGCTTTATAGCGTTCTACGCCTTTCCGCTCCTAGTCGCCATTCCTTTCTATTGTGGCAGTCTTCCTCTCTTAGATTTCTTTCAGATATCGCCTTGGAGATGCCCCTTATCCATGTAGTTGCTGGTCTTCCTATTTTTCGTTTTTCTGTGGGGGTCCATTCTAACACTTTTTTGGGGATTCTCCTTTCGTCCATTCGTCTTACGTGTCCGTACCAAAGTAGCTGTTGTCTTTCGTTGTCATCTATGATTGTTCTTTCTATTTCCATTTGCTGTCTAATGTGGTTGTTTCTTATGTGTTCTAGTCTAAATCTTCCTGCTGACCTTCTCCAAAAATCCATCTCAGTGGCTAGTAATTTATTTATCTTTGTACTTTTGTTGGTTAATTGCCAGACTTTAGCTCCATAGGTTAACACTGGTTTTAACATTGTGTTGTAAATTCGTTTTTAATTTTCTGTTCTTATATTTTTTTGCCACAGTACCGAATTCAGGGCTCCTATCACCTGCTTTCCCTTTACTATCCTTCCCTTAATATTTTCATCGTTTCGTCCCGTACTAGTTAGTTTTATTCCCAGATAAATGTATTCATTGCAGCTTGTAATTTTCTCCTGTTCCAGGTTCAGGTTCTCCGTTTCTTCCCGTCCTACGCAGAGATATTGTGTTCTTTTGGTATTCACCTCCAGGCCCCATTCTCTATATTCCTCTATAATTTTCCTTGCCATATATTCAAGATCTTCCTTGTTTTGTGCAATTACAGTTTGGTCGTATGCACAGTGCAACGTGTAGAGTATCACATCTCCTATCGGTAGTCCCATCCCATTGCATTCCTTCCATTGTCTAAGGGCTTCATCAATATATTATATAGGGTGTCCCAAAAGTAGTGGAACGGTCGAATATTTCGCGAACTAAACATTGGATCGAAAAACTGAAAAATACGTGTTCAATCATTTTCAAAAATCTATCCAATGACACCAAACACCAACCGCCACTACACCCCCTGGAGGTGGGGTGGGGGGTAACTTTAAAATCTCAAATGGAAACCCCTAGTTTTTCTTGCAGATTTGCATTCATTACGTAAAAGTAAGCAACTTTTATTCAAGAAATTTTTTCGAACTGTGGATAGATGGCGCTATAATTGGAAAAAACGATTTATCCTGATACCATAGGTAAATTATAGAAACTGTCTAATATTTTGAGAAATACACTTCCAAATGAGAAACTAAAAAAGAGGTTTTTAATATTTTTCGAAAACCTATCGATAAACGTCAACATGACCCTCCAACCCATCCCCTGGAGGTGGGGTGGGGGTAAATTTAAAATCTTAAATAGCAACCCCTACTTTTTATTGCAGATTCGATTTCGTCATGAAAAATTAAGCACCATTTATTCGAAACATTTTTTAAAATTGCTGATAGATGGCGCTAATAAATCGTATTTTTCCAATTAAAGCGCCATCTATCAACAATTCTAAAAAATGTTTCGAATAAATGTTGCTTAAGATTTCATGACAAATCCGAATCTGTAATAAAAAGTGGGGGTTGCTATTTAAGATTTTAAAGTTACCCCCCACCCCACCTCCAGTGGGTGGGCTGGAGGGTCATGTTTGGTGTTTATCGATAGGTTTTCAAAAAATATTACAAACCTCTGTTTTATTTTCTCATTTGGAAGTGTATTTCTCGAGATATTAGACCGTTTCTATAATTTACCTATGGTATCAGGATAAATCGTTTTTCCCAATTATAGCGCCATTTATCCACAGTTTGAAAAAATGTCTTGAATAAAAGTAGCTTACTTTTACGTAACGAATCCCAATCTGCAAGTAAAACTAGGGGTTTCCATTTAAGATTTTAAAGTTACCCCCCACCACACCTCCAGGGGGAGTAGTGGGGGTTGGTGTTTAATGTCATTGGATAGATTTTTGAAAATGATTGAACACGTATTTTTCAGTTTTTCGATCCGATGTTTAGTTCGCGAAATATTCGACCGTTCCTCTACTTTTGGGACACTCTGTATATTAAATAATACTGGCGATATATATCATCCTTGCTTTAGACCTTCAGTGGCCAGGAAACCTTTTGATATTTTATTTCCGCTTTTAATAATTCCGCTTTAGTAATTATTTATCAATAACTAAATAGGATGGTGACATAAAAGCGCTTTCGGTGTAGATTATATTTCCAGAAGCGTATGGAAATTGGAAGAATAGCTTAGCAACAATTTAATTGTTAATTAACAATTTACGGTCGCAATAATAACCATACAAATTATGATACATCGACGTAAGTATGATTTTCGTATGAAAAAGCATTATACAGTATCTAACATACTTTACAGAATTAAAATTGGAACATTTAAGCGGAAGTCTTTTTAAAATTATAAAAGAAATTTTGGCTCATAATCAAATACAATATCTCGGTAACTATTAAATTAAATTAAAGTATGAAAACGGTACTGGAGAGAACGCGGCAGGATGGTTCTTTTAAAGAAAAAAGAGCGTTTAATTGCGATGAGTGGGTTCCTGAGATACAACCGGTCAACGTTGACCGGCATGTGCGGTGAAGTTATAAACAAGAGGATGGTAATTTTTGAATCATCACCTTTTTTGGGTCCTCTTTATCTTCACAAACTTTCATATGTCTATGAGACTGATAAGATAAATTATAGTCATAGAAACGATCGGTATTACGAGTGAAAATTACCAAAAATACCAAAACTCCAATCAAAAATTAGATTGAATAAAATAGAATCCCTAAGTTCAAAATCGGTATACGTTAAAAAATGTATTTTCTGGCATTCCCATGGAACAAGTTTCAAAAAAATTTTTTGTTTACAAATAACTCGAGTAGAGCCACCTAACTAACGCATTACTAAATGGCAAAGTTGCTTTTGTTTTGTTATAATAAATAAATTTATTTATTATAACAAATTTTTTTAATTGTAGGGGTTAGAAGTAAAACCGCCTAAGTGCAATTATCACGGAAACGACTTTAGTGCTGTTTCACGTTCTGAATATCTTATATTGTTTGATAGTAAAGTCGACTACGCTCTAACCCTACTTTATCGCCATCTTTTGATGAATAGAAAAAACAACCAAAATGAGATTCACCAACCGTTAAGAGCAGAAATCGCCTTAGTGCACCTAGGCTATTTTACTTCCAAACAAGCGACTGGAAATAAATATATTTTAATAAGTTATATTGTTTGGGTTTCACTCACGGTTTGGATTTATTTATGGAGTGTAGGATACTACTTTAGAAGATTAATAGCAGTGTTTTAAGTGATACCTACTATTGTTTGCAGAAATTATATATTTTGTCATTACAATATTTGGATGTTTTTGAGTCAGGTGAGTTATAATGATTTTTGGAAAAAAACAGAAAACAAGAATCTATTAGCTAAGAAATGAACAAGTAAATGTGATTGCTTACAGTGACTCATGCGGGCGGCGGTTAGAATGAATAAAAATATAAGCAAATTATTCATGCACATTGTTCGCACTACCCATATTGAAAATATTGACCTCAAATTTTTTGAACCTGGTCACATCTATATGGACTGTGATCAGAGTTTCGCTCTAAGAGAAAAGCTGAAAAATAAACTTGAGATATTTGTACCTGATCACTGGTGTGATTTAATAAAAAAACGCTGTACTTAAACTGCCGTCAAACGGTCGTGCACTATAATGCCTTTAACATCTATGGCGTCATCCTTATAATGCGTTTGACGGCATTTTATTTGGCTGCCGTTCGCTTGGAGGCTGGCCATCTTAGTACCAATCAATTTCTGATAAAGAATTTATTAATATTAGAAGATTTTCTTATAAGCGAAAAAGAAAACAAAGTGAAGTATTAAAACGTATTTTAATTAAGTGTAATGATAAATACATATACTCAATCTAATTTACCGACCGTTGAACGTCATCCGCGTCATAGCCCGTGACGTCACATAATACCAACACGAAATATTTAGGCGGTAGGTGTGTTCTTTTTTAGACTCACTTTGCCGAGTACACTGGCATTACAGCCACTAGACATATTTTATTATATACGCGTAGAAATAATATTTAAAGATTTCTATTAATGTTAACTTAAAGAAATACACAATAATATGTTTCATTTAATTTGTATAAATGGATTATAAAGCGTTTTTATGAAGCACATTTGTTCGGAATACACTGTAACTATAATCGAACGAAGGTGATTTTTTGGCATAAATTGGTAACATTTATTTGACAGTTGCGGTGATGACACTTCATATTTGTTTATATTCTTTACTATAAGTATTTGTTTCATTATATTTACTGTTTTTATTATTTACTTTAACGTAAGATTATAATTTAATATTATGGTTTTATATTTCTAATGTTTTAATTTATTTACATTGAATATTAACTTATTTTGCCGTATAATCCACTTCCGCAAAAACTGTGTGATGTATTTGATTTAAAATGATTTCAAGAATTTTTTGTAATTGGGCAACAATGTCAACTTAGTTCTCTAACGTAGATAATGACGTGCAACGGTAAGTAAATTAGACGGACTGTAGTTAAATTAGTGTTTATTTATTGTAAAACCTGTTGTAAACTAAGAAAAAAAATTAATTATAGAAATTTAATCCTTTCTTTGGAATGGAACCCTGGATTTATTTGGAAATGTTTTGGGGTTCCTTTTCTTTTTTTTTTTGATAATCCTATTGCTGTCAGGCCTTTTCCTTTTGGGCGTCCCTGTTTCTTTTGACAAAACGACATCGTTCTCTTGAAGAAATGTTATAAAAAAATTTTTTACCAATTTCAAAAAATGAAATGAAAAGTGAAATATAATCAAAAGTCATGATAAAATCATTTAGTATTTGAAAGTTCATTATTTATTAATAATTTGTTGTCCGATATTGTTAAAATTAATAAATTAAATTTATTTAAATGCAGAAACCCAAATAAACTCCAATTTGGTTAACAGTGCCGACGTTGTACCTATTGATAATCATTATATGCTTACTTTTGAGGTATCACGATTGTGCTGAGTTTGAATTGACGTTATTTCTAATGCATTTCCATTTAACGATGCCTTGAATCGTACATGTACTGAGCAATCTTCTTTGAATGTCCAAGACTGCCGAAATTTTTTCCCACCGCTCTTGACGTTCCTTCCACCATAATTGCATGAATAAACAAGTGGATAATAAAATAAATAGTTTTCTATCGGCCTCTTAATTTTACTGCTTGCAATAGTACGTGCATCTCGTTTCCAAAACCTGGTAAATGTACTTTCTCCAAGTTCCGAGATGGCTTTTTTGCATCGGCAAATGAGGAAAATGTATCGCCAACTTTTAACATCATTGACGTACCAATACTTAACCTAACTAAAAGTTCCAATATTTAAAAAACGAACGAACGCCCAATAGTGACACTTACCTAAGTCATTCAAGTTTTTCAAATTCAAACTTATTATTCCCACAATAATTAATAGTTAGGTGCAAATATAACGCTTGTAACTATATACTGAGATGGACATTATAATAAAATAATATTAGAGAATACTCAACGCGTGCATTAACTCACCACGTGTATACCTCGTCCAATTTACTTACCGTTGCACGTCATCCGCGCCATAGCCTGTGACACGATACCAACACGAAATATTTAGGCGGTGAGTGTGTTCTTTTTTAGAATCAAAATGATTCTAAAGGGGAACACACCTACCGCCTAGATATTTCGTGTTGGTATCGTGCCACAGGCTATGGCGCGGATGACGTGCAACGGTAAGTAAATTGGACGAGGTATATATATGCTGAACTGCAAGTGAAAACGAACGGCAGCCGAAGAAAATACCGTCAAACGCATCATACGAATGATCATAGCTGTTAACGGCATTATAGTACAAGACCGTTTGACGGCAGATTAAGTACAGCGTAAAAAAATGTTCAAAAAATATTGTTGTTCTTAAGATGACATATTTTGAGTCCCTTTCAAATTTAAATAATTTCATTAAAGATCCAAGAAAGGATAGCGAAAATCATGTGATCAAATGGAGCGACATTAACAACCGGTTTCCGAAAGGATGATCATCTCAAAAATTATGTAATCGATGGTTAATCGTTGATCAAATGGATTTTGAGTTTCAATAACACCAGTTAAACGGGAGTTCAATAACAGTCGATCATATGATTTAACAAACGATTAATCGTTAGTTAACAGTCGATCATAAGTGTTTTGAGTTTCCGAAACGCTGATTAACCAATTTCGCATGTCACACGGCGACCAAAAGGAACTGTCACCTAATTTGAGGTTATTGGTTGATTAAAGGGCTGTTAATGTTTATAAATAGTTGTTTTTAGTTATTAAATAGAGTTTTTAGTTATTATATAGGTGAAATAGTTATTAAATAAAGGGTATTGTAGTGTTTAATTAAAATTATTAGTTATTTAATTATAATTTAATTTTTAAAATTAATTAATTTAATTTAAGCGAAAAGCAAAGAATATTTTTCAAATAAACATTTCTTTCTGTTTTCTAATAGTAAAGTGTATTTTGAATTAAATAAATGACATATATTCTTCTTTTTATGTCAATAAATTTAATCAAAGAAATTTATGTATAAGTAATTATGTTAATGTTTATATTACTGATTAGAGAATTCAATTACCTTTCAAATGAGCCACCACACGACCCCTATTCTAATTTAAAAAAATCATCGATGACGTCCAGATGGAAGACGTCACTAGTATGATAATAATGCCAAAAAGTCGTAATTTAAAAATAAAAATTGACCTGTTTTGGGATTTTTTCCAAAATCGTCCATTCTCGAGAAAATGAATTTATTCCAACCTTTACATGCTCACTGTATATTGGGCTGCACACACATGTAGATGGTGCTACAGGGGAGCATTAGTTTAGCTCTACTTCAACATATTGTGTTAGTGTGAAAATAAAAAAATAATGTTTAATTTTAAATATTTACTTTAGAATTACTACTTACCTTTTGTTAAATAACTGTTGTATAAAGATTAGATTTGGTTGCCAATTAAATCCAACATTTGGATATGCAATATAATATCTGCTTAATATCACATACAATAGATGACATGAAGAACGTGATAAGGAAGCTGAAGGGAAAGGCAGATGAGGTTGGTCTTAAAATCATCACTAATAAGATAGTAGAGATGAGAATAGGAATAAATGAGCATGGTAAACTATACATCAATCAAGAAGAAATAAAACAGGTTAAAGAATTCTGCTACCTTGATAGTATAATAGTGCAAAAGTTGGAGTCCAGGCAAACATTAAACATAGAATAGGAAAAAGAACAACAGACAACAGGCCTTTGAAATCCTCTTAAATCATATCTCAACATAAATTAGCCAAAACACATTTAATAGTATCATCAAATCAATACTACTATATGGGAATATGGGAGTGAGACATGAACAATTTCAGAAGGAAATGCAAGGAAAAGTTTTTGTAAATAGACTCCCACAAAATATTCTGAAGATGTATTGGCCCAACACCATAACAAATGAAGAATTGTGGAATGCATTAAGACAAAGAAGCAGAGGACGAAGCTAGTAGGTAATAACTCATTCTAACAGGTGGGTAAATAAACTTTGAAAAACACATTTTTTATTAATTTTATTATTTAAAGAAATTACAATTTTTATTTAAAATTACTTTATTAGGTACATACCTAACCACTATTACCTAATAATTTATGAGTTCAAATTTTTTTATTTGAAGCTCTACTTCTAAAATTTCTTTTTTTCTTGTTGAAAAATACTATCTTACTTCTTTTTTCTAGTCTTGCTGTTTCAATTTTTTTTTTTTTTTTTTGTAAAAGATACATTAAGAGTTTCGCTCCCTACATCTTTTAATTTTTTATTTTTTGAACGAGCCTGAGACATCTTGGCTGTCTTCTTGGGCAGGACAGCAGTTGTTGTGGGTGTACTGAGCAGCACAGTGGAAGTAGAGGGTATATTGGACGTCTGCTATGTGTCTTCCAATTGTAGGTAATCTACTTCCAGTTGACTATCTTGTGCAACTATTAAAATAAAAAAATTTCAATTGGTTTAGATGTACCAGATCGTTTTTTCTTTATAAAAAAATCTTTCTCGAATTAGGTAGGTAGTTACTTTTATTTATCTACTTTAGCTATCTTAATAGCTAAGTTAATAATCTACCTTAATTTAGAATTGGAATAAATAATTATAATAATTAATTCATATTAATAATATTTATAGATATTAATTCTCATATTTTGAGTTTGCTTACATTTGGTTTACAAAAGATCTTTTTTTGTTTAATGATGTCTATAGATAGGGCTATGTCTGACTATGGGTAACCGCTTATCACCCTTGGTATCAGATTTATTATTGATCAACATAGAAATAATATCTTTAACAATCAAACTTGTAAACAATAATACCTTTCAAAAAATCTTAAATTGGCTTAGAACTGTAGGATACAATATCCATTTTAGATGGAAATCTTTCAGATGCCAAAAACATTCTTGATTCACTCAAAAACTTACATCCTGATGTATGTACGTTGGAAACAATGGATAAACTTATCTTTAGAAAATAAGTTTATCTTTAGAAAACCGACTAGACAGACTATACCATACCTCCCTCTTCTAATCATCCTTTTTAACAGAAGGTGGCTTCTTTCTATTGCTACATCCATAGAATACATGAACCTAGCATTATCAGATAATAGTTTTAAATAGTTAAACTAATGGTCACTCTACTACATTTTTGGATAACGTGCTGAACAAAAAAATGTTCTAATTCAGAAGTTTTGTACAGATCAAGACCATATACAGGTTATTGTTCAGATAATATTGGAAATATTGATCAGGCTTTATATATATAAATGAATTTAAAATTAGTTACCTTTATTTAAATAAATTAATAAAATAAGGACTCACCAGATGTGAAGAAACCAGATGCACTGTAACAACTGTTGGGTAAAGGTTGGATTTGATTGCTAATCAAACCCAACATTTGTGCCCCTACATCTGTGAGACGAGGCCTAAATGTGCCACCACCAGAGTGCAAGTATGTATTTCTGAAAACAATTCATTAGTTCATTACTGATTAAGAAATGAATGGGTTAAAATCAAAGTGGTGTAAGTCATATTCTTGAAATGATGTAAGCCCTATTTTATAATCTTGATATTATATACATAGACCTCTTCAGAGAAAAAGTGGTGTGTAAGTTTTTACTGTAAATACTTACACCACTTTTCCTGATGAAAAAATGTCTATTTATCAAAGTTATAAAGCAAGACTTCCATCATTTCACAAATATGACTTACACCTCTTTGGCGTTAACACCCTCAAATACTAAACTTCTATTGTCTCAACACTAGGTTAGTTCCCATCATGAAATTAGTTTCATTGGATTATATTTTTATAAAAATATTCCACTCAGAAATAGTGTAATTCGACTGACCTGGTGTTAAGAGCTTTAAATTTAAGTATACCTACTTTGTCCGCAGTTTGGTCTCTCTTCAACTGGTCCAAAACCTTCTGCTCATTATATTTTTGAATCTGCAATGTAATTAATCCATATAGCTCTAAATCAACCGAAAGTTTTATATACCCTATTCCACGAACATACGCCTGTTTTGGATTACTTCGACAACAAATATTTTACTTTGTAAAATAAGAAGAACGAAAGTAAATTGCAAATTACATTGTTGTTTATTGGAATAATTATTAGCGCCATTTACTTTCATACTTCTTATGTTGCACAGTAAAATATTCGTTGTCGAAGTAATCCAAAACAGGCGTATGTTCGTGGAATGGGCCATACACTTACATTTTCCATTGCTACTTATCAGTGTTCAGCTGCTTGGGAGTTCTGGGAAATTCAGCGCTGGCATTAAATTCCAGTACTATTTTTTCCCAGGCTTCATTGTTTTGGTTGGTGGACATAGCATTGGTACATTATTTGTTTTCAATTATAATATGCTTGTATCTGAAAACAAAAATATAATTAGAAATTTGTTCTATAAGTTAGACAATTTCGTACTTACTTTCCAATTATTTCCAACAGCAAACATTTCTCTCTCTCAGTATAATTTTTGCGTGGAGGATTTCTGTTGGTATTGCTCATTTTTAATATATTTTTTAATTTTATAAATTATGTAGTTATTTACTATGGATTGAAATTTTTTGGTTATAAAATGAAATTTTGGAGGATGACAGCCGATTGTGACAGTATCGATACCAAATCGTATGTCAGATAATCGATTTTCTACGATCATATAATTTTAAGATGATCGACGTTTGAGAAACTGGTCACTGGTTAACAGTTGATCAAATCTAACAGCTCGATTAGATGATCGAAGATTTGAATAACGTTTCAGAAACCGGCTGTTAGTGGTCTAAATATAATAAAAACCAATTGGACGACCAGTGAATAATCTTACTTTGGAGATCAAGCAACATAAAAAAAAATTAGGTATCAAAAATGGGAAAATTTACAACAGCTGCTAGATTTCATACCCCCCATTTACCATCAATTATATAATGATGACACAACACAATTTCAACACAATGAAAAAAGCGAGCACTGCTGTTAAGTCTTCCAAAGAAGATGCCAATGACGGACAAGACGGGTACATAGATTTTTTGTCAGATTTTAAGTAGCTTTAGTCAGGGCCGGCGATAACGGGCCTGCAAGGGATGCACTGTAGGCGGGCGCCCCTGTTTGGGGGGCGCCAAAATGAACTTTTTTCTGCTGGTGTTATGCAAAAGACTAAAATAAAAAAATTCATTTTTTAAATGTGGTTTAAATTCGTCATAATACCCTATAATCTGTGTTTGTTAATCTTGCATATCACATATGTAAAATATACAAAAATATGCAATGCTGCATAGAATTATTATACCATATAGTAATATAATTTATTGGTCAAAAATATCATATTTCAACCAAATAACTTTGCTCTTAATGAGAATGCTTCGTTTATTTTCTTCAAATTTCTTGCAAGTTGTTAGTTTTGTATCAGCAGTTACGAGAGGAAATGAATGATTTCTAGTAAAATAAACAAGATTGTGATACTGTCTTCTTGCGGCTTTATGTATTTACCTATTAATTTAGGTATCAAGTTAAGTATTCCATAAAAACATATATTTAAAATAAATATTTTACATAAAATTTAGTTTAGAGCTCTTTAGATTTAGTATACAAACATATATTTAAGATAAATATTTTACATAAAATTTAGTTTAGAGCTCTTTAGATTTAGTATTATTTTATGTGATTATAATAGAGAATAAGTTTGTTAATTCTATACTCTGCATCTGCAGTTGAAGAATCTAGTGTTGCATTCAATTAATATAAAATTATTAAAGTAAGTAATCTTATTAATTAAAGTACTCTTTTAATTAACTACTATTATTAAATTACAGTTTCACATTACTGCAGAAGCATAATTTTGAGGTATTCAAGTTATTATTTTTATGTAGGTAAATAAACATGGATTCAAAAAAAAATTATCTGGGGCACAAATCGAAAAAAAGCCGAAAAAGAAGAAATGACAAAAAATAATCTTAGTTATCTTAGCCAATTTCTTAAAAAAGTGAAAGTGAAGTTGTTTTGTCAGATGATGGGTCCAATCAAACTGTACCGAACTTTATTTACCGGGGACATTTGCGGATAGTGGGACACCGACTTAGTCGGTGCCCTGAGCCCTGAACATACATTTTTAGGACACAAGTCCAAAAGTCGGTCATTAATAGGGAAAAAAGGTCTTCTTCTTCTTCTTCTTGTGCCACTCCTATCGGAGATTGGAAATCATCAAGGCTACCCTGACTTTGTTTACAGCTGACCTAAATAGTTCATTAGTGGTGCAGCCAACCACTCTCTCAAGTTCCGCATCCATGACATTCTTCTACGGCCTGGATTCCGTTTTCCTTCTATTTTTCCTTGCATTATATTTTGAAGTAATGCGTATTTATGGCCTCTCATCAGGTGACCCAAATACTCGAGTTTTCTTCGTTTTATCGTTAACAAAATTTCTGGGTCTCTTCCTATCCTTCGTATTATTTCAAGATTTGTGATTCTTTCAACCCAACTTATCTTCTGCATTCGACGGTAGCACCACATCTCGAAACTTTAAATATTTTTTATGTTGTTCTGTTTGAGAGTCCAGGCCTCTACACCGTATAATAGCGTGTTAAAGCTCTTCTAGCTACCCCTAAAATCAGGTGGTTTAACTATATAAAGTAATACAGAGGATTACCCAGGGCCCATTATTACCCAGGGCATCCAGGTAACGTTTAGTACAAAGCCTCCTCATTCGTTATGTACTGCGATTGGGAGGGATGGTGGTATAGCTTGAAGGTCAGATAGGTACAACTCCAGGTTACGCAGTGTGACCTGTTTGATCTTCGGACATGTGGAGGCTGGGGTTGTACGAGTATCTGTGTGTATGTGGTGGGGGGGGAGATGGGGCGCCTGTGCTAGTTTTGCAGGCGGGCACCTTATACCCTAGCGCCGGCACTGGCTTTAGTGTTACAAAAGAGTAAAATTTATGTTTTTTAAGAAAAGATAAATAATATTAATCGGGAATTAAGCTTTTGTTTAGTTCCTTTTCTGTATTATAAAGTCTTTTTGCTTAAAGGTAAAATAACCTAAGTGCATTTTTTTGTCAAAAGAGGTACAAAAAATAAAAAAATTTTCTCGCCAGAAGGATCTCTAAAATTTTGTACTTATTTTGAATTGTTTAATAGGTACTTTAAAATTTTTTATTTTGAACCTCCAGAATTTTTAAAGAAGCAAAAGCTTTTATGCTTTATTTCTCAGTTTTGCTTCTGACCCCTTCAATTTGTTAAAACACAGATTGTCTAAATAATTATACAGCTTTTAAATGAGAATATGTATTTGTATTTGAAAGAGAAAATGTATTTAAGAACGAGAAAGGTACGGGAGGCATACGTCCAGCAGTAGACAAATTTAGTTTAACTGATCATGATTAACTATGAGAATATGAGATTGGTCACACATCAGTTTACTTACTCTGGTCTCTTGCAACGAGCTAAATATTAAATTATATTCAACACTATTTAATATTTATCAGTATTTCTAATACATAAATCTTAATAATTATTTCTCTCATTACACCACAAAGCGATTTAATTTAATTTTTTTTTCAATTAATTTAAATTTAAGGTGGTCAATTTTAATGTATACTTTAATTGTGAAACCTAAATGTAATATTATGATGATTCATTGTGTTTAAAATCCAATTTTTCTTTAAACTGAACTATCTACTTTAAGATTTTGTAACATGTGCATTTTTCTCGCATTGCTGAAATAAAAACGAATAGTTTCAACGTATTCCGTATTCTATATTCACCGAAAGACGGCAAGTTGTCATGGACAAGTTGCTCCCCAAAAAATGACCGAGAATGAAAAATGTCTTTTCGCATTCCGGGAAAACTGGTTTTTCTTTCTTGTTACTTTTCAGTTCTCATAGTATTGAGTCAATACGACATTGTGGGTATTTTGGAATAAAGGAATATCATATATGGAAATTTAGAGAAAAATTTTATTTCCCAATAGGTTCCAAAGTATTTGATATAAAATATTCCGTCAGACGAGACATAAATTTACATTTAGAATAAGTTTGTTTTTTCTGTTAAGAAGTGGGATTTTAAATCCGATCAAAATATTTTATAAAATTTTAAATATATTCCTGCTAAAAAATTAATTATACAGGAGATATAAAATGTGGGTGATAAAATAAACAACCCTTTCTGAGGTCAAAACTTTTGAGGTTTTTTATAGATAAGTTTAAAGAGATATTATACTAAATTTAAATTCAAGATGCAGTAGAAATAAACAAACCAAGACACTTTAAATGCCACTACTAGCACTCCCGAATCATAATTTACAATGTATTTACGTTGTAAATCCCAAATCATGATTTCCAAAGATTATACATTGTAAATTATGATTTGGGAGTGCTCCTAGTAGCATTTAACGTATCTTGTTTGTTTATTTCTACTGCATCTTGAATTTAAATTTATTCTCTTCAACAAACGAAGCGACACTTTTTGTAAGATTTATTTCCAGCTTCAAATTGGTGATCAATATATAAAATTATTTATAAAGTGCCTTAAATAAATATCTAGTTTTAGATGAGATCGAATATTTTCAGACAAAAAACTCGTTTCGTTAGTTATATGTCGTTAAATTATAGTCCATTTAGTCACGATGTTTGCAGTGAATTTTAAAGAACCACTTAAATTGACATGAAATTTGGCATACCTACATATTCAAGATATCAAAGAAAAAAAGTGATGTTATGCCAATGTATGCTTTTGCGATGGGGTGAGCTTCACCCCTTCTCGGTGGTGAAAAAACAAACTTTTAAATAAAGTCCAAAATCGGATAAACTGATTGATTTTAAGCAATTTTTTTTATTATTTCATTCATAGGAGACTCTGACCAATAGAAAGCTACAGAAATCTAAATTAAACTGATAACTTTTTTGATAATTGCCCGTCGTCAAGCATATTACGTCAGATGCCCTTCGTTGCTACGAAAAAATACATTCAGTGACATTAATGACAAATGTTTTAAAAATTATAAAAGTGATGACTTTCAACCGTCAAATACATATTTATAACAACTGTGTGTTTAATTGTACTAATTTGTACTTACATAAATAAATTACAATAAAATTTTGGTTTTGAACAGTTTTATTCATGAAACAATCGCAACAAATTGCACTCGATCTCTAAAATTAATATAGAATTTTTGCCCTCGGGAAAAATTCAATAATTTTAGAGCTCTTGTGCAATTACTACTGAGAATTTTTTCAATAAGAATAATTTTCGAGATATTTGTGAGTGAATATGTTCATTTTTCAACAAAAAAAAAAAACAAATTTTTAGACGGTTCTTCGCAAATAACTCAAGAAGTAAGTATTTTATTGAAAAAAAAAAGTTCTTATTAAAAATATAGCCTCAAAAGTACTAAAAAAAATTGTGTATAAATGAAATATGTAGAGCCAGTATAGTCCGTTGTTTAACGGTAAAATATTGCAAAACCTCTAAATTTTAAAGAACCGCTTGGATTGACATGAAATTTGGCATACACATAGCTAACAAGTCAAAGAAAAAAAGTGATATTGTGCCGATATGTGCTTTTGCCCCGTGGGTACTTTTCACCCCCTCTTGGGGTTGAAAAATTATTCGTCCAAAGTAAGTCCGGAAATTGATAAACTGACTAATTTTAAGTAACCTTTGTTCTATAGGATTTTTTCATTAAGTCAATACTTTTCGAGTTATTTGCCAGTGAATATGTTCATTTTTTCAACAAAATAACCATGCTTTTAGACGGTTTTTCGCAAATAACTCAAAAAGTAAGTATTTTATCGAAAAACACATTCTAACTAAATATAGCCTGTAAAAAATTGAAAAAATTGGTGTATATATTATGTTTCTATACCTAGTAGAAGCAGAGTTATAGCTAATTAAAAATAGGTTCATATTCGTCCAATTCCAAATGGAATAATTTAACGTGAAATAACCAAAAATGAAGCACATTTCGGGGAAAACTCATTACAACTTATTTAAAGTGTTTAAAAAAGCTTCATTTTTGTTTTATAAAAAAAATTTCCAGCATCAAAAGTAAACAAGTTACGCTCAAAATAAAGTTGGTTCCTTTTTTTGATAAAAAATCGGGAAAATCACCCCCTAATTAGTACCTCAAATGAACTTAATCGTTACGACTTCACAAGTTTCTTGACACGTGTATGTATTGTTTGTATGACCTGTAAGTTTCATCGGTTCAAAGTCCTTATTTTTGAAAGGGCTGTAGTTAAAAAGGGTTGAACGAATCACTCATCACGAATGTATGCAAATTTAGAAACACCAAATCTCAATCAATTTTTGTCTAACAGAAAAACAAAAAAATACATGATATTCAGAAAAGCAATGCTGACTTTTTTTGTTTTTCGAGATTTTTGGTATCTCTAAAAATTTTTAAGTTATTTTGAAAAAAACATATTTTTCAAAATAAAATTTTTTTAAAATTTTATTTTAAAACCAATTTTTTTCCAAAATAAGCACTTTGAGTCGATGAAACTTACAGATCATATAAACACAACATAAGTAAAATAATTTGTGGAACGGTAACGATTAATTTCATTTAAGTTGCTAATTAGGGGGTGGTCTTCCAGATTTCTTTTTGCCAAAACAAAAGCGATCAACTTTATTTTGAGCGTAACTTGCTTAAATTTAATGCTAGAAACTTTTGATAAAAACAGAAATAAAGATTTTTTAATACTTCATAAAAGTTATAATGGGTTTTCACCAAACAGTGCTTAATTTTTTGGATATTTCACTTCGAAGTATTCTATTTGAAATTTGGTGAATATGAATATATATTTCATTGGCTATAACTCAGGTTTTACGAGGTCCAGAGACCTAACGCGTACACCTTTTTTTTACTTTCTTACAGGTTATATTTTTGCTAAGAACGTTTTTCTCGACAAAATATTTACTTTTTGAGTTATTGGCGAAAAACCGTCTAAAAATGTAGTAATTTTGTTGAAAAATTAACATATGCACTCGCAAATAACTCGAAAAGTGTTGACTTGGCGAAAAAGCTCTATAGAACAAAAGTTACTTAAAATTAGTCAGTTTATCCATTTCTGTACTTATGTTAGACTTACATTTTTTCACCCCCAAGAGGGGGTGAAAGTCACCCCCAGGGCAAAAGCACACATCGGCCCAATATCCCTTTTTTTCTTTGACATGTAAGCTATGCATAATCCAAATTTCATGTCAATCCAAGCGGTTCTTTAAAATGTAGAGCAAAAACCGTGAAAGAATGGACTAGTAGAAGTTGTACCTTATGAGAAACCGTCAAATTCCAAATCGAATATTTCAATGTGAAGTAACCAAAAAATAAAGCACTTTTCGAGAAAACTCATCACAACTTTTTTAAAGTGTTTAACCTTCCGCAACTAACATAGGTTTTCTGAATATTAAAGCTAACATCCGTCTCAGAGACCGACATAAAGAAATGTATCCATTGACACACTTTCAAGTGTAGGGTTTTGTTTACTCTTTGGAGAAGTGAAATTAAACAAGAATGATAACTATTTTTATTTTATTAAGGCTCTTAAACATTATCAAAGTACCAAAGAAAATAAAAACAATTATATCACATCTCATTTGTGAAAACCAAGCTCAATTATTTTCCCACTTCTGTTTTTTGTACATAGCTAGACCTTTTACTCCTGGCAAGTGGGTTACTAAATTAACAGCTCTTGTTCTTTCGTTAAATAAATATTTTTTCATCGCGTACGTTTCATCGATGTCACGTCCTACATCGATCTCGGAGACAAAATTTGCCGATAATTGCAGAATCACTTTGACACTGAAGACTGAAACTTCAACACTCTAAAAAAATACACCTGAATCAGGAAGCTACTGATGGCGGCGAAGATACATAACGAACAATTTGGATATAATCCTAAAAACTCTAAGTAGTCCTTTTCACAGACCCAATGTTTGTCACGGAAGGTTAAAAAAGCTTTATTTTTGTTTTTTAAAAAAGTTTCTTGGATCTGGTTTCTTAGATCTTGGATTTGGTTTTAACGTAAATTTTTGTTCAATCTTGGAAAAATTCCTTTTTTTTTGTCAATATGTACCTTAAAAATATTATTAGTGAGATCAAAAACCTTAAGCAGTATATAGGACACGAATTGGTCAAGACATGGCTGTTCAAAATTTGCATACACTCATGACTAATGACTCATTCAGGCCTTTTTAACTACAGCCTTTTCAAAAATAAGCACTTTGAACCGATGAAGATAAAAATCCTATAAACATCAAGTTCGTAAATAAAGTAACTTGGGAAGCGGTTACAATTAATTTCAGTTGGGATGTTAATAATTCTGTCATAATCTGCTAGCTTCATCGGCTCAAAATGCTTACTTTTGAAAAGGCTCTAGTTAAATAGGCCTGAATGAGTCATTAGTAAAGCTCGGATTTATAGGCAACAAAAATTGAAGAAAAAGGCGCCTATATAGGCAAATATTTTTATTAAAAGGAGCAGGAATATTAACATTTAGGCAAAATATAGGCAATAAAGGAATATAACTTATTATTTATTGTACAAAGTGAATTAACGTAATATTAACTTAAGACAGGTATATTTACACTTCATAATCATAACATTAGTATAAATAAACTAGTAACTAAATAACTGTTAATTAATAATTAAACATTGTAACCACTTAAAATTTTATCATTAATAGAAACAACTAAATATTTTTCAATATTTTCGGTCTTAAAACTATGTCTTCGATCTCTTAAAATTAATTTGTACATTGAAAACGAACGTTCGACATCGACAGATGTAATTGGAGCATATTTCAAAGCGGATAATAAATCTGGCATAATTTGTAATTCCTCGGAAAATGTCCCATTCAAAACTTTAGCAACATTAGATAAAAACCAAAAACTTTTATTCTTGTCGAAAACATATTTCATTTTTTTTTAATTAATTTACCGTTACTTCCAGGTGCCGATTTAATTTTCGTCTTTAAATTATCTATTAATTTTACTGACTCACTTAAATTTATCTCTTGTTTTTCTAATAAGGTAATTGTGTTAACTATTAATTCATAATTGTCATCGATATAAGCGACAAGAATTGGTCAAGACATGGCTGTTCAAAATTTGCATACACTCGTGACTAATGACTCATTCAGGCCTTCTGAACTACAGCCTTTTCAAAAATAAGCACTTTGAACCGATGAAGATAAAAATCCTATAAACATCAAGTACGTAAATAAAGTAACTTGGGAAGCGGTTACAATTAATTTCAGTTGGGATGTTAATAATTCTGTCATAAGTCTGCTAGCTTCATCGGCTCAAAATGCTTACTTTTGAAAAGGCTCTAGTTAAATAGGCCTGAATGAGTCATTAGTAAAGCTCGGATTTATAGGCAACAAAAATTGAAGAAAAAGGCGCCGATATAGGCAAAGATTTTTATTAAAAGGGGCAGGAATATTAATATTTAGGCAAAATATAGGCAATAAAGGAATATAACTTATTATTTATTGTACAAAGTGAATTAACGTCATATTAACTTAAGGCAGGTATATTTACACATCATAATCATAACATTAGTATAAATAAACTAGTAACTAAATAACTGTTAATTAATAATTAAACATTGTAACCACTTAAAATTTTATCATTAATAGAAACAACTAAATATTTTTCAATATTTTCGGTCTTAAAACTATGTCTTCGATCACTTAAAATTAATTTGTACATTGAAAACGAACGTTCGACATCGACAGATGTAATTGGAGCATATTTCAAAGCGGATAATAAATCTGGCATAATTTGTAATTAATCGAAAAATGTCCCATTCAAAACTTTAGCAACATTAGATAAAAACGAAAAACCTTCATTCTTGTCGAAAACATAGTTCATTTTTTTTTAATTAATTGACCGTTACTTCCAGGTGCCGATTTAATTTTCCTCTTTAAATTATCTATTAATTTTACTGACTCACTTAAATTTATCTCTTGTTTTTCTAATAAGGTAATTGTGGTAACTATTAATTCATAATTGTCATTGATATAAGCAACAAGAATTGGTCAAGACATGGCTGTTCAAAATTTGCATACACTCGTGACTAATGACTCATTCAGTCTTTTTAACTACAGCCTTTTTAAAAATAAGCACTTTGAACAGATGAAGATAAAAATCCTATAAACATCAAGTACGTAAATAAAGTAACTTGGGAAGCGTTTACAATTAATTTCAGTTGGGATGTTAATAATTCTGTCATAAGTCTGCTAGCTTCATCGGCTCAAAATGCTTACTTTTGAAAAGTCTCTAGTTAAATAGGCCTGAATGAGTCATAGTCATTAGTCACGAGTGTATGCAAATTTTGAACAGCCATGTCTTGACTAATTGTTAGGGAGCGATTTTCACCATTAAAAAGGACCACCATTATTTTGAGCGTAACTTATTTAATTTTGATGATAGATATTTTCCTAAGAAACAAAAATAAAGCTTTTTTAAACACTTAAAAAAGTTGTAATCAGTGTTCTCCGGGAAGTGCTTGATTTTTGGTTATTTCACATTGAAATATTAGATTTATAATTTGACGAATAAGAACCTACTATCGTTAGCAACAACCAGACTTCTGCTGAATCTACAGACTTCATAATATATACACCATTTTCCCCTCTTTTATAAGCTTAGTATATTTTTGCCTAAGAATATTTTTTCGATAAAATACTTTTTAAGTTGTTATTTGCGAAAAACCGTCTAAAAACGTATTTTTTTTTTGTGAAAGAATGAACATATTATATTCGCTCGCAATAACTCAAAAAGTATTGACTTAGTGAACTCTCTACAGAAAAATTTGCTTAGAATTGGTCGTTTTTTCTAATTCCGGCCATATTCTAAAAGTTTGTTTTTTCACCCCTAAGAAGGAGTGATTCAATATGGCTCAATCCCATACAAGCATAACACTAAAGTAATAGATAATAAATATAACCAGAAAAAAAAGACACGGACGCCCTAATCGAAGCGGAGATAAACAAAATATAGCAAAGAAACATATTATACAGACACCTGGAAATGGTAATAAATAAAGATGAAGCATAGAGGAAGTTTTCAATAGCAGACTAGAGAGTACTGGAAAAGTATTCTACACTCTAAATAAAGGATTCCTAAAGAACAAAGAAATATTAAGGAAAAAAAAAAGATGACAATATACGAAACAATATATTGTAGAGCAACATTGAGGCATACGAAACAGAAACTCTTAATCAAAATACACCAAAGCATACAAGCAGCAGAGATAAAATACCTTAGAAGAACAATAGGGACAAGAAGGACAGATAGCCTCAAGAACAATAGGGACAAGAAGGACAGATAGCCTCAAAAATGAAGAAATAAGTAACAAGCTTTAAAACCGTTGTTGATATAATAAATAATGAGAAAAAATGAGCATTATTCGGTTATTTAAGACGCATTGACACTAACAGACAAGTAAAAAGAGTGGTGGAAGCTAAACCAATAGGGGAAAACGGAAGAGGCAGACCAATAAAAAAGAGTGGAACAGCGACATAGCAAAGATATCACAAAATAAGGGCAAATCTTAGGAACGAATGGAGAAAATTAATTAACGGATATATCGCTACGGTAGAAGAGGAACGAGTATGTAGTATATAAATATATACAGTGCTAGTCAAAAATCCGTACCCCCCCTCGCATCTTTTGAACGGTAATACATATAATAGTGAAATTTGGAGGGAGAAAATAAATGGATGTAAGCTTTTTAACTAGTCATGACAGGTGACGTAATTATGACAGATGACTTTACAGAGCCACTGTGACCGATAATTTTAAATGGGATTTTATGGCAAGTGATACCTCATTTGAAAGCTATTCGAAATACCTATAGAGTAATAGGTACTAATTTTTTTGGGTTTTAGTTGATTTTGATTTAGGTGAATAAATTAAATAAATATAATATTGTAGTTTCGCATTTAATTAATAAAAATGAAAATGTTCGCCTATGGTTTTTTTGTCAAAAAAGTTGACGTTTTTCAATTCACTAGTAGTTTTTACGTCAACGTCAACCTTTTTGACAAGTAATCATATGCGGAATTTTGATTTTAATGATTTTATAATGATTTTAATAATTAAATGCGAAACTCCAATTTTATATTTATTTCATTTATTAGTCAAAATTAGCTTAAACTCAAACAAAATTAGTATGGCTGAATAGGTATTTTAAATACAAAAATAAATAAAACGGAATAATACTCGAAGGTAGTAAAACACTTCTGGGTGTAGTTGGTATATTTTAATAAAAATTAAAAAAAAATTTAAAAATCCAAAAGGATTACGTTCAGAACGTTTTCGGACTTGATCAGTGAAATTCCTGTCCTTGCTAAATTGCCGCAATGCCAAACACGGGTTAAGTTATATGTTCCAACTACTTAGTAAAGATTGTAAAAGAATATGGCATAAATTGGATGCCAATGGATTACTTCCAGCAACATGATGCTCTACTACATTACATTAAAATATTTTTTATGTGATTAGGTCTTCATTGAACCACGTTTAGTCTGTCAATGATTTAGAAGGAAGTAGAAATCTAATCTAATTTTCAATACTTTTCAAAAGAGGTATCACTTGCCATATGGTACCATTTAAAATTATCGATCACAGTGGCGTGTAAAGTCATCTGTCATAATTACGTCACCTGTCATGACTAGTTAAGAAGATTACGTCCGTTTATTTCCTCCCTCCAAATTTCACTATTACAGTAAAACCTGTCAGTAACGGCCACTAAAAATGAAAGAACTATTGGCCGATATAGAAAGGTGGCCGCTATTGCCAGTTTTTGTAGTCTACATATAATTGGTTTGGGAAATTTTTAAACTGGCCGTTAGGACAGGTGGCCGATGTTGGCAGGTGGCCGTTAACACAGGTTTTACTGTATAGGTATAACCGTTCAAAAGATACGAAAGGGGTACGAACTGTTGACTAGCACTGTTGTATAAATATTATACCTATACGTATGAGAAATAGGCGTCTCTATTTTAAAATGTTTTCAAAAACAAATATTGTGGAAACAACTATTTTAGATAATACGATAAATTACCAATAAATACATGCATATATTAAAAATTTAACAATACATATTTTATTGTCGTAAAATAGTTTAAGTAATGAAGCTTAAAATAGGACAAAACCTCGCAAGTTTTACAGAATAGATCGATTTGCTTGAAAATTTGAGAATAAATAGTGGATAGTCCAAGGATCAAAATCTATGTGAGGCCGAAAAGGGCTTTTACCATGGGGCTGCCACCCTATCTCGGGTGTGGAAATTTTTTATTTTATTTTGACCGCAAAAGTTGGTAAAAACATTCATTCTAAGCAAAAAACATTTTATACAATTTGTTGGTAAAATTATTAGTTTTCGATTTATTCGCTATCGAAGGTTTAGTTTTATATCGAAAAAATCAATGTATTTAATCAGTTTTTTGCTAAAAACTCAAATGTTTTTAGTTTTATCAAAATAACTTTGCTTAACAAAAATGTACCTTTTAAAAAAATAAACAAATCAGTTTTTTTTTTCTTTAAGACCAATAGTAATCAAGCTACACCTTATTATATGTTAGCTCTTCTTCGTCAAATGCTAAATATTGTAGTTTCATACTGAAAAGACGGGAAAACTGTGAATTTTTCGATAATAGGTTGTTTAAACTAATTTAAATTATTTAAAAATATCTATCTACAGAAATATAAATAGTCTCTATCTCAAAAATTAAGTGACTTATTATGAAAAGAATGTTAGTCCCTATTTTTTTCAGCGAAAAACTGATCGGAAACTTCCTCTAATTACCACCCTGATTAAAATTAGTTATTGACCTTAATTGGTTTTCTATATTTATGTATTAATAATAGGATCTAGTGGTTTGACTGGCTTAGAATGATTAGTTTTTACAAAAAAGGGAGTTAAAAGCGAACGATTTTTTGTAGTTTGGTAAAAAATGTATTTTCTTCAGAATAGAATGTTTAGCATCAGAGATACGAAAAATATGTACATTTAAAATTGTCGCTTATTTAATTCCCAAGGAAGAGATTAGCAAAAATTTTTTCTATGGCAAAAACTGAGTGAGCTATTGACAATTAAATCTTGTAATAACATGCAAAAACCACCTATGCCAACCCTTTTACAGTCACCTCTTTTTGCGACTCAGGATTTTAAAAGGATTTAATATTAATATCCTTATAGATCTTATAGAAACCTACAAAATTCCTTGTTAACAAACTTTCTAGTATAACAAATTAAAAAGTTAGGTACTGTTAAAAAATCAATATATTTTTTGAAAAAAAGAGGAGAAATTTAATTGGAAGCTTAATAATGTAAGTTATCGGTGTTTTTAGTCATTGGCCTTATTCATACTTCATTATTTATGTATTAGTAATCATAGATTCCAAAAGTTTGACTGGATTGGAAAGATTAGATTTTAAAAAACTGGATTTAACAGCGAATAACGAATTTTTGTAGTTTGGTAAAAAATGCCATTTTCTTCAGAATATAAAGATTACCATCAGAGATACGAAAAAATGTTTAAATATGAAAATGTAGATTATTTAATTCCCAAGAAACTGGTTTGAAAAAAAATTTTCTATGGCAAAAATTGAGTGAATCGTAAGTGAGTATAATATCGAAAAACATTGAGTTTTTCGATATCAAACTAACTCTTTCGATAGCGAATAAATCTAAAAATATTAATTTTATCAAGAAAATTTATAGAACATTTTTTGCTTATAATGAATTCTTTTATAATTTTTTGCGGTCAAAATATAATAAAAAATTTCCACCCTCAACATGGGGTGGCAATCACCCCCATGGTAAAAGCGCCTTTCGGCGTCATATAGATTTTGATCCTTGGACTATCCACTACTTATTCTCAAATTTTCAAGCAAATCGATTCATTCTGTAAAAATTGCGAGGTAAAAAGCTTCGGTTCCTGGACTAAAATACCATGTCGACATAATGGAATTTACCTCCGAGGTACAGATATGAAAATCTTAATATCAACACTAATATAAATATCATCCTGTATATAAGATATTTCCAAATACAATAATATATTTACCAAGATGTAAGAATTTGACGTATCTTCAAACATTCAAAAACTATTTTTTTGCTGTTTTGTATGAATTGAATCAATAATTAATCCTTATAATTTTTATACTTATGTCATCAGTATTTTTTGTCATTTAATTTTAAAATTAAAACAACTTACAGTTTTTCTGCATTTTCAAAAGATGCACCCACACGGACCACTTTTCACAACACAAAAAATAAATGTCAAACAATGGTAAATAGTCATTGCTTCAAAGCCGACTAGAAATGTACAAGCAAAAAATATTTTAACGCCTTACGTATTAAAATCACATTGCAAGGACATGCAGAGCACACTCTGATAGGGTACAGTCATCAAAACGGCTTCTGCTTTTCGCCGGGACAAAAACTTGTTTACGTATTAAGTTTTATTAAGAGTATTAGGATTTATTTTAAAGACTTACATATTATTATAGATAAATTTAGGGAGAGGGATATTAGAGCACTGCGATTCGAACTGTAAATCGATTTTATTGGATAATGTACGAATGACAGATGCCTTAAAAATAAATCTTCTTCTTCTTTTTCTTTAACTGCCATCTTTGCAACGGAGGCCGGCAATCATCACAACTATTCTGACTTTAGAGACGGTTGCTCTGAAAATTCATTTGATGTACTACATCTGTACCATTCTCTCAGGTTGTGCGACCACGATATTCTGACTCTCCATATGATTCTTTTTCCTTGATTCTTTCCCAGCAAAATCAATTGTGCCAAGTTGTATCTCTTTGCATAATATATTATATCCGAGAAATTCTAATTTTCTTGTTTTGATGGTATTTAAGTTTTCCATTTCTTATTCCATTATTCTGAGAACATCTTTGTTTGTGACGTGTTTTGTCCACGATATTTTCATAATTCTTCCATACATCGACAGTTCGAATGATTCTAGTTTTTTTCAGTGATGCTGCATTTAAGCTTTGAAGGCATGTAGCCTTCAATTTCATAAAAAAGTTGAGAATATATAGCACCTTCCCAACCTTACTCTTAGCTCCTACTTCACATCTCTTTGAAAATGAATAGATTTTTGTATTTCATTATAAATATTAGGAAACATTACGAATAATTTGTAATGTTATTTTTTAAGTGAATACTTCTTATCGCTCGGTATAGAGGTTTGGACGGGACTAAAATCGTATTTGGCTTCATTCAAAATATCGAGGTGCGTGTAGTAATCCTGCGGCATACCGTAATATACATTATGTATAGAATGTATACTCTTATTTACACTTTCTTAGTAAACTAAATGCAGATCCAGAATTCTCTATTGTTAACTAGTTTCAGGGCAATTTCAAATATAGATTCCAAAGGACCCCGCAGAAACCTTATGGGAAATGGCTCTCTGTCAAATGCTCTGAAACTATGGGTTCTGGTAGTCCTTGATGTGTAGAACAAAAGACTCAATGGGCGCATAGTTCCAAAAAATCATGGTTTTAAGATATAGGCCTATGAATTTATAGGTACAGTGAGGACGTTGAAGTTGGATTAAATTCATTTTCTCGAGAATGGGCGACTTTGAAGATAAATTACAAATCATATCGTTTTTTATTTTTAAATTGTAACTTTTTGGCATATATATCATAATAGTGACGTCATCCATCTGGGCGTGATGACACAATCAATATTGTTTTTAAATGATAATAGGGGTCGTATGATAGCTCCATTGAAAGGTTATTAAATTCTCTATTCAATAATATAAATATTAAAAATATTATTTATACAGGCTGTCCAAAAAATTTTGTTTTGAATTAAATTAGTTGAGGCAAAAAGAAGAATGTATATAATTTTATTTAATTCTAAATACATTTTCCTGTTGTCCAAAACCAGGAAAACATGTTTATTTGATAAATAAATATTGTTTTTCGCTTAAATTCAATATTAAAGCTGCCAACCACGTACCTATTAGCAGTTTGAACATTTAGTTTAAGCGAAAGGGGTCGTGTGATAGTTTATTTGAAAGGTTATTTAATTCTCTATTCACAAATATAAACATTACCATAATTAGTTTTACAGGGTGTCCAAAAATTTTTTTAATTAAATTAATTGAGACAAAAAGAAGAATGTATATAATTTATTTAATTCGAAATACATTTTACTGCTGTGAGAAAACAGAAAAAATTTAGTTTAAAAAATTAACATTGCTTTTTGCTTAAATTAAATGTTCAAACTGCTAAGCGGAAGGTGGGTGGCAGTTTTAATATTAATTTTAAGCGAAAAACACTATTTATTTATCAAATAAACATTTTTTCCTATTTTTGGACAACAGTAGAATGTATTTAGAATTATATAATTATATACATTCTTTTTTGTCTCAATTAATTTAATTAAAATAAAATTTTGGGCACCCTGTATAGATAATTATGTTAATGCTTATAATATTGAATATATAATTGAATAACCTTTCAAATAAGCTAGCACACGACCCCTATTCTTATTTAAAAAATCATCGGTTGCGCCATCACACTCAGATGGATGACGTCACTAGTATGATATAGATGCCAAAAAATTGTAATTTAAAAATAAAAATCGACCTTACCTGTAATTTATCTCCATAGTCGCCCATTGTCGAGAAAATGAATTTATTCCAACTCAAACGTTCTGACTGTACCTATAACTTCAGAGGCTTATATCTTAAAACCATGATTTTTTGGAGCTACGCGTCCATTGAGTCTTTTGTTCTACACAACAAGGACTACCAGAACCCAAAGTTTCAGAGCATTTGACAGGGAGCCATTTCCCATAAGGTTTCTGGGGGGTCCTTTTCTAGTGGCTTCGGGGTGGTGTCAGCCCTAGAGGGGCGAATTATTCATTTTTTCCAAAAAAAGTACCACACCATGTTTTTATTGTCAAACTGAATAAAGATTCCAAATTTTCTATAATTGGTCGGCTTCGGGGCGATTTCAACCTATAGGGGTGATTCATTCAATATTTTAAAAACATAAAGTGCGACACAGGTTTTTACGGAAAAAGTAAGTATAGATTTCGAATTTTATATTACTGATTGGGTTCGGGGTCATTTCAACCGCATAAGGGTGATTTATTCAGTTTTTCAAAAAATAAAATGGGACACATGTTTTTATATAACTAAATTAGATTCCAAATTCTCTATGATTAGATGGCTCTGGGATGGTTTCAACCATGTAGGGGTGTTTTCTTCAATTTTTCAAAAAATATGGTGCGACAAATTCTTTTATGGTAAAACTAAGTACAAAATCGGAATATTATTAGATGGGTTCGGGGTGGCTTTAACACTTTGGGGATAATTTTTTTTAATATAGTGTTTTTTGTTTTGCACTGTACAATGCAAGA
This sequence comes from Diabrotica virgifera virgifera, assembly GCF_917563875.1. NCBI lineage: Eukaryota > Metazoa > Arthropoda > Insecta > Coleoptera > Chrysomelidae > Diabrotica > Diabrotica virgifera. The sequence goes on along the minus strand of NC_065444.1, from coordinate 191,363,322 downwards.
GTTTTATCTTGTTCTACACTTACGCAATTGATTCGTACATCATCAAAAATTTTGATTTTGAAAGTACCTTTATAATTATTGGTGATATAACAAGGTACCTAATACCATCATATCGAAGTAATATATTCTTTCTGTATTTTATTAACATAATTTAATTTTCCTTTACGCTAATTTGGTGGTTTAGTTAGAAGAGTAAAATATAATAAATTCCAATAAATTTGCGTAATATAAAAATTACACTCATCAGTAAACATCAAACTTCATCTTTAAAAAATTCAGACCGTTGGCTTTTTTCTTATTGCGTATTTAAAACGTATGTGCTAATGGTATGTAGAGACGTTGATAAGAATGTGTAGTTGTGCGTTGTGGATTTTAGAAAAGCATTTGACAATGTCAATTGTGAACAATTAATAGTCTGCGAAAGACAGATATTGATGACAAGGATATTCGAATTGTGGCAAACCTATACTGGGGTCAAACAGCAAGAGCAAAAATTGGCAACGAATTTACTGAAAGTGTGGAGATCAAAACAGGTGTCCGGCAGGGGTGTATCTTATCCCCACTCCTATTCAATATTTATTCCGAGGAAATATTTGAAAGAAAATATGGAAAAGGCAAATAAGAGCATAAAAAATAAACGGTGAGTTAACCAACAATATAAGATAGGTCGATGACCGGCGCTGGTGATCCTTGCCAGTAGTATAGATGAACTACAACAGGCAATGGAAAGGCTAATTCGGTAAGTGATGAATACTGCCTGAGTCTCAAGTTCAAGAAGACAAAATGGATGCTGATAAGCAAAACGCAACAACCTGCTCGATAGTTACGGATAAACAACAAAATAATTGACCATGTAGAATCTTATGTTAGACGAAGCAGCGAAGCATTAAACCTAGGAATTTTGTGCAGTAAGTTGAATCGTCATGCAACTTTTTACATTTGATTAGAGAGAGTGTCAGGTAACTTTGTGAACTAAATTCATCTAGGGCAAAAATTTTTGTGCATAAGAAAATGCATTTTAAAAGTGCATCTCGAAGAGGTGAAAATGAAAAATTTAGAACTCGGGCAATATTAATGGAAATGAGTTGAATTCTTATAACCGAGTGTTTTGGGGATCGCTAAGCATGATGCATATCGGCGATGGTCTTTAAGATACCTGGTGACCACGGTGGAACTCGTCGGCTAGAGTTTTACGTTATAATCATTAAAAATTAGTCAATATCCATTACTCGGGGGGTTTTTGGGGCCGCCGGCCACGAATTTAGTGTTGGCGATGTTCTCCAAGATACCTGGTACCCAGGGTGGAACTCGTCGCCTGGAGTTTTATATTATAATTATTCAAAATCAGTCAATAACCATTACTCTGAGGGTTTGGGGGTCGCTGAAAAAGAGTTTCATGTGATCGATGGTCTCCAAGATACCTGGTGCCCAGGGTGGAGCTCGTCGTCTGGAGTATTATGTTATAATTATTCCAAATCATTTAAAACCATTTCGCGGGGGTTTTGGGGGACGCTGAGCACGAATTTGTGTACCTGGTGCCCAGGGTGGAATTCGTAGCCTGGAGTTTTATGTTTTAATTATTCAAAATCAGTCAATAACCATTACTCTGATGATTTTGGGGGTCGCTGAAAAATAATTTCATGTGTTCGATGGTCTCCAAAGTACCTGGTGCCCAAAGTGGAACTCGTCGTCTGGAAATTTATGTTATAATTATTACAAATCATTTAAAACCATTACTCGGGGAGTTTTGGGGGTCGCTGAACATGAATTTCATGACGGTGATGGTCTCCAAGTTACCTGGTGCCCAGGGTGGAACTCGTCGCCTGGAGTTTTATGGTATAATCATACAAAATCAGTCAATAACCATTACTATGAAGGTTTTAGGGGTCGCTGGACACCAATTTCATGTTGGCGATGGTCTTCAAGGTAGGTATACAATAATCTAAGAAATACGTGTTAAATTAAATGTTAGTATTCATAATCAATTTATTTGTATAATATAATGAAAAAATTAATAAAAAAGTAAAATAAATAAAAAATATATTTACTTACTTGAAGTTACACAAATTTCTCTCTTCCGCAATTTCGAAAACCAAAATTATAAAACAGCGCAGCTATAGACTGTAGATAATGAAAATTCCTTTAATACCAATCCTAAACGGCTTGATATTATAATATTATTATTTATTCTTTAATTAACAAAACTAATAAGTATAAAACACATCACTTTCAAAACACAAACATTACACACTTCCTTTGCTTTTAATATGGTATCACTTTTTAGATGTTTTTTAAGATGTTTTAATTACGTACTAAACGACCCCCAAAAGCCCCAAATTATTGGTTTTTCACTGATTTTGAATAATTATGACATAAAACTCTAGGCGATGAGTTGCACCCTGCGAACCAGGTGCCTTGGAGACCACCGCCAAGAATAAATTGTGTTTAGCGACTCCAAAACCCCCCGAGTAAAGGTTATTGACTGATTTTGAATGGTTATAACATAAAACGCTAGGCAACGCGTTCCAACTCTTGGCACCAGGTACGTTGGGCACCATAGCCGACATGAAATTCGTACTCAGGGACCCTCAAAACCACCAGGGTAATAGTTTTTGACTAATTTTGAATAATTATAACTAAGAACTCCTGGCGACGAGTTCCACTTTAGGCACCAGGTATCTTGGAGACTATCACCGACATTAAATTCGTAGTCAGCGGCCTCAAAAGCCGCCGTGTAATGGATATTAACTGATTTTTAATTATTATAACATAAAACTCTAGGCGACAAGTTCAACACTGGGCACCAGGTACCTTGAAGATCATCGCCGACATGAAATTCGTACTCAGCGACCCCCAAAACCTCCAGGGTAATAGTTTTTGGCTGATTTTGGATAATTATAACTAAAAACTCTAGGCGACGAGTTCCGCCCTGGGCACCAGGTATCTTGGATGACATCGCCAACATTAAATTCGTGGCCGGCGATCCCATAAACCCCCCGACTAATGGATATTGACTGATTTTTAATGATTATAACATAAAACTCTAGGCAACGAGCTCCACCGTGAGCACCAGGTACTTTGGAGACCATCGACGATATGAAATTCGTGCTCAGAGATCCCCAAAACCCACCTCTTCGAGATGCACTTTTAAAATGCATTTTCTTATGCACAAAAATTTTTGCCCTAGATGAACTTGGTTCATAAAGTTGCCTGACACTCTCTCTAATCGAATGCAAAAAGTTCCATGACGATTCTTCTTACTGCACAAAATTCCTAGGTTTTGGGCTTTTTAGTGCTTCGTTGCTTCGTCTATGTATACCTTGAGACCAACGTAAATGCAAAACGGAAACAGGGCACAGAATAGTACGAGCTAGAGCAGCATTTAACAATATGAAAAAGATCCTCATAAGCAAAGATTTATCTTTTCCCCTAATACTACGTCTAGTTAAATGCTACATTTTCCCGAATATATGGTGTGGAGGCTTCGACGCTGACAGAGACGAAGCATTAGAAATGTGGGTGTACCGACACGTTCTTTATATATCCTGGACCGAACATGTCTCCAACATAGAAGTGAGAAAATCGTGAGCATAATTAAACAAAAAAAACTTGAATATCTAGACCATATATTGACACACGATAAGTACCGTCTACTCTCATGGACATTTTAGCGGAAAATATACGTAAGCGAGGTCCAGTCTGGAGATAACACTCCTGCTCCAGAATCTGCCGAAGTGGTTCGGGATCACATCACTCGAATTATTCAGAAGTGTCGTAAGCAAGATCAGAATTGCCATGTTAATAGCCAATATTTGCAACGGACAGGGCACTTGAAGGAGAAGAAGAATTATGCACAATTCCTTACTTTATTTTGAGAGTACAAGATGTACATCAATAAATTCTATGTCTTTACCTAAATACTAAAATTATCGGCAATATCTAACTGCCCCACGAACTACATGGGCCCATTAACCCCAATTACCTGCTGCCCAATCGCCGAGAAAGTTGGGGATTAAGTCTTAATGACTGGAAGTTCCAAATTTGATTATAGTTGAAAGTAAGAATATAAATATTTTCAGTTATTCACTTCAGTTAAAAGTATTACGGTATAGTATTCGGTTTTTCCGTTAGTGTTTAACTTTTAAATGGAAAATCCAACGACTATGTTTAGTCAAAGGGGAGAACTTTTATTAATAATTTAATGAATATAAATATTGAAAGGCTCATGTCTCCAAAGATAGAAAAGTTAGATGGCGATGCATCAAAAAAGGGTGTCAACAGAAAGTGTACACAAAGGAAGTTGATGAAAATTACGTTATTCTTGAAAAAGCATCGCTGGAGCATCATCATGCTCCAGATATCCACATTGACCGGCAAATTTTTAGTAATTCTACAAATAGGAAAGCTGTAGAAGATATATGTGAAAGACCTTTAAATATTGTTAACAAGGAATTGAAGAAGGAAAATTTCAGAAATTTACCGCTGACGACGAAAGACATTTCTTGCGTTCGAAGAAATATCTATGCTGCAAGACGAAAATCCACACCATCATTGCCCAAGTCACAGGAAGAAGTTCTTCACGTGTTAGTGTACTTAAATTTAAAAACAAATACGGGTGAAAACTTTTTATTATCTACGAAAAATATCTCCGCAATTTTTAGTTGTTTCACAAATCTTTAATTTTGTGTAATGTAGATTCTTTATAATATAAAGAATGGAACTTTTCAATACTGTTCTAAATATTTTTGCCAGATGTTTACTATACATGGCTACAAAAATGGTTTTATGTTTCTATAGTATTTTGTTTGTTACCAAATAAATCACAGCAATCGTACAAAAGTATTTTGATACATTAATAACAATATGTACAGATTTGAATTTAAATTTTAAACCGAAGCGAATAATTTCTGATTTTGAAATAGCAATTCAAAATGCAGCCAAGTTAGTGTGGCCCGACGTTATTATTTTTTGTTGCAAATTTCATTTAACACAAAATTGGTACCGAAAAATTTAAAAGGTTCAAAATTTAGGTTTGTCCTCGGAATATAAAAATCAGACTGTTATTGGAAAATATTTCAAATTGTTTTTTGGCATTCCTTATTTAGATCCAAATGAACAAAAAAACTTGATAAAATGGCAAAAAGAAAAGTTGATTTTATTGAAAATAGGCTAAGTGACTATTACGTTAATCAAAACATTTCTAAATTATACTTCATTAAGTCAGTTTGCAATTATTATGCAGCTATTTTTTAAAATCTAATATATAATGTTTACTCTTACTTATTTTAATTACTAATCAGATATTAGAATTAAGAATTGTTATTGTTTAACTGTAGTTTTTGTTATTGTGTATAAATTAATGTTGACTTATAAATAAACTTTATTCGATTATATTTTTATAGCATCATTATTTAATCATTTCAAATTTTCGCTCATGCTTTGGGAATTGGGTTCCTTTTTGAATACAATAAAGTAAAATAAAAACTATATTTGTTCACAAAAATATTATCTAAGTACCTAGGTAGCGTGGGGCAGTTCGTAGTCGCTTTTAATCCTACTATAAAACTGAATCCATTAAAATCTAGGTAGCGTTAGGAGTTCGTCTTCTTTCTTCTTTAAGTACCGTGCCCAAATATTTAGGCGTGGGTAGCTTCCATAACAATTTGCCGATATCGTTCTCGATCTTGTGCGGCATGTAACAATTGATCTGCTGATAAGCCAGTCCATTGACGAAGGTTTCGGAGCCATGAATATTTCTTTCGACCAATTCCTCTTTTTCCGTCGATCTTTCCATTGAGTATTAACTGCAGCATCCTGTATCTGCTACCTCTCATTATATGCCCCAGATATTCAAGTTTTCTCTTTTTTATCATCTTCATTAAGTCACCTTCGCCTTGACCTACTCTGTTTTAGACTTCTCTGTTTGAAATGCGTTGAACCCAAGATATTCTGAGCATTCTACGATACGACCACATCTCAAAGGCTTCTAACTTGATTCTTAGTTGTAAGTTTAGCTGAGAGTTGCTCAGAATAGATCTAAGTTTCATAAATGCTCCTCTGGCAATTTCTATACGACTTTTAATTTCTTCATCCGGATTTAGTGTCTCGTTTATCCGACATCCTAGGTATTTAAAATGGTGAACTTTTGTTATATATATATATATATATATATATATATATATATATATATATATATATATATATATATATATATATATATATACATATATATATATATATATATATATATATATATATATATATATATATATATATATATATATATATATATATATATGTCTTCATATCAAGGCGAGATCCGTTTGTATCATAAGCTATACAAGATGAGATCCGTTTTGCAAGGGGAGATCCGATTTTGGATCTCACCTTGTATTCACGTGTATATAGTGACATCTCGATGTAACAATGCTGGGGGTACAGGGAAATCGATTTTTGTCTGGACCTCATTTTGCACTCCTTTTGGTGATTTTTATATTGCAGTAGTTCCACTAAGTCTGCTCTAGAGGGCAGCGCGCGCGATCGGATGTGTATATGCTATATATACTTTTTGTAGACAAATCGAGATCCGATAAATTTGGAAACATCGCAAATGAATTTTACGGTCAGTTATCTCCCTCGGCTTATTTGTAGCTTGAATAAGAATATTTACATTATTAAAGGGCTCTGTTAAGAAAGGCGATTCTCAAATATCTCGAGAACTAGACGTCGTATCGAAAAAACTTAAAAAGGCTTTTTTAATGGTTTTTCAAAATCTATATACTTATGCAATAGCACGGTTCTTAATCTGCCTGCAAACGCGGTGGGTGTAGCAAATTTTCAACTGGAACCCTTTATTTTTAATTAAATAGTTGAAATTTAGAGTTAAAAATACACAACTTTTGTTTGAATCCATAATAGCTTCTTTAATCCAGTCGGAAGAGCTTCAGAATCGTCGTTTTGATGACATTTTTAGGGGTTAGATGATTTTAAGTAATTTTTTAGTAAAAATTACGTTGAACACGTTGCTAAGTACGGGAACAATTGGGATACGGGGATACAAATTTCGGGAACATTGTTTATTTGTAGTATCATTTTTTTACAATTTTTCTTCAGATATCTTCTCCACTGTTCGTTTTACAAAAAATGTCAAAAACTTAATCACTTTTAAAAGACCTACAAAATAAAGCTAACCGCGTTCAATTTGATTGAGAGTTATTAACACAAAACTATTTTGCATATCATTTTATAATTAAGGGACCAACTATGTTGTTCACGTACTATACTATATTAAGATTCCAAGGGAATATTTTTTAATATACAGTGTCCAGAACCTCTCCCGACAAAGGAATACCCGAGATTCTTCAGATAATTTTAAGACAATTTAACCCAATTCTCCTAGTCCGAAAATGCCTACTAAGGGAGCTTCTCCAGAACACTTCTATTTAGAAAAACGAAAACTGGTACGCTTATTTATCTTCCAGAGATAAATCGATTACATCAATTACGAATTTCTAGTACTGGTCATAGGCGCCCGTTTTGGGTAGGGTGTCGGTTATTTTATCGCGTAACTTTTTTGCATTTAACTTTTACATTGGATTATTAAATTGTGAGGTTTTCTAGTACTAAAAGGTATTCTTATTTTAAGTCGGTAGGATGCACCATTTTCTAGAAAAATCGATTTGAAAATTTTTCTTTTGTTGAATATGAAATTTTTTTTTCAAAAAAACACTATTTAGAAAAAAGAAACCGGTATGTTTATTTATCTTCCAGAAATAAATCGATTTCCTCAGTTGTGAAATTCTAGTACCAGTGATATGCGTCCTTTTTGGGTACGTCAACGATTATTTTATCTTTTCTGTCTTTAATTTTTAAGCATTTTGACATTTGACGATTAAATTACGAGGTATTCTAGTATTAAAAGGTGTTATTGCTTTAAATCGGCAAAATACCAAAATGGAATCACCATTTGTTGAACGAAAAATTTTCTCCAGTTGCTCAATATATAACAAGAGTGTCTGATGGTTTACATAAACCACATTCACTGAAATGATCAACCCACATGTATGTTGAAACATCATCATCATACGTGGCTCGACAATCCGTTGTGGATCTGGGCCTGCTCGCAAAGAAGTCGCCACTCCTGCCGATTCCTGGCAACTTCCTTCCATCTTCTGACCCCTAAAATCTTTAGGTCATCTTCTACATCATCAATCTATCTTTTTCGTGGTCATCCTCTACTTCTTGTGCCCTCTGGTGTTGAAAAGGTTAATTTCTTAGTGTATTCGTGATCTGGCATTCTAGCAATGTGTCCAGTCCATCTAAGTATCTGCACTTTCTTCTAACGAATTTCACAATATCTGGATCGGTGTATAACTGATATTGTTCAAAGTTGTATCTTCGACGCCATAGCCCATTTTCGTTTACGGCCCCAAAAATCTTTCTAAGGATTTTTCTCTCAAAAATAGTCTTTCATCATTTTGAGATAAGGTCCACGTTTCAACCCCATATATCAAAACCGGTCTTATTAAGGATTTATATTATTATTTTTATTTTTTAAATATTTCTGGAGACCGTGTAGAGTTCTGTTTGCTATTGCTATGCGTCTTTTTATATCGTCGCTTGTCCTGTTTATTGAGTTTACTAGCGACCCAAGATATGTGAATTCCTTGACTTGCTCAAAGGTATGGTTGTTAATTTGAATTCTCTGTTCGATATTTCGGGAGTTTTTAGAAACCAACATATATTTGGTTTTTTCCTCGTGTATCACAAGTCCTAATTCACTTGCCTCGTCCGCAAGTCTTGTAAAATACTGCACCATGTCTCTCACACTTCTGCCCACTATAACTTTATCGTCAGCGAATGCGAGAATTTGCGTCGATCTATTAAAAATACTTCCATTCATTCTAATATTTCATTTTCTCACTGCCTTTTCCAAGGAATGTTAAAGAGGAGACACGCCAGCGCGTCCCCCTGTCTTAGACCTTAGACCATTATTAATGTCAAAGAATGTCGAGTTTTCTCCTTGAATTCTAACGCACGAGCTTACATTTTGCATTGTTAGTTGGGTCAACTTAACCAAATTCGGTGGGATCCCAAAGTCAATCATTGCATTATATAATGCAGTTCTTTTAACACTGTCATAGGCTACTTTGAAGTCGACGGAGAGATGGTGGGTATCTATGTTATATATTCTATTGACTTTTCTAGAATCTGTCTATGTGCTTGAATTTGATGTATAGTTGACTTTCCAGCAGTGAATCCGCATTGATATTGACCAAAAATATCCTTTGTGAAAAGTTTCAGTCTTTCAAACAATACATTGCCGAAGATTTTATACGTAGATGCTAGTAGAGTAATGCCTATATAGTTCTTACAATCCAGTTGATCACCTTTTTTAAGCAACGGACATATTATTCCCTTTTCTGGAACCAGTTCATTCTGCCATATCAGTACTATTAATTTATGGATTGCTGCAAATGATCACCACCTTTTTTATACAGATCAGAACAGATTCAGTGCTTTATTGTCTTTGAGTTTTAGGATGGCAGTTAATACTTCTTCTCTTGTTGGGTCTTCAGTGTGTAGTTGATGATGTATATTTTGTTGATTTTCTATGTTGTAACCTTCTTCAATATCGTTTATATTTAGATGTTCGCTGAAATGTTGTGTCCATCTATTAAGAACTGAGTTTTTGTCATGTAGAATTTACATTTACGTTGAAACATATTCGGATTGAATACTGGAGTCCTTCAATTTATGGCAGATATTAGAGATGCATCAAGTCAAACTAGTTTGATTTTACTCAACAAACTTGACTTGATTTGAACACCAATCTTTTTTTGTAAAAAAGTTTGACTTGACTTGAATTTGATAATGTAGATTTGACTTGAAATCAAACTTCTTCAAACAGTTTGAAGTTTGAATATCATATTGCGCAATGTGTTTTTTCTACGAGTCTTTAAAAAATGACCAAATCTTAATCAATGAATTTAATTAATATGAAAATACATACACAAATTAATTCTTTGACAAGGTTGTCAAAACCAAAATTTCAGCATAATTGGTTAGCATGACGACGATCTTGGTTTCCGTGACGACGATTTAAAACCACTGGTATTGTCTACTGATTTAACTTTCAAATATTATGTCAAAATTATTTTTATTTCATCGAATTCTCTCGTTAATTTCATTAAAACATGAATGTTTTATTTCACAATAAGATATATTTGAAATAAATTAGTAAATAATATCTAAATCTTAGTTTATTGCATATATTGTAATTACTTTAAGGCTATATTAACATATCTAAATTCAGTGCGGAAAAGTAAAAGGCGTGCGGAAAAGTAAAATGCGTGCGGAAAAGTAAAACTTTCTAAACTAAAACGCGTGCGCGAAAGTAGACATTTTTACACGCCCGTAGAAAAAATATTGTTCCTAACTCTTGCAGAAAGTCTCTTTTCCGCACTCGACTGCTTGCCGAACTCCCGCTTCGCGTCGTTGGTCAAACTGCAGTCGCGTGCGGAAAAGTATGACTTTCTGCACTTGTTAGGAAAATAACTATATTTCCAATTCTAATTGAGATACCGCCTTTTGTAATGACTTATTTGGACAGGTCTGAACATAACATGTACTCTGCATCAGCACAAGGCACAAATTAGTTAAGTTATAGTTCATAATATTTAGAAGAAAGTACATATCGCGAAACAACACCAACGAATATATAGCCTCACTATATATTCTTTGGAACACTTTCAAAAAACATGTGTATAGAAGTGTCACCTGATTTTTGAGCCAATTTCGATGATGTTGTCGACTTTTTAATAAGTTTTTCAATCAAAACGGTTCATTCCTCTCGTCCCACTTTTAATTCGCTCATTAATGAGAAATCTCTGTTTTTAGACATTGACTTTTTTCGGTTAGGAGACTCCTTGTCAGACTAAAATTTCAGAAATTTCTTGGAAATTTCTCTTATGTGGAAGTTATTGACCATTATTTATATTTTATATTACCATTACATTGACAAAAATGGTTTCGAAGAAGAAGGACCTAGCGTATATTTCTGGCTCGTCATCAAGCCAGGAGTAATAAATCGTCTAATCTAACTCAATAGTAATATAAATTGTATGTTCGGTTCCGGTGAAGCATATGGAGCCTTTTTTAAGGCACTACTGAAAGGTTTATAATTCCTTTTGGTAAAGGCAGCCTGCTTTTTTCTTTGAATACGCAAAGTATCGACTTGAAAACAGGTCAATAGTCAATTTACAGAGAACTATGTACATATTATTTAAAAATACGAAAACAATGAAAATTGCAAAGTGCACGTTATGTAAAGATATTATAGAACAACGTTATAAAATGACAAATAGTGGAACTAGTTCTTTAAAACGACAACTGATCAAAAGTCACAAGAAATTTTATGAAGAAGAATTTCCTGAAATAACAACTTGGTTCATAAAAATAGACAAATGTTGTTGTTCCTTCATAAATTTTTGTTGAAGTAGATTAAATTACATTTGGAATTATAAACAAAAACCATCCACCGGATTTTTTGTTGTAAGCAACACTCAAATAAACATGATAATCGTTGACATCACCGATAAAGCGAAACTTGCTAGAAAGCTATTTTAAATTAATCGTAAATTAATCATTTTCTTGAATTTACGACTCTTTTAACCTGAATCACTTCTTGTATCAAGTTATTTTTTGTATTCGACTCATTGTGTTTTTAATTTTGTTATCTTAATTTACATCTTAACTACATTTCTATCTCGAACAAAAAGTATATCTACTAAATATAGTTATTTTCCTAACGTGCGGAAAGTCATACTTTTGCGCACGCGATTGCAGTTTACCGAACGACGCGAAGCGGAGTTCGGCAAGCAGTCGAGTGCAGAAAAGGGACTTTCCGCAAGAGTTAGGAACGACATTTTTTCTACGAGCGTTTAAAAAATGACCAAATCTTAATCAATTAATTGAATTAATATAAAAATACATACACAAAATTATTCTTTGACAATGTTGTCAAAACCATACTTTCAATATAATTGATTAGCATGACGACGATCTTGGTTTCCATGACGACGATTCAAAACGACTGTTATTGTCTACTGATTTGACTTTCGAATATTATGTCAAAATAATTTTATTTCATCGAATTGTTGCGTTAATTTCATTAAAACGGGAACACAATAAAATACAGTTGAAATAAAATAGTAAATAATATCTGAATATTAGTTTATTGCATGTATTATAATTGCCACATTGAAATATCTAAATTCAGTGCGGAAAAGTAAAAGGCGTGCGGAAAAGTAAAATGCGTGCGGAAAAGTAAAACTTTCTAAACTAAAACGCGTGCGCGAAAGTACACATTTTTGCAAGCTCGTAGAAAATAGTTATTTTCCTAACTATTGCGGAAAGTGATACTTTCCCGCACGCGACTGCCGTTGACAGTCGAGGCTATCGCGTCGTTCGGGCAAGCAGTCGAGTGCGGGAAAGACACATTCCGCATGAGTTAGGAACAATGTTTTTTCTACGGCCGTATGTTTGGAAAAAAGTCACAACAAATAGAGTTATATCAATTTTTATTTACTAGTAAATGCAACATTTACTAGTAAATTTTTATTTACAATAGTATAAATGTTCTTCTTTCATAAACTGTTCGAATTATTACTGTAACCTCATAATTTTCTGACTTATAGCGTTGCAAAAAAATGAATTTGGGGTAAACAAATTAAATAACTTTTAAACTATTTGACCAATTGCTTTGAAATTTCAAATATAATTTAAGCACAAGAAGTCTCAGCATTCCGTGAAATAAGGTTCTAAGTTAATTTTTACATAAGTTATCAATATTTATAAAAACTCAAAATTTATGATTTATTTTGCAATTTTCTAAACAACCAATAAGGATAGACATATCCAGCGAACGCCGCGCCGTATTGAAGAACTCATAATCCGCCGAACGGATTATGAGTTTCTTACTCTCAAATTTGTTTAGAATGCTTAACTTTTTGGTAATAGACGAAAAAAGCGAAAAGTTATCGTTTTTTGATCTTCATTTGTTTATATCATCAAAATCGGCTGCAGGAAACACATAGGTTATTAATATAGATGTCCATTCTACTCAAAAAATTTGGTTTCGGCCTAGAGGCAGATGTGTCACTAGAAAAATCTTATTTCTCTGGACTACTTGAGTTAATATATTTTTTAAATTTTAATCGTTATAAAAATTCGTATTTTTTGTAATGTATTTTTAAAACAAGCAATCATTTAAATTATTTTGTAACAATTTATATTATTTAAGAATCTAATAATTACATTTTTGTTTCGTAGTAAGTGTTTTTTAAGAATAGTAATGTATAGTTTTAAAATATTGTATTGCAAATTATCATTATTAAATGGTTATTATTTGTGAAGTATTTTTCTTTATTCACACCCTTATGTATGTAACAAAACTAAGGGACTTTCTGAAAGGTAAATCTATATAGTTGAAGAGGGTAGTAGATATACCTAGTTTATACACAATAAATTCAAAATTTAAAGAAAACCACGGTAGACGTTGAAGACATGAAAGAAGCGATACTTAAAAGTTACATAAAGAATTGGAGATAACTCTGTTGCTGCCCTCATTGACTCCGCCCACTATGTACATTATCTATTTTCTGTGTCTGTATATCGTGGGAAATATGCAATACAACACGAGCTCTGGTCGCTCGACTAATACTACTCTTTAGAGCTGGCATCAGTGTGTGATCTCGCGTTGATCGGTAAATATCTAAAATTCCGTATATAATTCTTCCCCTTTCCTTTTCAGCTACGGATCTCGTTTCGCTGTAAATTTATCAGAAAAATTTAAGTTTAAAAATCTTTTCCCCTCTAAGTGTGCCATGACTAATATGTTAATTATAAAGATAGTTATGAACAATATACTCCAATAATTAATTTCCTATTGGTGGATCTCGGGTTGTCCTCGATTTAATCGGATCTCGCCTTGATATGAAGACGTATATATATATATATATATATATATATATATATATATAACTTTTGTTATTGACTCATCACTGAAAATTAGTTGCATAGGGTCGACGTCTTGTTTACTAACCACAAGTAACTTCGTCTTTGTTGCATTTATGTTAAGTCCGTTATTGGAGCATTCTCTAGTGACCCGATCAATAAGGAATTGAAGATCTTCGATATTTTCAGCCATGAACGCGGTGTCGTCTGCATATCTGATGTTGTTAATAGTTTCTCCCCCGATTCGAGCTCCACATTGTCCTTCCAAGGCTTCATTAAAAATTATTTCTGAGTATACGTTAAACAAAGTTGGGGATAACACACAACCCTGTCTGACACCTCTCTGAATGCAAATTTTGTCTGTTTCTTTGCCGTCTACCAGAATAAAAGCTTCTTGGTTCCAATATAGATGTTGTAAAAGTCTCAGATCTTTATCATCTATTCCAATCATTTCTAGATATTCAAACAACCTATCATGTTGAACTCTATCAAACGCCTTCTCAAAATCTCTAAAGCAGACGTAAATTGGTTTCTGTACTTCCCATATCTCTAAAGCAGACGTAAATTGGTTTCTGTACTTCCCATGATCGTTGAAGTAATGTTAACATTGAGAACAAAGCTTCCCTTGTTCCCAATCCTTCTCTGAAACCGAATTGTTTGTTTCCCATTGTCTCTTCACATTTCTGCTTGATTCTATTAAGAATTATCTTAAGAAGTAGCTTGAGAGAGTGGCTCATGAGACTAATTAGTCTAAAGTCTTTACATGATGATGAATTAGGTTTTTTTGGGAGTGGAATAAATGTAGACTCCAACCATATCTGTGGCATCATTCCAGTCTCGTATATATGGTTATAAATGTTTGTTAATTGTAAGACATTGTCGTCATTCAGAAGTTTGAGCCAGTCTGATGGTATTGGGGAGTTCGTAGTCGCCCAAAATTATGTATTAGAAATTAACCTGCTCAAACAATCTCTTCAAAACCTGTTTTAAATATAAATTTAAATTTAAAAAAATCATCTATACAAAAAAAATGTCTCTGGAGTTGAAAAATGTAGGATGAAATTTACAAGTCTAGTATAAGACGACGTGTAATATCAAAATTAACAAGACAGTTGGAAAAAGTTTTAAATGTTTCTTTGCGATACGTGCCTTTAAAGAGCGAAGTTTAAAGAATATTTTTATATTAATTAGAAATTTCTGTTTCAATACCTTTGGATTTTCCTAATCAGAAAACTTTTCTACACCTTCGTGACTTGGTTTAAGAACTCTGAATATCTGCTAATTAGCAGTGAAGTTGAAAAAGAAACAAGCTTAAATATCGTGAAACTTATAAAACTGATATAATTGCCAGGTTGTCTTAAATTACGGTTTTTGTCGTAATACTTACTTCGAAAATATTTTTTTATTTTGTATTTCGCGAACGAACGGAAAAAATTTTAATCTAGGTAATTATTTAAACATGAACGAAGTTAATTGAGAATATAATAACAAGTTTTCCTAGTTTCCTTAAGGCCCTTATCGACAGGCGAGTAAAACCGCGGTTTTGTTGCCCGTCGGTAAAGCTCGCCAGTATATCATTGCAATAGGGCGGTTTTATTTACCGATAAGCCTGGCTCGCGGCTCGTCAGCTTGTTTTATTTTTTACTTGGCTCGTCGTTCAAAACCGCGTCATGGATATGCGAACTCTCAGCCACGACTTTTTATTAGAATTTATATATTGCTTTGGAGACTGTTCTTGTTTATGGAAAATGGAAATGTATATCGCCAGAGTACAAAAACAAAGTAATTCGACTTACCTCATATGTTAAACTCTTAAATATCGTAGAAAATATGAACCCAACTCAACTAGAGCCCGATGTCAAGAAAAAAATTAAATCATTAAGTTATAGCTTTCTACAGGAAAGAAAGTTACGACATATTGGCTCTGGCCGGTTGACACGACTGTTTTGCTCGCTAGTCGATCAGCACAATCGAGCCGCGAGTAAAACCGTCTTATTAAAACCGCGGTGTTATGGCTCGTACGTCGATAACCAACTTTATATTATATTACTGAGTTTCCAACATATCGTCTGCTATCTATTCACTGAGTGTCAGAGACAACGGGCCACCCACAAAATTTATGAAATTTTATATTTCTTTTATAACTTTACTTATTTTATTATTAGACCACTCATCAGCAGTAAAAAACTGTAAAACCGTGGGATTTTGAGAATCAACACTGATTTTAATAAAAATTTGGGTTTAAGCTCTGTTGACACTCTTCTTCAAAATCTACCCTATGCCTAACTGCTCTTTTGCCCTAGGGGTGAATACAACCCTATAGAGTGGATGAAAATTTTTTAATCAAAGTAACTATGGAAATCGATAGAGCAACCAAATCTGAGTAAATTTTGTTCTATTAATTTTTTTTGCAAAAATGATATTTTCCAAGTTATTTGCGATTGCAACTATGCATTTTTCATTAAAAAAACTCACATTTTATGACCTTAAGAGGAAACAGTAGCGATCAACAGGTAGCAAAAACGCGTTCCAAGATTGCGGCTGTAATTTTGAATACTTTTTCAAGATATTTGGCACACATATTCGTAATATAATAAAGAATGGCAGTATAGAGCCCAATTTGAAAAATATATTAATATGTGGAAATTACTCTGTAATTAAATACCATATTAAAAAATCGAGCCGGTACCGCCATTAAAAAGAACAAAAAAATACACTTTTTTCAAATAAACTTTTTTAACCGATGCCTAGATTTTGTGTCATTCTGGAACTACTAAAATTTTTTATTTCATTAGTAGTTCCAAAATGACACAAAATCTAGGCATCGGATAAAAAAGTTTATTTGAATAAAGTGTATTTTTTGTTCTTCTTAATGGCGGTACAGGCTCGTTTTTTTAATATTGTATTTAATTACAGAGTAATTTCCACATATTAATATATTTTTCAAATTGGACTCTGTACCGCCATTCTTTATTATATTACGAATAAGTTTGCCAAATATCTCGACAAAATATTCAAAATTACAGCCGCAATCTTGGAACGCGTTTTCGCTACCTGTTAATCGCTACTGTTTCACCTTAATAATTTTTGTATAAAATTAATTTTTTTAGGTTAGAAATGCATAGTTTCAATCGCAAGTAACTTGGAAAATGTTAATTTTTCGAAAAAATTATATTGAACAAAATTTACCCAGAATTGGTCACTCTATCGATTTCCGTAGTTATTTTGATTAAAAAATTTTAATCCCCTAGATGGGGTTGTTTTCACCCCTAGTGCAAAAGCGCAGTTCGCCATAGGGTACATTTTGACAAATGTTATAATTACTATCTAGATCCAAATTTTTAAGGAAATCGATATTGGTTCTCAAAATTCCACGAGAAAATGGCAGTTGATTGGACTACATCTATTTTATTTATTCGCGAAATTGATGGATTTGGGAACTGTGTGAACTATTGTAGTATTATAAAGAGTTTCTAAAATATCTTACTGTTATTTTGGCCTCCTTGCAGTAATTTGAATTTCTTAATAACGATGAAAAATATTGAAAGTTAATGCAGATTTTTACATTGCTGGAAAATTGTGCAAACCAAAGGGATCTATTAAGACAATATTGAATGTTAGTCGTTCAACTGTACACAGAACTTACCAACGATTTCTTGAGAGCATATGTCATCAACAGCGACCTTGTAGGGGTCTTCTTCTTAACGTGCCCTATCAAGTCCCCTTGACGTTGGCGATTAACATGGCGAAACTGTCTCTGTCTCGAGCTATTCTAAATAGGTGTTCTGCTTTCTTTATTCCTGTCCACTCCCGGATATTCTTCAACCAAGAGGCCTGCTTTCTACCAATTCCTCTGCGTCCTTCGATTTTACCCATCATAATAAGTTGAAGAATATTATACCGGTCTCCCCTTACTACGTGTCCAAAATAGGCCATCTTTCTATATTTGATGTTATCAAGCAGCTCGCGGGTAGCATTTGCTCTCTTAAGGACTGCCACATTTGTCAGCATAGCCGTCCATGGTATTTTTAGAATACGTCTGTGCAGCCACATTTCAAAGGCCTCCAAACGGTTAATGGTGGATATTTTTAATCTCCATGCTTCGACACCATACAAGAGGACTGACCAAATGTAGCATTTAATCATGCGCTTTCGAAGTTGAAGTTGCAAGGTATCATTACAGAAGAATGACCTCATTTTTAAAAATGTCGTGCGGGCTATCTCGATTCTACATTTTATCTCTTTATCTGGATCTAGTTGTTCAGTAATATGGCAACCAAGATATTTAAAACTGGGTACTTGATGGGCCAAACGGCTAAATACCATGTAATTTGTTTTTGAACAGTTTATATTTAGGCCAAACTCTCTTCCCACTCTGTCAATGGCATTTAAAAGGTGTTGTAATCCATTCATATCATCACTTAAAATAACTGTATCGTCTGCATATCTGATTGTATTTATCAGAATTCCATTAACCTTCACACCCCATTCCAAATTATGCAGCGCTTCTTTAAATATTCTATCTGAATACAAATTGAACAACAGTGGGGACAGTATAAAACCCTGTCTGACGCCTCTTTGTATTTTGCATATTTCTGTTGATTTTCCATTTATGCAAGCTGTCGCTGTTTGACGCCAGTATAATTTTTCTATGATTCATACATCTTGACTATCAACTCCTTTATCCTTTAGTATTTTAATTAATTTGTGATGTTGTACTCGATCAAAGGCCTTCTAATAGTCAATAAATACAGCAAAGACGTCTTTCCTTTGATCTCGACATTTCTGCAATAACACATTTAGTGCAAAGAGTGCGTCCCGGGTTCCCAGTCCATTTCTGAAGCCAAATTGTGTTTCATCCTGGTCTTCTTCACATTTATCTCTGATTCTACTGTGGATGATACGTAGAAAGATTTTCAAGGTGTGGCTCATAAGGCTTATCATTCTATAGTCGCTACAGTTTTTCGGACGTTGTTTTTTTGGTAGGGTTATGAATTCGGACTTTAACCAATCTTCAGGGATATCACCAGTCGAATAAACATCATTGAACAGTTTAACTAGTATTCCAATGTTTTCCTCATTTATGAGCTTCAACATTTCTGTAGGTATGTTGTCGGGACCAACGGCTTTCTTGTTTTTTGCCAATTTTATAGCATGTTGTATTTCTGATTTTAGTATTTCTGGTCCTTCACCTTCATCTAAAGTGTCCAGTTCTTCGGGTCTACCATCATTATACAGTTCATTTATATAATTATACCAGGTAGTTCGGATTTCGTGTTCGTCTATTATCATTTTTCCCGACGAATCGGTTATAGTATGTGGAGTTTTCTTATAATAAAGACCAGCTACTTCTCTAACTTTTTTAAACATATTAAACGTATCATGTTTTTCATTCAACTTTTCTAATTCCTTGCATTTATCCTCCATCCATTTTTCTTTAGCTACCTTTATTTTTTGTTTAATTAGTTTTTGTTTTTCTTTGTATTCTGTTTTGTTATCTTTCAGTTTTCTTCCCTGCTCCATCAATTCCAGAATTTCATCAGTCATCCATTGTTGTTTTTTGTGCCTCTGCATCGTTGTCGTATATTTTTCCATTACTTTCCAGGTAAGATCTTTAAACGTGTTCCATATTTCTGTATTGTTTTCATTTGTTGAATTCTTTAGCTGATTATTCAGGTCATTTTCTATTAGCGTTTTGTTGGATGCTGATATGTGTAATTTTGGTGTTTTGGGGTTTTCTTCGACTTTTTTGAGCTTCACTTGGATGTCAGCTATTAGAGGGTTATGGTCTGAACCGATATCTGCACCAGGATATGTCGTTGATCTCTTGACACCATTCTTAAATCTCTCGTTTACTAGAATATAATCTATCTGATTTCTAATTATATGAAGCGAGTTATCTCCTGGTCCCTTCCATGTATATAATCTTCTTTTGTGTAATTTGAACCATGTATTTGCGATTATCATGTCATGTTCTTGACAGAACTGGTACAATCTATCGCCTCTTTCATTGCTCTCCCCTAGTCCATATCCACCTATCAGGTCAGATCTTCGTCCTTGATCAATTTTCGCGTTAAAATCTCCAATAATATATGTGATTTCGTTCCTTTTTAGATTGCTAAGTGTCTGTTTTAATTGACTATAGATATAGGGTGGGCCGAAAAAATTTTTTTTGGAAATTTTAGTTGGCATAGTTGAAAAAGTTGAAAAATGGGTCGACAATTAAACTTAATTTTTTTTAATTTTTTCTTTCAAAAAAGAGCCGCGCCCCAGGGGGCTGAAAAAAAAATTTTTTTTAACAATATTTTTTTAATTTGGTATAGCAAAAAACTAGAAGATATTAATTCACTTATAATGTGGAAAAAATTTAGTTAAATTTTTTTAATATTTAGCCGCGCCCCTGGAGCTTTGAAGAATTTGATTAATACTTTTGAATATTTAGCCGCACCGCCCCTGTGCAATTCGCCTAAGTTGGCGACCGGAAATAGGAATATAATACGAGACAGACATCAGTTTGTCTTAGACTGTTGTTAGAACATGGTATTGTTCATTAAAGGCATTTTTTTACCGCGAGAACTGAGAACGTTACGCCGTGTTGTGTCATCGTATCCAGGACTGCCTTTGTTTATTCAATCAGTTAGTGATAAGTGATAAATTACATAAAATATCCGTGCAAAAAAACATTGGTCGTGTTATAGTGCAATTTGGACACATAATATAAACATGGATAAAGTTAAAACTAGGAAAACAGACATTTGCCCAATATTTGGCTTTTCTTCCGACTTAGAATGTAAAAATTGTTTGCCGACCAAAGAGGATGTGTTTCGATGTTATTTATTTACAAGAGAACAGATCAAGGGAAATTCGAGCAAGCAGCCGCCTGAGTGGGAAGTTGCGAAACTGGTTGCCAATAAAATAGAAGCTATATGGAAACTTGCTTCACTTCCAACAGTTGGTTCCAAACGCGTCATAGCCATGATAATAGCATATCATAAGAAATATCGCAACCTAAGAAAACCCCTAAAAACACGAAAACCGCCATCTTTTTTACAAAAAGTGCAAAATTTCAAACTGGACTCTAAAAAATTATTTGACATTTCTTCATGTAAATGCAGTGATTTTAAATTTTGTAAATGTGAAAAACTCTATAAAGTGCCTTTGTTAGAACAAGGGTTTTTAAAGGATCAGAGGAATGATAGAAAAATGCGAATTGCTGGAGTAGATAAGTTAAATACTGAAAAAAATAAAAAAAGGGAAGAAAGGCTTCTTAAACTTTCAATACCTTCGACAAGTAGTCAAAAGATTGATTCCAACTCATGTAGAGGCGAAACCGAAAGTGAAATTTCCTCCAGCGAAGAAGACTTTACCAAAGATGAAGACTTTAAGTGGTCATATTCTCTAGAAGAGCCACAGGAGAAAAATTCACTAACGAAAACATCCAACCAACTCAGAGTTGCATTACCAAATGTTGCTCAGATTGCCGATATGACTGGTGC
Source organism: Diabrotica virgifera virgifera (assembly GCF_917563875.1). Classification (NCBI taxonomy): domain Eukaryota; kingdom Metazoa; phylum Arthropoda; class Insecta; order Coleoptera; family Chrysomelidae; genus Diabrotica; species Diabrotica virgifera. The sequence continues at coordinate 191,341,810 of NC_065444.1, read as the reverse complement.
ATCAAATCGAACAGTAGCCAAAATTGCAACAGCTACATCGGAAGATTTTGGACTTTTCACGTCAGATAATCTAATTAATGTAGTGGATAAAAATAAGGTTCGTCGAGAATTACAAAAAAGAAGAAAACACTTACAAGAAAATGCTACCAAACAAAGAAAAGACATTGAAGCTATTTACTTTGATGGTAGAAAAGATCAAACAATGAAGCTAGTTGAAGGCCGCCGTAACATTGAACAAGAGGAACATGTAGCCTTATTAGAGGAGCCGGAAAGCAAATATTTTGGTCACCTATCAATAAATCCACCAGCAAACGCTGCCAACATAGCGAAAAATATTTTATCTTATATGAAGGAAAATTTCGTTAACCCAAGAAACCTTAAAGCAATAGGCTGCGATGGCACGAACGTCAACACTGGCTGGAAGGGCGGTGTAATTAGAACAATTGAGGTTCAAATTGGAAAGCCACTTCAATGGGTTGTTTGTTTGCTACATGCAAATGAGTTACCCCTACGTCACTTGCTCCAACACTTTGATGGACAAACGAAAGGACCAAACTCGTTTTCGGGACCAATTGGTTTATTGCTGGCATCATGCGAAACCAAACCCATCCAAAAGTTTGAGTCAATTGATATCGTATTACCTGAAGTTGACAAAAATAGTTTAAGCACAGATCAGAGATATCTATATCAGATTTGTTGTGCAATTAAAAATGGTTTTTGTTCTGAAGCTTTATCTAAAAGAGATCCTGGAAAAATCAATCATGCGCGGTGGTTAACCACAGCCAACCGACTACTGCGCTTGTATGTAGCCACAACTAATCCTTCCCAGAATTTTCTTCTTTTAGTTGAGTTTATTACGAAAGTTTACGCACCTATGTGGTTTAACATAAAATCGCGTCCTTCAATTGAATATGGCTCCATACATTTATGGGAAAGCATAAATTAATCAAGACACCTTCCTGAAGAAGTGAAAATAATTATAGATAAGGTGATTCAAACTAACGCTTATTTTGCCCATCCGGAGAATATATTGACAGCTATGATTGCCGACGAAAGAAGTCATATTAGAGAACTTGGTTTTCGACGCATATTAAAGGCTAGAACTAGAGATCAACCAGAAAAAGTTCGTGTTTTTAAAATCCCTGCCATAAATTGGAATGCCGAGAATTATAGTGAGCTAATTAATTGGAATGAATGCTTTTTAACAGAGCCCCCGCTAACGATGGATTTTAAAAATGAAGAACTGCTAGCAGCTATTAAAAATAGGTCGTTTTTAAATATAAGCAAATTACCAAGTCACACTCAAGCCGTTGAGCGATGTATAAAGATTGTAACAGAGGCATCTAGCAAAGTTTGTGGTCACTCGGCTAGGGACGGATTTATAAGAGTTAGACTAGAGGCAAGACAGAATTTACCTACATTCGAGAATAAGTCACAATATGTTACAGCTAAAAAGGTAAGAACATCAAATAATTAACTTTTACTTTACTACATATTATTAAATTTAGATTTACAACATAACATTTAAGGGAGATAGGCGGGTGCAACTCGACATGCAGCCACCTCCCCGTGGTGAGTTGTGGGTTGAATAAATGATGATAAAAATAGAATGTTATTGCAAAATTTAAATAAATCATCATTTTTTCAAGCGAAGAGCTGCATATTTCGAATTTTTTATTCAAGTGCATTTTTCAAAACGCCAGGGGCGCGGTTAAATATTAAAATAATTTGACCAAATTTTTTTCTCATCATAAATGGGCTTATATCTTTTAGTTTTATGCTATACCAAATCAAAAAAAAAAAAATTCAGAAAAAAATTTTTTTTTGACCCCTTGGGGCGGGGCTAAATTTTTTTTAATTAAAATAAAAAAAAACTGTTTGATTGTCTGCCCATTTTGCAACTTTTTTTTACTATACCAACTTCATTTTCCAAAAAAAAATTTTTCTTCCCTTTTTCGGCCCACCCTACTATAGAATGATTCAACATCATTGTCATATTTCTTTTCTGAAGTAGGGGCATATATCTGGATAACATTGACATTAAATGGTTTACTATTTAATTGGAGTATCGCTAATCTGTCATTTACGGGCACAAAATTTTTTACATATTTCTTGAATTTAGATGTTATAAATATGCCAACTCCATTCCTATGATGTACGTCATCTTCTACACTTCCAGAATAGTATAGTGTGCCTTCATTTTGTTCACATGTTCCCGCTCCAGGTCAGCGGAGCTCACTGATGCCCATTATATCAATTTTTAAGCGTTTAACCTCTTGAACTAAGTTACTGAGCTTGCCTGCTGCATAGAGGCTTTTAACATTCCATGTGCCTAATCTGATTGTACTGCTAGACATTTTTAAAGTTGTCGTACTTTTTAAATTGTAGGGGTTTCGTGTGGTGACGACCGGGAAGGCCCTACAGTCTGGTGCGCACCCTTCCCTGCCGGATCTTGGTTTCCGAGATCCATGATCAGTAATACTCTGATTATGTTTGGATTGCGCCATGTTAACTTTACTCGGGAGAAATAATTGGAGTGGTTTCTCGTTGCCTTCCCCAATGATTTTTCTGGTGCATTAGGTTTACTCCTGTGGGTTGGATAATCGGAAAGGATGTTTGGATATTTGGTAGGAAACTTGGTTCGGGACATGACCTCCCCTATTTGGGTTTGGAGGATAGCCATGGCTTGCGTGAGCAGGGTCGCGTCCCTGAAATAGATCTGACTTACACCGGGGTCGTATAAGTGTATCTATCCGCTACTACTCTTGCACTATTTTACGGGTGCCAAAAGGAAAACAACAGTCAGAGAAGATCGCGTCCTAACTATTGCTTCATTGTGAAACCAGACGCAAACTGCTACAACGCTCCAAAGGCATATTCAGCAAGTCCAAGGACCAGTAATCAGCGTTTCTATCGCTCGATAAATGTTAAAAAAACATCATTTGGCAGTTTGTAATCCAACAACGAGCCCATTAGTTACTGCTGCTTAGAAAATAAGTAGACTTGCATTTGTCCGTGAACACATCAATGGGTCAATAGGCGATCCGAAGAGTTATTGTTTAAGAATGAGTGCTGAATGTCAATATATGGTAAAGATGGTTAAAATAAGGTCTACAGAAGGGCTGGAAAACGTTTGCTGCCTGCAGTTGGTCACACCGAGTGTAGGCAGCAACATGTGAGAACTGCTTCTAATGGCTCTGAAAGGAGTGAACCCCGTTTCCCAAATGGACAACCAACACGTGATCAATTCTAAAAACAATCTAATGATAAGTTTCTTCTAATAAGGACAGAAGTCTTATGCTAGCGCATTTGAAAGGTCATTCAATTTTCTATTCAGTAGTATAAATACAAACATAATTATTTTTCGTCAGCATACGCCACAAGTTGCGATATCGATGTTATAATTGTAACTTTTATTTCTGTAGCTCTTATTGTTCCTTTTATTGCGACATTAAATGATGACATTGATTTTCTAAGAACTAATTACCTATGGCTTCTCTATTTCCCGTAATAAACAATCGGTTTAAAATACTAATCCTAAATAACTTTCACTTCAGTTTTATTTACAAAAATGTTTTTAATATTCTTCATGGAAAAATTCATTAAGGAGAAACCACTTTGCGTTAAAAGCTAACTTCTAATAAATATTTACAAATCAATATACAGGGTGCATCAAATTTATGTGCCCGCGTTATATTAAAAATTAAAATTTTTATTCTATCTTTGATTGATAAATTGAAACACAATAATACATTATGTTTATCCAATTTTATTTGTCCCTTATTTTACCATTAATAGTAAAAAGAATAAATTTAATAAACTAACAGAAAACTCTGTAATGTAATAACTTGTCTTCGTTATTATTTAAGTTGAATATTTAACGTGACAAAAAATAGTAGTGTGCGGGACTTTACGGGTGTGAACATTACTGTGCCTTTATATTCTTGATTTTATTAACCAACAGCTCGTTTTGAGCTAATGCAATATGGCGTTCACTCAGCGGGGACCCTTATATATAAGTAGTTAGTGGAAGTTTGGAAGGCAGCAAAGAAGTTCGCGAGATGATGTTGCAAAGTTTTAGATTTAATTTTGTTGAGTAGATCATCTATGAACTCACTAGTAGTTAAGGTTGCTAGCAATTTTGTCTCTAAGCTAATGCATTTATAGTTAGATTGCAAATTAACATTTGTAATTAATTGTATAACATGACGGAGCAAAAACTTAAGGTACTTAACGGCTAAAGTCATCATAAAACTCATGTTTTATGGTTAATTTTAGAAGTTTCCTTGACTTTTCGACGCGGGTAGCCTAGTTATGGCTGGGATGTAAAATAATGTATATATTAATAAATAGGTGATGAGAAACCTTTTTATTATTAAATGTTTTTTAAATGTTTTTCTTTACCTCAATAGTTTGCATTAAATCTTTAGACGTTAATTTGACTGACTTTTCTTCAATGCAAATGAATGAAAATTTGCAGACCTCTGCATTCGCGGGAACAATACACGAATAGTCAATAATTTTTACTTTATCGTACTATATACGTAGTATAGTATAATAGATAAAGTTATAGGATCGTGCAAAAAAAATTTTTTCAGATTTCACTTTTTTCGACGTTTTGAGTCCCCCTGAGTCTAAAAAGCAAATAAAAAAAACATGTCGGAAGTACGTACGTATGTCGCCACCGCCCAGCAAAAACTACTGGACCGATTTTGATAAAATTCGGTATGAGTAAGTTTAAGAGAATTTTGTCGAGAAACTAAGCTTTTCAAAAAAACCTCTCAAAGGGGGACCGAAATAGGGGGGTTATTTAGGGCCCATTTGAGCAAATTTTGACCGAAATGAATGAAATTCAACTCAAAGTAAGCTCATCGATCGGTAAATAAAAATACGGAATTTGACATTTCCAAATTCAAAATGGTGGCTAATATGGCCGACCGCCCACCCGACACATTTCCCTATCTATCTAAAAACTTGTTTAAGATAAGTTTAATTTGAAAAATTCTTTATATAGCCTAAAGATGGGGCTATAAGAAGGATGTTATCGTTTTTCAGAAAAAGTTACAGGTTGCCTATATTTAAGGGGTCAAATTTTGACTTAAATTTGAACTAGATTTTCTCAAAAAGGGCTCCAAGGAATTTTTTTATTTTTTGATATATTTTTGATATCCTATCAGTAAATTGAATGACATTAGTCATATATCTTAACTCCCCATAGGAGGGGAGTTATGAATTTTTTATAAAAAAATATTCGAGTGCCCGTAACTTCCTTCTTAATAGAAACTAAAATTTGAAATTTTGCAGACATATATGGTACTTTATTATCTATTATCACAATAAATTTTACCAAAAATATGGCTTCCGGTTGAAGCGGAAATGAATAAAAAATCTTAATTTTTTTAGATACTCCCTGTATATTTTAACATATTTTGAAAGAATGCAAAATTACCTTTCCAATGACATAAAACTCATTGCTGTATCTCAAAAACTCGAAAAGTTACGGTAAATAGAAATTTTGCTATAATCTTATGTGTGTCCTCTCTCACGCGTTCATAGCAGAGCATTATTGTAGGGCAGTCAATGAGGGTATTTGGCTCCGAATTCCATCCTACTACATTGATGTACTTGATATTTTCACAGTAAGTAGGGAATATCTCAAGAAACAAAATCTACCCTATATACTATGGCGCTTTTATCTTGGAGCGGTTCCCACTTCTTCAAGGGGGTGGAAAATTTGTTGGTCAAAATAAGCACGGAAGTGGCTAAAGAACCTATTTCTAAGCAAAAACTGGTCTATACTTTTTTTTGAGAACTCAATACTTTTTGAGTTATGCGTAGTTGAAAATTGGCCATTTTCATTGAAAAATGACACCTTTTCGGACGGATTTTTTGTGAATACCTTAAAAACTATGCATCGAACTAAAAACACTATATAAAACATTTTTTAGATTATAAATAATAAAGAAATTCGTTCCTTCGTAAATGTTCTATTTATAATACAAAAAGAGATATGGTAGGTGAAAATAGTTTGTTTTTTGGTGCATGCTCAAATTGGTGTATTCAACTTGAAATAACAGAGGAACGGTAGTTTTTAGGTGTATAATGCTACCAACACCTTTTGTAGTGTTTGAAAAGGCCTTTAAAACGAGCACCGTTAAATGTCGCTTACTTACAAACTAAGCGAGATATGGTGCAAAAAAATATATGACTAATGTACTTTAAGGAAAAATGAAAAGTATATATGTTACAGTCCAAGTTGATTATCCAGTTGGAGTTGACTCCAACTAGTTGGAGTCGACTCTAACGGCTGGTTTCAGTAAAAGTTGATTATAAATATAAAATGAAGATTTATATTCAACATTTACTAGTAAAAGTAGACTCCAACTAGGAAAAGTATACTCTTCCCAATGTCATTTAGTAAAAGTTGATTCTGATTCACACAAACAGCCGATTCTAGAAACGAAATGTTACTGAATATGTTCAAATTAGTCTAGGCTGTATCGTCGCCCCCGTTAGGTAAATTATTCCAGTTCGATTTTTTTTTTGCACAAACTTACTAAAAAAGAGGTCCCCTTCGACCAAATAACGAATCCACAGGGTGTCAGATGGTACTGTGGTCGAAAAATTGTTTAAACAATTTTTTTAAACAAACTCACAAAAAAAATTTATTTAGGACAATTTTCTTTACATCATTTGGGTCATTCGGAGCAAAAGAGGTCTTTTGTGATTTTTCTGTAAAATTTTGTTGTTCTCGAGTTATACGCGATTTAAAATTTGCAAAATACGAAAATGACCATTTTCAAAGCCATTTAACTCGGTTAAAAATTATTAATATGAAAGTCCGAAAGTTACCAAATAAAATTTTAACGACCCCCCTACAAGATACTGAAGAAATTTTTGTTATTATTTTATTACTAAGCGGTTATTTTTAATTATTAACAATGAGCGCTAGGAGCGTATTGACGCAGCTATCAATGTGAGTGCGAGTGAGATGCACCATTGCACCATTTTGACATTTAAAAATTTAAACTTCTGTTAAACCACAAAACTGTCAAAACTTTTTTTGTAATTTATAGCTCACATGTCATCACCATGACAAGTCGAAAGTTCTTCTTCTTGTGGTGCTTTCTCCTTTAGTGGAGGTTAGCGACTACACTGGCAAATCTGTCTCTGTCCAATGCGGCTCTAAACAAAGATGTTGAATCAAGGCCGGTCCAGTTTCTGATATTTCTAAGCCATGAAATCTGGCGCCTACCGGGACCTCGTTTTCCTTCACTCTTACCCTGGATGATAAGTTGCGTGAGGCGGTACTTTTCGTTTCTCATTATGTGTCCCAGGTAGCTAACTTTTCTGACTTTAATGATTTTTGGCAGTTCCCTATCTGTACCTATTCTCCTCAGAACATATTCATTGGTGGTGTGGGTTGTCCAAGGTATTTTCAAGTCTCTTCTATAAAGCCAGAGTTCAAAGGCGTCCAACTTGTTCATCAGTGTTGTGTTGTGTCCAGGCCTCCGTTCCATACAAAAGTATTGACCACACATAGCAATGCAGAAAATGACATCTAAGGCTGATATTAATGCTACTGTTACAAAATAAGCTTTTCATTTTGATAAACCCCTGTCGGGCTACCTCTATTCTCGCTCTTGACTTCTTGTTTTTAATCAAGTTGATTGTTGAACCAGCAACTAAGATATTTGTACTGGCTTACGTATTCAAGCTGTTGGTGTTTCACATATTTATTGGAAGAGGTAAATTTTTGTTCCTTGATATTCTTATAACTTTGGTTTTCGCAGTATTGATCTTCATCCCCATTTTTTCACAACTCTCAGTAACCCTATCCAACAGTATCTGCAGACTATGGTCCGAATCAGTCATTAATACTGTGTCATCTGCATAGCGGATGTTATTTACTCTCTGACCGTTTATCCTGATTCCTTCTGAAGGGTGCGATAAAGAGTTCGCAAATATTACCTCAGAGTAGACGTTAAAAGTATGGGTGATAGCATACAACCCTGTCTAACACCTCGTTGTATTTCAATTGGCCTTGACGTATTACCGTTGGTCTTTATGATTGCTATTCCAATAAGTAGCCTCTATAATTTTAGAATCTCTTTTGTCGACTCCGATGTCATTCAATCTTTCTATCAAGGTCTTGTGCTTCACCCTATCGAACGCTTTCTCAAAATCTATGAAACAGATAAAAAGGTCTGCTTGCTGATCTTTGTATCTTTGTGCCAGAGTTTGAAGACAAAATATTGCTTCTCGTTTCCCCATACCTTTCCTGAAGCCAAATTGTTCTTGACCGGTGACCTCATCACATTTTTTATAATATATTCTGTTTTGTATGATACGCAAGAAAAGCTTCAGAATGTTATTTAATAGACTTATAAGGCGGAAGTCCTGGCATAATTTGGCGTTCTTCTTTTTAGGCAGTGGTATGAAGACTGCTTCAAGCCATATTTTAGAGATAGTCCCTGTATTGTAAACATTATTAAATAGTCCAAGAAGAAGGTCTAAGTTTTCCTCGTTAATTAACTTCAATAGCTCAGCTGGTATTTCATCTTTTCCTACAGATTTGTTGTTTTTTAGTTGACGTAGAGCATATTTCAGTTCGGACTTTAGTATTGGAAGACCTTCGTCGTTTTCGGTATTTAATGTAGGAGGTTCTCTGATGTCATAGAAGAGTTCCTTTATATAGTCTTCCCACATGTTTATTTGTTCTTCAGGGCTTGAAATCAGTTTTCCTTCTGCGTTGATTAGATTATTTGGTCCTTGTGAGTATGTCGTGCCTGTGAATTCCTTGAGTTTCTTATACAGATGGAAGTCATCATGTTTTTTATATAAGTTTTCGATTTCTTCACATTGTTGTGTTATCCATTTTTCTTTTGCAATTTTTATTTATTGTTTAATGGTTCTATTTAATGCTTTGTACATTACTCTGTGCTGTTTGCATTTTCTTCTTTCATCCATTAAATCCGATATTTCCTCTGTCATCCATCTTTGCTTCCGTGGTCGCTGTTTTGTGAGCATTTCAGTTGCCGTTGTAAGGGCGTGTCTGATTTCCTCCCGAAGGCGAAAGTTAAGGATGTTTAATTATATGAAAGTGTGCTAAAAAACAGTGCGAAAAAGTAAAACCCATTTAAAATAGGTACATTGTTACTTCAGACACACTTTAAACTCTTCATGTACTGCTATCTATATTTACAATTTTAACACAATAAAACCTTTACATTTTTACATAATATGAGATTAGTTTTGAGAATTTGGTTAACAAAAATTGGTTAAACAATTTTTCGACCGCGGTACCGCGTGACACCCTATGTATTTGTTATAAGGATTGTTATACTCATGTATTTCTTTGAGTAAGTTTGTGCAAAAAATCGAATCAGAATAATTTACCTAACGGGGGCGACGTTACACACTATATTAATAAGTAGTTGAAACGGTCAAAACAAAGAAACGCACACTCATCAAAAATGCACTTGAGATTCTCGTATAATCAACATTTACTGAATCGATCCAGGAAGAGTCAACTCCAACTAGTAACAGTTGATTTAAATTTTTAAAATCAACTTTTACTGCTCGTTTCAGTTGGAGTTGACTCCAACTAGTTGGAGTCAACTCTAACTGAGAATCAACTTGAACTGTAACATATACATTTAACTCCCCATCCACCATAATTTAAATGCATTGTTTTCCTTCTACAATACCTTTTAATATATATAGTGTTATTTCTACTTTCAAAAAGTTGAACGGGTTTAAAATGAATGGTTTTTGTAAAAAATGTGATCAAATTATAGAATGAATTTTTAAATTTTCTTAAAAATCTTCCTTTTTCTCCATGTAATTCGAAAATAAAAATATTTCACCCCTGAGAAGTGGTGGGAACTTCCCCCATGATAGAAGCGCTATAGTATATAGGATAGACTTTGAATTAGCAGATTGGGCTACTCCCAAAATTTCATTAAAATCCATGCAGTAGGATAGAATTTGGAGATAATATCTTGTTCTTAATCTCGCGCATTGACTGGCGTAATCGAAATAGAATGAAATGCAAATATTGTAAACTATTAATTTCTCAGAAAAATGAACTAATTTGAAATGAAAGTATGACTATAATATTCTATTGATTTATGCAATAATCTACACATCTATAGTGTGTCCTCGAAATATGGCATCGAACATTTTCTCAAATGCAGGAATTAATGATGCGTAGAACCATAAAATACTTCTAAGTACAGTAGGTGTTTCTAAAATATCAAAATAACGAGTAACTTTGTTATTTTTATAGAATATAGAACAGTATCTAGTACCATAACGATAATAGATCGGTACGATAAAGTTCTCGGGCGGCCCTTCCGTCCAGCGTTTTTTTATATTTATTAATTGTTTTAATAAAAAAAAAACGATTTTAATGGAAAATGCTTAAATTCTCTCGTTTTTTACATTGTAGAAACTTGAAACTTCTACGGATTGTAGCTAATGATATTATGGACTGTACATAATTTCACTTTTTACGTTAATTGTTTAGGTTATACTTCATAAATAAACAATAAAGTTTCAAATTTTGAACGCTCATATATTTGTTTATATACATATAAATCGGCGTTTATTCGTGTCAAATTTCAATACGATACGAAATAAAACATCAACCACACCTCGAATTTAAAAAATTCGTGTTTTTATCGTAGTCTTAGAAAAACCACCGGTAGAGACGTTGTGTGCTACAATTATCATTAGAATTCGTTTTGTCGTATTAATTAATTAAACGATTATCTTTAGTTCAATCATTTGGATCAAATCTTTGATTCGTCACATTGATTGCCTTTTCTTCAATGCAAATGACTAAAAATTTTCAGACATGTGCATTCGCGGGAATAATACACAAACAGTCGATAAAAATTTTTTTGTTTATTATTTGTTTAAATAAAAAAAGATTTTAACGGAAAATGCTTAAATTTTCTTGTTTTTTTACAATGAAGAAAATTGAAACTTTTACAGATTGTAGCTAATTATATGAACTATACATAATTTCACTTTTTCCATTAATTGTTTACGTTAGGCTTCATAAATAAACAGTAAAGTTTCAAATTTTTTGCCGATTCCGACTACTTTTCAAGTTTGTACATCATATATGTTTTATACATACAGTCGGAAAAATTAAAAAATACCCATGAACAAACACATCAATCACTTATTTTATATTTACCATCTTTTTCTATAAATAACAAACGTTTGGTTTAGAAAAAGACAGCAAATACAAAATAAGTGATTGACGTGATCTTTCATGGAAATTCTTTCATTTTTCCGACTGTATTTTAATAAACATGACGATATATTTTAATGTTTAAAATGTGTAAGACTAAAAAGTAAAAAATAAAAAAATATAAAAAAAACATTTTTAAGAAACGCTTTTCTTTAGTTACGAGTGACTAAAAAAATTAAACATAAAAAAATCAACTAAAAAGCAAAAAATAAAAAAGAATTGAAAAAATCTAACACATTCGTTAAAGAAAAGCGTGGTGCGAAAACCGTTTATTCGATGAAGACGCGCCACGCTTTTCTTTGACAAATGTGTTAGATTTTTTCATTTTTTTTTTATTTTTTGCTTTTTAGTGGATTTTTTATATGTTTAATTTTAGTCTCTCCTAACTAAAGAAAAGCGTTTCTTAAAAATATTTATTTCATATTTTTTTATTTCCATAAAATAAAAGTATAAGTAAATTATATATTTCAAATTTAAAGTTAAATTACGAAAAGCAGCAACTGCATAAGTAATTCCTTTTATCCAATGGCACTACAGCCTAAAACGGGCGTTGGCTTCTTTCAGCAAGCTTCTTCAAGAACAAACCACTTCAATACAATAATAGGCTACACGCACTGAACACACCAGTTATGATAGAAGGATTACTGTATCGACGTCGTTCTCATAATAGCAGACAACCCGAGAAAGATGCAAAGATTAATTGATGTATGGACTGAGGCAATACAGAAAATGAAATTTGAAATAAACATCAGCAAATGCAAGACGATGAAAATAGGTCAGCAGGAGGATGGAGATTGGGGGCGAAACACGAGTGTTCTGTAAAGGAGAAGAATTGGAGAGGCTGATGACTTACGAGTACTTGGGCACGATAATATCTAATGATGGAAAGCTAGACCTAGAAATTGCAAATACGACAAAGAAATCTATGAAAATATATTACGCGATTAATAATACGATACTGTGAAATAGGGAAATCAGCCAGGAAACAAAAATGTATGTATATAGTACAATCACAATACCGACTCTTCCATATTATGCAAGCGAGACATGGGTTATAAATAAAAGATATATGAAAGTGCCATATATGCAGCAGAAATGAAGCAGCTGAGAAAAATAGCGGGAGAAACGAAGATGGACAGGGAAAGGAACGAAAACATCAGAAACGTGCTTCAGGAACCAATAGAGAAAAAGTGAAAAAATAAAACCGAATTGGTTTGGACATATAACTAGGATGAACGAGAAAACTAGTAAAGAAGGTGACAGATGCCAAAAGACCGAGGAAAAGAAGAAGGGGCAGACCTAGAAAGATTGGATGGAACCAATCGAGGAAATCGGGACAAAGGGAGGGAAAGCAGTGAAACAGATGAAGTAAATGGCAGGAGACCGGAAGGCGTGGAGGAAGTGGGTTAAAGATGGATAGGTGATATCAAAGTCTGACGCTCTTATAGAGCATAAGAATCACGAGAAGAAGAAGAAATACATGTACACAATATTATGTTACAATTAGTTTTCACTATATACACATTATAAATCTATCAGTAGAATTTAAAAAGAATTAACAAATTAGCTGTTGTTGTTACATAGTTACAAATTACATAGTTATTATAATTAAGGCAAGCACAAGTAGTAACAGTACTTAGGTTGATATTGGCACTTAACCCGTTTGAGTCTGTATGCCGTAACTGACTGTTAAAGAGTGCAATATCGGCCGCCGTAAAGTGGTAAATATTAAAAAAAATACATAGTAAAAACAATTAATTTAAAATTTTATAAAGTATTACGTAAGTTTTGCCCATTTTCGAGTAATTTGCGCTACCGCAAATTAAAAGATATTGTCTGTTTCATATTTATTTCCTATTTTTTAAACTATTAACAACTAAACAGTTTTCACTATAGCACGTTCAAATACTTGGCTAAAGATTATAAAAATAAATGAAAAATGTCTTGATTTCTAAAAAACAAACTAAATTTTAAGTATGATGCGCCAGCTGGGGGTTCAATATATAACTTTATTTTACTTTGCATTTTACTTATACATATACCCCAAAGGCAAGTTTTCCGCGGTATAGCGATTACAAAATGAAAAATTATTTTTTTTTTCGACCCACACTAATGCACATGTATTCGTTTTTCTTTTTACTTACTTGTGGATCCCATATATTATATTCTTCAATTCATTTTCAGGTAATATAATTTAAAGCGTTATAAACTTGAGTCATTATTACTTCTTGTACATCTGCAAATTTGATTGTATAGTGTTGGTGAGTAGTACCCTAATTGTTCTACATTTTTATTTGCTTTTTTTTTAAATATTTTCGAGGTTCATTTTAAATTAATTGTGGGGCACGCAACATCCATGCTTCAATGCCTTTAATGTTATAAATCCTATTGTTATTTATGCACCTGTTTTTATTTTTAGTATGGGCTGATTTATAGTACTTAGACGGCGTTTATTAATTATTGTATTGTTCATCCGCTATAACCTTTCCCATGTGTCACGATTCATTTTCAAATAAATTTAGTCAAAAGATAAAGTGAAACGTACACCGATGTGTGTAGTATATAGTATATAGTATACAAAATGTATATAAACATCGACGTTTGATTCACTTTATGTTTTGACTTAAAGCTATCGGTACATATTTCGCAAATATTTTACGGGTATCCCTACTTTCTCTGTATTTACACGGCAAATTACTTGTAGTAAAATTCACACTGGTATGAATATGTAAACATTACTAGAATGTCATTCTACTTGAAAATGTCATCATTAATTTAAAGAGATAGCTTTTGAATGTTCTTGGATAACTGTTATTTTTATAATTGCAAAATTATTAATTCAGTTCATAAATGTGATAATTTTTTCACTAACTATATATTCAGTGATTGTAATGATTTATATATAGGTACAACAAAAACTAATACTCAATCGAGAAAAGAGAAAAAGTGTTGAAGTGATTTTTTAATAATATATTGTTACTATGGAACGCTTACAACTTTGAACATCTTTAAGTAACAACAAAATACTTGGATCACAGAATATATATTATCCTGATATATGTATTCTCTGTTTGGATCTTCCACAAATAATACACAATAAATAACTTTTTACGTCTTAAATAAATTATTTATCAAATACACCATATGTCAATATTATTTAATCAACAACTCAAAATATTCCAGATGCTGTGTCAAATATTTAAAATTGTCACTATTGTCACTGTCTGACTGACAGTATGCTGACAATATTCTGTTCGACTGAGTGCGTTGTATGACAAAGATAGATATGGAAATATTACCACGGACGATGTGTTAATTTTTTTCGAATCCTGAAAAAACCAATAAATATTATTACCGAGGGCCGAAAGTCCCTTAGAATAAATAAAAAGTTTATTTTAAATGAGATATTTTAAATTAAATATCACACTAAATTTTCTTATAATTTTGACCCCTTTAACTTATTAAAATAAACATTATAGAAGTTCTCAGGGACTTTTGGCCCTCGCCAATAACGCAGTCTTTCATTCTGCGTTTAATAAATTTTTCAAAAATACTTATTAGTTTTCAGGACTCGAAAAAAATGAATCTCCATTTGAAAAACATTGCAGCCGAAAATACGTACCCATCCTCTTAATTTGTTTGAAAATGAATCGTGACGCAAGGGAAAAATTATAGCGGACGAAAAATATATTAATATACGTGCTTTCCATTCTATTGACTGCCACAACTTATTCAGTGGAATGCTATCGTAGGCTTCCCGTAGGTTGATCTTGCCTGCAAAGGTAAAACAGTACATGTGAAAAAAGTGAGTTTTGAGATAAATGAATTTTTGTTCTTTTATTGTGCCAATTTGTCATTTATGAAGTTAGACAAGTGAAATTTTGAATATAAAAAAAGTATGTTATTATAATAATTATTAAAACAGCAAATAGGTATAGTTTTTTCAAATATGATTGTAAAATGACATATACTCTTTTACCATTTTTTCAGTATACCCAAAGAGTATATAAAAGACTTTATACGTATATACCGCCGGGGGAGATAAAAATTCCCATTGGTCATACTATGGTAAAAGCGTATATGAAATGTTTAGACTATTTTACCATTGGAATTGGGACACCGTTTTTATGAAATATGTTACCGTATAACAGCATATACCACATATATCCTGTTTTACCAGTAGAGTTTCAAAAAATAGATATAACATAATACCAGGGATAAGCAGTGCAGGGATACACGTACTCATATACTGTTTTACCAGCGTTAAATTTTGAAAACTAAATGAGATAGACATAAACTAAAAATTGCATAAGAAAAAGCGGAAAAAATTACCCAGTTTCGGCGGCAAATTCAAAAATTGATTTTTTTCACATATACTGTTCTACCTTTGCAGGCAAGTGATGAACAACACATGAATTTCTGTATTACGTGCCACATTTTGTCATAATCTGGGTTGGAAAAAATGTGGATCGACACGTACAAAAATCTTGTTTATCTAATTTACAAGCTACCTATTCTTTCTTGATTCGATTTTTCCAAACCTTCCTATATATTATTATATTCATAGATCCGGTTACATTGATTTCTCGGTAATTTTCACAATTGTTTTTGTCTTCCTTTTACGTATACATAGTACTCAGATATGATATTTTTCATTCCATAGGGATTTTTCTTGTGTTTATACTGCCGTGCTAGGCCCAAAGGCGGTAACTAACATTTGACAAAATTGTGGCAAAATCGATTTCAAAATTGAATGCTAAAATTTTGGCCCGTTAGGGATTTATGGATTAGCTAATAGTTTTTATGCATAGATATATGCCCCAGTTTATTAAGGGAACTGTTAATTATATTTTAAAACAAAGTTTTACATAAAAAGAGGTAGATACCGCTAAAACGTTTTATCAAAACTTACTATAAAACTAAGCCTATTAGCGGTATGTGATTTACAGTTGTGATTGATATGAAATAAAAAGGTTTTCTGTGTATTCCAGTTTATTAAATTGAAAGAATTAAAGTGCGTACTATTAAATGTTATTATTTTGTTGAGCCACATTATGACAACAACAAATTGACAATATTTAGTTGTCGTTTGCTTTCAAGAGTTAATAAATACATATTGGTTCATTAATATTAATGTTCTATTTGCGATTCAATATAGACAATTTAATAGACAATCGAACACCATACCTTATGTCCGGTACATACACAAAACCTATTTAGTATTACAATGGTATTACCTCATAATTATCATTTTTTATAAAATCTTTTATAGTGCGTCTAATAATTTGGGCAGAACTGTACTTATACAACGAAAAGCCAGAATCCGTTCAGATTGTTATAGCTGTTTAAACATCTGCGTTTTAAAGAATTCTTCAACTGTAAATGTGATTGTAAACCATACTTTTGACTTTCTCTTCTCAGCTATTTTATTTTGTTTCTTGCAAACAAATTTTTGGATCATTATCCAGGTACCTGACGCATTCTTAGAAAATTTATAAAGGAATAAAACCAGCATTTTTGTATAAAACTTATATAAAGGATTCTCAAAAGATTAGGTAAAGATATCCCAAATCTACAATCCCGTATCTATAATAGCATTGTATAACTAGACTACTAGACATTGTCTAGTTAAACAATGATAATAGTTTGTATTGAAACAAAAAAATGCAATCAATGGGTTGCATTGATTTAGTTCAGTGATTCCCAAAGTGGTCCAGGTGGACCCCCAGGGGTCAACGAGAGACTCAACAGGGGTCTACGTTGGCGTGAAATAAAAATGGGGGTTCACAAGTTGTAAGTGGGGGTCCACGAAAATTTTATAGTGATTTGGTATTTATTTAAACTTTGCATTTTTTATCGTAAAATATCAATGGGAAAAAATAATGTTTTAATAGTATGAACTTAAAAATGTCATTAAAATATATTATAACAACTTATTTGGATTAAAAACAAGTTTTTTATCAAATTTTAGTGTATAAAACTTTAAAATGCCGTTTTTTACATTTTCCTCAATTCCCAAAATACATGTCTTTCGATTTGACTGAAAATTAGCCCACAGATAACCAAAACACAGGACTTTAAGTGTTAAAAGAATTTGTATAGTTTTACAATACAAAAAAAAAATACGTGGAACAATATCAGTGTCAAAAATATCATAGGCGGCTACTGTAATTAGTAATTATAGGGTACAATTAACTCGGAAAATATCAACCCTATGAAAAAAATGGTTAAAAAAATTGTAGTAATTATTGTAAAGACGATTTATTTAAAACAATTTCAATTTCTACCATTTTTGTCGAAAAGTTGAAAATGGGGGAGATATTGAACAAAAACCACTGCTATCAAACCAATCAGGTCTTATTTTCGCGCCTTTACCGCATACCGCCTACCTGAAATATTGGTTTTAGCAAAAAATGAAAAAAAAAATCAAAATTGTATAAAATTTAATTCTCTTCTCTTTTGTATAGGTACATTTTTGTTCTAAAACTAATAATAAACGAGATAATTCAATAATTATGCTCTAACTGTCACTATTTTCGCCCCATAACTCGGAAAATATCGACGGCACAAAAAAATTTATAATAAAAGAAATTATGGAAATCATATTTTTAACAATTTCAGTCAAAACAGAATAGAATCTTGCTGGGGTAGCTCGGCATGCAAGATCAAATGCTAACGCGACTGGACTATATCATTTTGACTCAGATATTATTGCATGTAACTTTTCTTGTATTGTAAAACTACACAAATTCTTTTAACCACTTAAACTTCTGTGTTTTGGCTATCTGTGGGCAAATTATTAGCCAAATAGAAGAACATGTATTTTGGGAATGGAGGAAAATGTAAAAACAGTATTTTAACGCTTTCTACACTAAAATTTAATCAAAAACTAGTTTTAAATCAAAAAACTATTAGTGTTTCATTTTAGTTATTTTAAGTCTGTTATCATTATCATTTTAATAAATAGATCGTAAAAAAATATACCTACTATTTTTTCTTTATTTTTACCACTCCGAATTTAGCACTATTTTCGAAGACGACGAACAGGAGTTACCGATGTAATTTCCCGAATTGCCACCCTGAAATGGAACTGGGCCGGACACGTCGCCCGAATCAGTGATGAGAGGTGGACGAAGAGATTACTTGAGTGGAGGCCGAGATTAGACAAAAGAAGTAGAGGAAAACCACGTATTCGTTGGACTGACGATCTCAAGAAAATGTCAAGAAATTGGATGCAAAGTGCTCAAAATAGAGCACAATGGACAAAAATGAGGGAGGCCTATGTCCAGCAGTGGACGCAAAGAACTGGGTGATGATGAACGATGATGAATTTAGGGTTGGAACGCACCCCCGACGCCAATTTCCATCGTTAGATCTTCACATTTGGGACGAGTTTTGGGAATATGGTAAAAATGTAGGAGCAGGGGGTCCACCGAAACCAGTAAATTTTTAAAGTGGTCTACGAGAAAAAATTGTTTGGGAACCTCCGATTTAGTTGTTGCAACCTAACAAAGGGTTTAAACATACATATAAATCATCCACTTAGCGCAGATTCATATTGTTTAGGACAACATAATAAATGGTTAATTCTTGAAATACTATAAACAAAAATGAAAATATATTTCAATAGATATAATAATCTCGAAAAGTTCTTACCATCCTCGCTAATTATTTCTTTTACTAACACAACTCTTTTAACTAACACAATAATTTAACCTTGTAAAGTTAGGCCGAATTTACTTTGTCATACTAAGGCGATTTGGCGGTTTCTAAATGTAGGCCTAGAATTCTTGAAAGTAGATTAGCGGTAAGTGCAATATGCTAAAGTATATGGACGGAAACTGTAGCAGATACCGTCAAAACGCCATAGTATTTAACATTTGCCGCCAAATTGCTTAGTATTTTAACTGAAAAGTGTAGATACCGCTAACAAAATTGCAATTTTATTTAAAATATAATGCTTCTACAACTCCAAAGACTTTATAAATATATACTAAATACCCTATTCTACCTAAAAATACAAAAATCTTATTTTCGATAAAAAATCAGATCCCGCCTTTGGGCTTAGCACGGCAGTATATATTCTGGAATACTTGTCGAAAATATTCATATAATTTGTTTATTCCGTATTTATTCCGAGTTTATTCCGTGTTTATTCCGAGTATATCACCAGTTCCAGGGGTGCTTTGTTCCTCTTCAGCTGTTTACATAGATTTTTATTTTCATATATTGCTCATCTTATTAGAAAGCCTATTGTTGCAAATATAGTTTGGTTTCGGTTTCCAGGTTATTGAAATTCGACACTACTCTATACTAAATGTTCTTTTAAATACCTACTCTTCTCGTGCCTGTATGCCTGTATTCTCATGCCAATACCTACCTGTATCATGTTTTTGTTAATTTCTTTTCCTATTTTTTTTTATTTTCCAGCTTCCTGTCTTCTGATTACTCCTCCATTTTTTTCCCAAGACTCGTTCTTAAGAATTTTCTTAGTAAAGTAACGTTTACACGTATCCAGTAAGTGGCGCCAGTCTCACTGGAATGCGAGTGCTTGACTAAGACAGCGCTGGATAGGTTCGTTTACACGTATCCAGTAACTGGAGCCAATCTCACTGGCACTCTTATTAAAAATCTTAATACGGCCACTGAAACCACAGGTCAGACAGCGCCAGCGACTGGAACGCTGTTTTTACACGTGTCTACAACCACTGGCACGGGGTTAGAGGGGACGCGGACGAGTGCCACTGGCACGAAAAATAGACCAGCCTTCTATTCGAGACAGCGCTGGCAGACAGCGCTGGACTGGAACAAAAAAGCGTTTACATGATGCCTGCACTGTCGTTCCAGTGCGACTGGCGCCAGTTACTGGATACATGTAAACGCGCCTTTAGTCAGAAGAATAAATCATAAGATGTGAAACAGTCCTGACAAAATAAAAAAATAGCGTAAGTTTGTTTGTGAAAAGGAAAAGTTTACCATTTGAACTATTATCATAAAAATAAAATGGAATAAAAAAGTGAGTTTTATGAATAATATAACATATTAAATAAAAATAATATCAACAATGTGTTTAATTGTTTATGCGATATAAATATTATGTAGGTCATTTTCATAGAAATATAATGAAAATTAGTTTCCTAGCATACACAAAAGATCCATTTGAATAATTAAATAAAGCTCCAACTTTTCTAAATATAATAAAAAGGGATACACATAAATAGGTACGTTCGCAATTTTAAACATAACATATAACTAATAAATATACATAATTTGAAAATACGAATATGATCTAAAAATATATTTATGTTATTAAGAGGAAACAGTAGCGATCAACAGGTAGCAAAAACGCGTTCCAAGATTGCGGCTGTAATTTTGAATATTTTTTCGAGATATTTGGCACACGTATTCGTAATATAATAAAGAATGGCGGTACAGAGCCCAATTTAAAAAATATATTAATATGTGGAAATTACTCTGTAATTAAATACAATATTAAAAAAACGAGCCTGTACCGCCATTAAGAAGAGCAAAAAAATACACTTTCTTCAAATAAACTTTTTTATCCGATGCCTAGATTTTGTGTCATTTTGGAACTACTAAATTTTTTGATTTCTTTAGTAGTTCCAAAATGACACAAAATCTAGGCATCGGATAAAAAATTTATTTGAAGAAAGTGTATTTTTTTGTTCTTCTTAATGGCGGTACAGGCTCGTTTTTTTAATATTATATTTAATTACAGAGTAATTTCCACATATTAATATATTTTTCAAATTGGGCTCTGTACCGCCATTCTTTATTATATTACGAATACGTGTGCCAAATATCTCGAAAAAATATTCAAAATTACAGCCGCAATCTTGGAACGCGTTTTAGCTACCTGTTGATCGCTACTGTTTCACCTTAAAATACGTTATTAAATTTTAATAATATTAAATGAATGTCAGATTTACATAGTAAAGTAAATACAATCAAAAAAGAAATGAAATGGGGCGGCAATACTAACCATTACAAAAAGTTGGGCTTGGAAATAAGTTGCTCGCCCTATATAAAAATATTTAATAAGAATTCTTAATAGATTTAACGAACAGAAGTATAATAGTATAATACGGACCCATATAACTCTGACTACACTAACTCAATTTTAATTAAAATGAATTTGAAAAAAAACGTCTGATATACTTATATACAAGGCGAAAACGGCGGGCCCGTTGGGAAAAATTTTCCCATGAGATTTTTTTGCATAATCACATTCGTGAGACATCCCAGAATAAGGTTCAAGGAGTCGCCCACGTGAAAAATTGTTCAATTTTTTTTAACAATATTTTTTAATCAAATTGCAAAAAATCAATATTTTTGGCTCGGAAAATTTTTTGTGGGTATTTTGGACCATTATGGATAAAAAGGTCCTTTATAATTTTTCTTTAAAGTTGATCGTTTTCGAGTTATAAACAATTTAAAATTGAAAAAAACGAAAAATGGCGATTTTCAAGGATTAATAACTCGGATAAAAGTTATTATTATGAAAGTAAGAATATGACTAAATCAAAGTTTAATGCCCCCCCCCCCCTACAAGATCCTGAAGAAATTTTTGTCATTATTTTAGTACTAAGCTGTTAATAACTAATAATAATGAGCGCCATGCACGTGGTAGGCGGCCGTAAATGTGAGTGCAAGTACGATGTACAATTGGACTGCCGCTGTCGGAGTGGCATCTCTCTCGCACTTAGCATTTACAGCATCAAATTCACAGATCAAACAACAAAAACACATTTTTTTACTAATTTTTTTAGTCATAGTATAGTTTTCGTTGGAAAAGTTATCAAGGAAAAAAGATTACTTACTCTAGACTCTAGATATATATGAAGTGATGATAGCACTGTTTAAAAATACTAACAAAATTCATTTCTAAAATCAATTATTGGAATAACAAAATTAGAGTTTTTGCTACCATAATTTTACTACTTTTAATATTTTGTCCTTTTGAATTTTCTGTCATTTCTTGGCATTCTTTAGAGCAAAAAAAAAACTTACAATGAACCTCAGTAATACTAGGCAGATTTTTTTTTCTGGATTTGCACAAGTCAAGTAAACCATTCAGTTTTTTTGTACAGCAGAAATAAGCCTTTAGGGCTTAGGTTCATTATTTTTTTTATTTAATTTCTTTGAGATTTTTTTTACTGGGAGGATTTTCATCTCATCAGCGTAATAGTAATATAATTGTGTCTTAATCAGTCACATCTGACGAAAACTGCTCTTCTTTAATCTTATTAATTTTTATATTTTCTCTACTATCATTCTCAGTCCAATATTTTAATTGAAGCTTTAAATGAAAAAATATACCACCTATTTTACAATTTACTGTTTTTCAGTCACTTGTACTATTTGAATGAACATTATTCATTGATTTTCTTCTTCTTCTCTTTTGTGTAGACACGAGTCTGTTTAATTTTTAATGCGCCTTTAGTAAGTTGTTATTCTATCGTTATCGTTTTCTTCCTGCTGATCATTTTCCTACTAGGAAACCGCATCTCGCTTTATTTAGTACTAAATCTGTTATCATGCAACTTATAAATTATGGTGTCGTGCAGTCCTTGATGTTCTCCTACCATATATTATTATATCGGTTTTCAATTTTGCTACCTCTAGTATTCTTTTTGTCCTCTCTGTCAGATTCGTGTTTCTGCTGCATATATATGATCCATTGATCAGGGATCATTTTTTACTGAAATCTTAGTTCCTCGAAAATCTGGCAATTGTTAGCATGAACAGTGAGAGTATTACAAAAGCTAAAGAAGACGAAGAATTACGCCGGATCTACAATTGGGACATAATGGAAACACACAAAGATGAAAACTCAAAAATACTTAAATTTAAAGGCATACGCCTTGTTGCCGATGCAAACCATATTAGGTACGATAGTGCCATTTTTACAAAAAATAATATGGCATAACATGAACGGGAAAGAAAACTACCGACGGCACTGAAATATACCTACATGATCAAGAGTTGGGCATTTATCATATCATCCGTGTAGCTTCAATCTGCTAGACAAATCAGTCAACCTACAAATCGACGCTCTCTACTACAAAAAATAATGCTCTCATGTTCCTTTAACAGTAATACCTGAAAACGCTTACTTCTTCAAAACTTCAAAAAATCTAACTTTTTCTTCCTTCTACGGCACTACAGCCCAAATTGACCCTTGGCCTCCTTTATTTTTTGCCTCCACACTTGCTTGTCTGTCGCTGCTCTGCTCAAAAAATCCAACTTTCCTCTATAAAATAAAATATTATTTATGCAGTCATCAAAACAACCGCAGACGATTTAACTTCAACATTCGTAACTAAGTACCCTTACAATCTTGATACCGAACTTGGAGCACTAGATCCATCACCAGAAAGCCACCTAATTTTTGTACAAATTCTTCAAAGGGCACCAAAGCAGTAATTGCCAAGATGCTGCACGAAATAATTCATACCAGGCTTATGAGATATTTCCAAATTAATCTTAAATAATAATTATGAAAGACTACTAACCAAATACTCATTGATTGAGGAAAAAATAGATTGTGGCAACGTCATTATTAGAGCACTAAGCGAAGCTCGACATCAGAAATGTATAGAAACCCTTGAGCTTATGGACATATTCCACAGCAGCAAAATTGCTTGGAGCCTAATAAGGAAACTAAAGGGCGACCTAATATAAGCAAATAGCTTTCGAATGTTGCTTCCACCAGATTGAGTGAGAAATCACACTTTGAGTCTAAATATCTTTCGAATAAAAACATGCCGAAAATTGCCGAATAAAATACTACTATATAACAACCCAACTTGAAAAGTCATAAACGGGTGATCTTCAAAATTTTATAAATGCTTCAAAAAGCACCAACCATTTATAAACGGCAAACAATACATACAAAAAGCAGGTAACAACAGCTCCTGCACAACCGAAAAAAGGAATTTGTCACAACGTTCATTATCACAAACTCAACAGAGGACACAAAATAGTGGACAAAGAAATTCCAACAGTTCCTCTTTATCACTCATCATCATTCACAGTCTTTTTTTTCACTTTTTTCACACCAGAAACTAATGTACAGATAAAATATTCCGAGCAGAGTCCGGTATGTCTGGATAATGCTCACCAAACTTTGGATCTGGAGTTAAGCCGGCCATAGCGGTGATTAGCTTTCTTACCTTACACCAAATAGAAAGCACGATCGAACATAAAGCGCTCGTTATTTGATTCAATAACAAACAATTACCTGCATGTGTTGTGTTTATTACACTTACTCTGTATATTAGAAAAAGAAAAAACACATGAATATAATAATTCAGTATTTTGATATATGTTACAAATTGAATGATATACATATCTACATGTTTCCTCTCCAGTCTTATATTAAACTAAAAACTGATGATAGATAAGTACATAAACATCATAAAAATCCATAAGCACGCGCAAAACCTAAAAATCCTCCCTTTAAAATATCAATTTCGTGCCCCATTTACCCCACATTTCACTTATGCGAGTTATACTTCTGATTTGATTCGAATAAGGGCATTCCATGGCTACCTTTGATCCTGATTATGCGGCGCATAATTCTCGACAGCTTTCTCGTCATCATGGCGAACGTTCCGATCATACAAATGGTCCTGATGAGATGGCCGGATAAAAACTATAGAAAAGCCCAGATATTGAGAAGAAATATGGGCGTTAAAGCTATATAAGAGGTTGAAAATGCAATTCTTTGTTCGTATTGGAAAAAAAATATAGACTGGATGTTCTGTAAATAAGTCGAATAAAATGGTTTTTGCATGAGAAAATTTATCTATCTGTATCGAGTTTCATTTTGGTTTTATTTTACATTAAGTAGTAGGTCCGGATCCCGCGTATGAAAAAAAAGTTGATTAATAGCAAGCTGAAAATTTGTTAATAGCTTAAGTGTGTCTAGTCGGATAAACTTTGATATATGGGAACACTGGAACAGGGGCAGTTTTAATTGTGGAACAGGTTAAAAATTTGGAACGGTCACACCACGAAAACGGCATATTTATTTTGTCCGACAGAACAGACTTAAACTCTCCGAACAGAGATTAAACTCTCATGCAAAAATCAGACTGCTATTTATCACCAAATGGGCGTTTTAATGAGTGGAACATGTAGAATATGTCAAATGACAGGAATTATGACAGGTGATAAATAGCAGTCTGATTTTTGCATGAGAGTTTAATCTCTGTTCGCAGAGTTTAAGTCTGTTCTGTCGGACAAAATAAATATGCCGTTTTCGTGGTGTGACCGTTCCAAATTTTTAACCTGTTCCACAATTAAAGCTGTCCCTGTTCCAGTGTTCCCATATATCAAAGTTTATGCTACTAGACACCCTTAACCGATTAACAAATTTTCAGCTTGCTATTCATCAACTTTTTTTCATACGCGGGATCCAGACCTATATGTATATATCGAAAAAAATTAACAGAAAGTTTAACCTTGTCATACTTACCTTGAAATATTAACGATTCCATCAAAAGATTCAATCATTAGATGTAAAATTTTATCAATATTATACGGGCATGTCAAAAAATATGAATTTCGGTCAAGGGTAAAGTACCTTGACTTCTCTGAATATCGAAAATCCTTATTATTGAAAGTTGTTTGGAATTAAAAACTAAGATCAAATATGCAATCACATGCTTCTAGTTAAAAAAAAATATTTTACAATTTTTTCTCAAATTTATGAATACCCAACATCGTTTTTATTTATTATAAATATGATAAATCTTTTATTATTCATTTTGCGAAAAAAGTTATTCTTGATAAGAAGCTCTACATGGTCTAAAAACTGAGATACAACTTTTCGCTCATAATAGTATGTACCTTAATATTTCACAATATTTCAATTAGAAGGATGCAATTGTATATTGAAACATTGTTTTTTTTTATTTAAAGGCAGCCGCATCAACCATATTGGTTATTAGCGGATAGATTTAGTGTATATGTTACAGTTCAAGTTGATTATCCAGTTGGAGTTGACTCCAACTAGTTGGAGTCAACTCTAACGTCTGGTTTCAGTAAAAGTTGATTATAAATATAAAATGAAGATTTATATTCAACATTTACTAGTAAAAGTAGACTCCAACTAGGAAAAGTATACTCTTCCCAATGCCATTTAGTAAAAGTTGATTCTGATTCATACAAACAGCCGATTCTAGAAATTAAATGTTACTGAAAATGTTCAAATTAGTCTAGGCTCTATCGTCGCCCCCGTTAGGTAAATTACTCCGATTCGAATTTTTTGCACAAACTTACTCAAAAAGAGGTCCTTCTAAGAAATCTACTGGGTGCCAGGCAGTACCTTGATCGATAAATTGTTTAAACAATTTTTTTAGACAAATTCACAAAAATAATTTTTTCACTTCGAACAATATTTTTTAGATCATTTAGATCATATTCTGAGCAAAAAAAGATATTTTGTGATTTTTCTCTAAAATTGATTGTTGTCGAGTTATACGCGATTTAAAATTTGAAATATGCGATAATAGCCATTTTCAAGGCTTAATAACTCGGTTAAAATCCATTATTATGAAAGTCAGAAAGTGACCAAACCAAAGTTTATAGCCCCCTCTGCAAGATCCAGCAGAAATTTTTGTCACTATTTTATTACTAAGCTTTATCTTTAATTATTAACAATGAGTGCTAAGTGCGTATTAGGCGGCCGTCAATGGTGAGTGCTAAAGAGATGCACCATTCCGGCCGTCCAATGGTGAATCTCACTCGCACTCACATTGACGGCCGCCTCAATACACGCTTAGCGCTCATTGTTGATAATTAAAAATAATATCTTATTAATGAAATAATGACAACAATTTCTTCAAGATCTTATAGAGGTAGCTCTAATCTTTGATTTTTTTTAGTGGATGACTTTCATAATATACAATATCGTATGGCATTTTTGCCATTCGGACAGTTCCGGCGCCAATTACATCTTTAACCCTGTTTCAAGTAACTAGTGATGATGTACACTAGCCCAGGGGGACCGACGGCTTAACGTGCTCTCCGAGGCACGGTGAGACGGCTGGTGTCATTATTGGAAATGAAAATGGTTTGTCTTTGGCAGGGCTCGAACCCACGTACACTGGCGTATGAGGCCAGCAATTATGCCGTTACTCCACGGCCGCTCGCTCGACTTTCACAATAATTATCTTTAACCGAGTTATTAAACCTTTAAAATGGTTATTTTGGCGTTTTTCAAAATTTAAGTCGCTAATAACTCGACAATAGTCAATTTTAGAGAAAAAGGCTCAAAGGATCTAAGAAGTGAAAAAATTATTTTAGCGAATTTTTTTAAAATCATTGTTTATCGCCAAACGTCACTAAAATCATCCATTATTGTACTCATTTGCCCTCATTTTCGGCAGTAAAGTAACACTTTGTTGTATTGAAAGAAGAATATTACTTTACCTGCCGCGATTATTAATCAAATTAACCGAGATTGAATGTAAGTGGTCAATGGCAGCAATCGATTATTTATTTGAGTGAAATTAAAATTTATTTTCTTTAATTATTAAAAATATTGTACAAAATTTATCTTATTATTAATAAAATTTATGTCAAAATATAAAATTCTGTAGTGTTTCGCAATTATATTCATACAAAATAAATCAAAACTTTACAGATTTAGTAATTAGGTAGGTATACAATATGCAAAAGTCATCTGTCATTACTGTCATACGAATTTTAACGACCCCCCTACAAGATACTGAAGAAATTTTTGTTATTATTTTATTACTAAACGGTTATTTTTAATTATTAACAATGAGTGCTTGGAGCGTATTGACGCAGCTATCAATGTGGGTGCGAGTGAGATGCACCATTGCACCATTTTGGCATTTAAAAATTCAAACTTCTGTCAAACCACAAAACTGTCAAAACTTTTTTTGTAATTTATTGTTCACATGTCATCACCATGACAAGGCGAAAGTTCTTCTTCTTGTGGTGCTTTCTCCTTTAGTGGAGGTTAGCGACTACACTGGCAAATCTGTCTCTGTCCAATGCGGCTCTAAACAAAGATGTTGAATCAAGGCCGGTCCAGTCTCTGATATTTGTAAGCCATGAAATCTGGCGCCTACCGGGACCCCGTTTTCCTTCAATCTTACCCTGGATGATCAGTTGCGTGAGGCGGTACTTTTTGTTTCTCATTATGTGTCCCAGGTAGCTAACTTTTCTGACTTTAATGATTTTTAGCAGTTCCCTATCTGTACCTATTCTCCTCAGAACATATTCGTTGGTGGTGTGGGTTGTCCAAGGTATTTTCAAGTCTCTTCTATAAAGCCAGAGTTCAAAGGCGTCCAACTTGTTCATCAGTGTTGTGTTGTGTCCAGGCCTCCATTCCATAGTATTGACCACACATAGCAATGCAGAAAACGACATCTAAGGCTGATATTAATGCTACTGTTACAAAATAAGCTTTTCATTTTGATAAACCCCTGTCGGGCTACCTCTATTCTCGCTCTTGACTTCTTGTTTATAATCAAGTTGATTGTTGAACCAGCAACCAAGATATTTGTACTGGCTTACGTATTCAAGCTGTTGGTGTTTCACATATTTATTGGAAGAGTTAAATTTTTGTTCCTTGATATTCTTATAACTTTGGTTTTCGCAGTATTGATCTTCATCCCCATTTTTTCACAACTCTCAGTAATTCTATCCAACAGTATCTGCAGACTATGGTCCGAATCAGTCATTAATACTGTGTCATCTGCATACCGGATGTTATTTACTCTCTGCCCGTTTATCCTGATTCCTTCCGAAGAATGCGATAAAGAGTTCGCAAATATTACCTCAGAGTAGACGTTAAAAGTATGGGTGATAGCACACAACCCTGTCTAACACCTCGTTGTATTTCAATTGGCCTTGACGTATTACCATTGGTCTTTATGATTGCTGTCTGATTCCAATAAATAGCCTCTATAATTTTAGAATCTCTTTTGTCGACTCCGATGTCGTTCAATCTTTCTATCAAGGTCTTGTGCTTCACCCTATCGAACACTTTCTCAAAATCTATGAAACAGATAAAAAGGTCTGCTTGCTGATCTTTGTATCTTTGTGCCAGAGTTTGAAGACAGAATATTGCTTCTCGTGTCCCCATACCTTTCCTGAAGCCAAATTGTTCTTGACCGATGACCTCATCACATTTTTTATAATATATTCTGTTCTGTATCATACGCAAGAAAAGCTTCAGAATGTTATTTAATAGAGTTATAAGGCGGAAGTCCTGGCATAATTTGGCATTCTTAGTTTCTGTATTGTCCCTGTATTGGCACTTAGGATAGTCCCTGTATTGTAAACATTATTAAATAGTCAAAGAAGAAGGTCTAAGTTTTCCTCGTTGATTAACTTCAATAGCTCAGCTGGTATTTCATCTTTTCTTGTTGTTTTTTGGTTGACGTCCATTAAATCCAATATTTCCTCTGTCATCCATCTTTGCTTCCGTGGTCGCTGTTTTGTGAGCATTTCAGTTGCCGTTGCAAGGGCGTGTCTGATTTCCTCCCGAAGGCCAAAGTTAAAGATGTTTAATTATATGAAAGTGTGCTAAAAAACAGTGCGAAAAAGTAAAACCGATTTAAAATACATTGTTACTCAGACACACTTTAAACCCTTCATGTACTGCTATCTATATTTACAATTTTCACACAATAAAACCTTTACATTTACATAAATGAGATAGAGTAGATAAAAATTATTTTTGTGAATTTGGTTAACAAAAATTGGTTGAACAATTTTTCGACCGCGGTACCGCGTGACACCCTGTGTATTTGTTATAAGGATTGTTATACGGATGTATTTCTTTTAGTAAGTTTGTGCAAAAAATCGAATCAGAATTTACCTAACGGGGGCGACGTTACAGACTATACTAATAAGTAGTTGAAACGGTCAAAACAAAGAAACGCACACTCATCAAAAATGCACACTCATCAAAAATGCACTTGAGATTCTCGTATAATCAACATTTACTGAATCGATCCAGGAAGAGTCAACTCCAACTAGTAAAAGTTGATTTAAATTTTTAAAATCAACTTTTACTGCTCGTTTCAGTTGGAGTTGACTCCAACTAGTTGGAGTCAACTCTAACTGAGAATCAACTTGAACTGTAACATATACAATAATGATTACAAATAACATAATTATACGTGGTACAATATGTTACAGTCTCTTAAAAATTTGACAATATTTTCACAGGTACAGTCACTAAAATTATCTGTTAAAACTGATGGGATGTTATAATTTAGTCTTTCAGCACTATACAGGGTGTTTCATTAATAATTGTCCATATAGTAACTGGAGAAACCTTAGCAGAAAATACGAAGATTTAACCTAAAACGCTTAAATAAAATGTGGTTCCTTACTGAGTTACAGGGTGTTTTGTCTAAAAATTTAAAAATTATTTTTGCTCAGCATTTTAAAACTGTTCGACGAATCTTTTTCATGCTTGGCAGAAAGTGCGACTACTATACACCCTACTAAATTATGATAAACAAACGTTTATAGCTACTACCAGAGGCGTACGACAGGGGGTAGTGACTGGTTGACCATTCTCAAATTCTACGCCACCGGAGGAATTACTATTTTAGTGCCATTTTTAATTTCTTCAATACTTTCTACGTACATAATATACTCTTCATTGGTAACGATAAAGTCATTAATTTTCGAGATATTTGAAGTTAAATATGAAACGGCACAGTTATTTTGATTAATTTGCGATATGATTAAAATTTAAAAATTATTTGTACCCAGTACTTTAAAACTATTTGGCGTATCTTTATCATACTTGGCAGAAAGTGTAGGTACTGTACACCCTACTAAATTAAAATAAACAAACGTTTCTAGCTACTACCAGAGGCGTGCGACAGGGGTTAGTGGTTGGTTGATCCTTCCCAAATTCTACGCCACTGACGAAATTGCTATTTTAGTGTAATTTTTTGATTTTCCAATACTTTTTATGTAAATAATATACTCTTCATTCGTAACGATAAAATGATTAGTTTTCGAGATATTTGAAAGTAAACATGAAGCGACACAATACATTAATCAAAATAACCGTGTCGTTTTATTTTTAACTTCAAATATCTCGAAAATTAATTACTTTATCGTTACGAAAGAAGGGTATATTATTTTTAAATAAAGTATTGGAGAATCCAAAAATTGAACTAAAATAGCAATTCGGCCAGTGGCGCAGATTTTGAAAAGGGTCAACCATTCACTTTCCCCCGTCGTACGCCTCTGGTAATAGCCAGAAACGTTTGTTTAACATAATTTAGAAGTTTGCACAGTACCTATACTTCCTGCCAAGTATGAAAAGGATAGGTCGAATAGTTTTAAAATTCTGGGCAAAAATAATTTTTAAATTTTTAGATAAAACACCCTGTAACTCAGTAACGAAACACATTGTATTTAAGAGTTTTAGGTTAAATCTTCATATTTTTTGCTAAAGTTTCTCCAGTTACTATATGGACAATTATTAATGAAACACCCTGTATTTGGGAAACTCTGTTAATACATGTTTTACTGTTAACGGCACATCACAACTCGTACATTTTGGTTGAGGTTTCTTCTTCATTAGATATTCATGTGTAAGTTTGCTGTGTTCTAATCGAAGCCTGGTTAATACTACCTGAAATAAACGGCTAGGGGTGTTGTTATTCCATCGTCCAAAATTTGGTTTTATTTCTTTCAACTTTGAGGATTTTTATTCCCAACATTTAGTCCAATTACATATAAGCTTTTGTTTCAAATAGGTACGGTTTGAGATCTTTTGCTAATGGTTTTATTATCGGTCTGATGTTTGGAGAAATCGCAATTTCTCGATCATTTTTGTCAGCTAGTTCGTTTCCTTTAATGCCTATTATTATGATGGTACCCACACGAAGATTAACGTTTTTTTCTTAAGCTGCTGCACTTTGTTTTTAATTAATTTGGCAATCGGGTTGCAGGTGTACATGTTTGATGGTACTTTTATGGAGGGAATTGATTGAGTCGGTAATAATAAGGAATTTATCTGATTCGACTGTTTGTGTATGATTTAGAGCTCTGAATATTGCATACATTTCTCCCTTTATCACAGTGGATTCTGTGGGCAATTTGAAGCTTTTTATTATGTCTCTTATAATAAATGACGATCCTATACCAGAAGTAAACATTGTTTTTAATTCTAAACAACTTTTTTGTAATAAAAATTTTCAATATTTTGAAAAATAAAGCTCTTGAGGGAAATTCATATTTTTGACATAACGCGTATAAAATTAATAAAATGTGATATCTGTTGGTTGCATCTTAGGGCTCAAGACATACAGAGACTTTTATAAAGTATCCCTTTTTTCGTAAAAGTAATAATAAAAGAGTTATCTTATGTGTAATAAATAAAAACGAAGTTAAGTATCCATAAATTTGAGAAAAGTTTGAAAAATATTTTTTTTTCAATAAGAAGCATATAATTGCATATTTGATCTTAGTGTTTAATTCCAAACCACTTTTTATAATAAGAATTTTCGATATTCAGGGAAATAAAGGTATTTTGCCCTTGAACGAAATTCATATTTTTGTACATACCTCGTATAATATTGATAAAATTTGATATTTAATGATTGAATCTTAGGTTTTAGATCATGCAGAACTTTTTATGAAGAACGATTTTTTTCGTAAAATTAATAATAAAAAAGTTTTCCAATGTTTCCAACTTAAGTAGACACGCTGTATAATATGCACTAAAATTTTTCAAAATATGTGTACACATATTCACAAATTTTTGCAAATATATGCATACCATTTTTTTAAATATTCAATTTTCTTGTACAATAATCAGCAGCTGCAGTTAAAAACATTTTTAAAGAGATTTTATTCAGTTCGTTGTTTTAAACATGTATAAAAAAACTATAGGATAGTTTTCAAGATTTTTTACCAAATAGTATGTTGTCTACCAAAAACTATACAGTGCGTCCATAAAGTAACGCATAAATTCGTTATTTCGTAAACCGGCAACTTTAAGGAAAAATCCCGAAACAGGTCGATTTTTATTTTTAAATTACGATTTTTTGGCATATATATCATACTAGTAACGTCATCCATCTGGGCGTGATGACGTAATCGATGATTTTTTTAAAGGGGTACATTGGTCATGTGATAGCCCATTTGAAAGGGTATTCAATTATCTATCCAATAATATAAACATTAACATAATTATTTATACAGGGTGTTCAAAAAACATTTTTTTAATTAAAATAATTGAGACAAAAAGAAGAATATATGTAATTTATTTTAATTCAAAATGCATTTTACTACTGTCAGTAAAGGGAAAAAAAATTTATTTGACAAATAAACATTGATTTTCGTTTAAACGAAATGTTTAACCCGGGAGTAGTCGCGCTCACTTCTGTAACTTCGATAGTCGCTTGTGAGATTCTATCTCAAAATAAGAATTTAAAACAAAAAAAAAAAAAAAAAAAAAAAAAAAAAAAATCAATGGGAAAATCCCAATAGTTGGCTGTATACCATAGTTTAAAAAACCAATACAGAAGTAAAAACTTCGAGATGTATTCTGGTATAAAATCGTTTATTTAAAAACTATAAAATGTCATCGATTGCAGAACGTTTTCGTTCTAAACAGAACATCTTCAGTGCATCCTGCCGAGTATTTTGAAACTAGCACACCGTAAATAGTGTTAACATCATCATATATGGTTTACATAATGTAATATGTTAAAATGTTATGACTACAAGTCGATGTTAATGGATAAAGTGGAACACATGCTAAAAGGGTGCCATGGTTCCCTGCTCGAAGATACTAGGTACTTGCCAATTCAATGGGCACAGACCAACTCACTTTATCCATTAACATCGACTTGTAGTCATAACATTTTAACATATTACATTATGTAAACCATATATGATGATGTTAACACTATTTACGGTGTGCTAGTTTCAAAATACTCGGCAGGATGCACTGAAGATGTTCTGTTTAGAACGAAAACGTTCTGCAATCGATGACATTTTATAGTTTTTAAATAAACGATTTTATACCAGAATACATCTCGAAGTTTTTACTTCTGTAGTGGTAATTTAAAACAAATTTTTATTGTGTACTATTTTTATTTACTTTTTATATTGAAAATATAAATTTTATTAAAAAAGCCTGTGTTAACGGCCACCTGTCCTAACGGCCAGTTTAAAAATTTCCCAAACCAATTACAAAAACTGGCAATACCGTCCACCTTTCTATATCGCCAATAGTTCTTTTATTTTTAGTGGCCGTTACTGACAAATTTTACTGTACATATTACAAAAAAGGATAAAATGTGAGATTCTATCTAACGGCGCGGCTACTCGCGGGTTAAAGCTAATTGGCTCTCCCCAAAGCCATAAATTCCACAAAAAAAAAGAAGAAGAAGAAAAATCCTACGCATTACTACACCCTTCCTCGAGGCATTTACGAAATTTTTTCAAAATTGCAAAATTTTTCATCAAGTTATCGCGAAAAAGGATAAAAATTGAGATTCTATCTCACCGCGCGACTACTCGCGGGTTAAACTGCCAAGAGACAGGTGGATGGCAGCTTTTATATTGAATTTAAGCGAAAAACAATATTTATTTGTCAAATAAACATTTTTTTCTGTTTTTTGACAATTTGACATTTTTGACAGTAAAACGTATTTTGAATTAAATAAATTACATACATTCTTCTTTTTGCCTCAAATATTTTAATTAAAAAAATGTATTTTTGAACACCTTGTATAAGTAAATATGTTAATGTTTACATTAGTGAATAGAGAATTGAATACCCTTTCAAATGAGCTATCACATGATCCCTATTCTCATTAAAAAAACATCGATTACGTCATCATGCTTAGATGGATGACGTCACTAGTATTATATATATGCCAAATAATCGGAATTTAAAAATAAAAATCGACCTATTTCGGGATTTTTCCTTAGTATTGCCGGTTTACGAAATAATGAATTTATGCGTTACTTTATGGACGCACTGTATAAAAATTTATTTAGTACCCACAGATAAGGAAGATCTATAATAGATACTAGTCATACGCTAAAACAAATGGTAGAGAAAACATACTAGTCCGTCCAAGAAACACATATACTTTTCGTACACTTTAAAGGCAAGCGTCCACAGACCCGCATCGTACGCATCGCACGCATCGTACGCAACGGATTTTAGTTTGCCTTGTACAAAAACTTATGTAACTGCGTCCACTGATCCGCATCGTACGGATCGCATCATCGGTAATGCCGAAGTGTTGCTTCGAGAGGCAACTTTTGCGATGCGTGCCGATGAATCATTCGAAATGCCGACCAGTGGACGCACCCCACGTACTCTTTTCGGAATTTCGCTTGGCCCAGTGGGAGCTAATCTACGGCTAATTTGCATTTGATGATGATCTTCTTCGTAATGAAACAAGTAAACTCAGCTTTAACTTTTATTTTATATATAGGTATATTCAGGTAAAAATATTACAGCCCATGATAAGTTGATTATGGAGATTAAAATATCATAAATATTACTCATTTCAAAACTATTACTCATTCAAAGTGTGTAAGTACAGTTTGGCTAAACTGTTTAAAAACATAGAAATATTTTACCGATTTCAGAAAGGCAACTTTAATTATTAATCATTAAAGAAACTTTTACTGATGTAGTTACTATTTTCCATTTAAACCAAATTGTAACAGCTTTGTGTATTCCTTTATATCAAAATGTATAATTAGTTAGAAAATGGGTGATACTATGCGGTCTACCGTCGTGTTTCTACTATAGCTTGCGGTCTACCGAGAGAATTGGTGTATAAGCTGAAATATTTAAAATGACATAAGAGTTTTATCAGTATAGTGTGATTTTTAAATAATTTAATATCTTTGACATAAGTATATCAATATAATACAATGTGATCACTATTTGAAAATACACTTTTTTTTCATTGTTTTAAATGGTATATTGTATATTAGTAATGCATTTTGTAGTAAATGTTATAGGCTCTCTTTTAATATCAGGGCCTAGATTCCGTGAACTGTAGATGTCTACATGTCGCTTTCTATCGATATTTGACTATCAAAATATTTGAATTTTTAGCTTTAATTGAATTATTTTCTAGTTTTGCTAGATTATACTCTAATTGGTAAACTAGAGCAAAACTAGAAAATAATTCAATTAAAGCTAAAAATTCATATATTTTGATATTCAAATATCGATAGAAAGCGATATGTAGATATCTACAGTGCACGCAATCTAGGCCCAGGTTGTATGTACCTAGCATGTTTCGTTTTGTAGATATTTCGTTTTTGTGGATTTTTTATTACTAAACAGATACATTAAAATATCATACTAATAAATGTAGTTAATATGCATAAATTAATTATTAAATTAAATAAACAACCAATTAATAAACAACCAATAAATAAATAAACAACAAATTTTAAAGTCTGCCTTAGTAATTTTTCTACCCTAGCAGGTAGTGGCATCGGCAATCCGATCGCTGCCGATACAGTGGACGCAGTATGAAAAATTAATCCGATGCGTACGATGCGTCCGATGCGTACGATGCGGACCTGTGGACGCTTGCCTTAAACAGGCGTTTGACAAACTAAACAGAAGAAAAATGATGCAAAACTTAAAAAAGAGTAAACATGACAATGCGAGATTCCCAAGCAACCACAGACACCGGAAGGGAAAGGATAGAAATAATAAAAATAAAAGATGAGTAAGACAAGGTGATGCGCTCTCAATGGTACTATTTATTCCGGTATAAGACAAGATAATAAAAAGCTGTCAAACGCAGAAACTATAAATAAGAATGCAATACAGATAACTGGGATATCCGGACGATATAACCATTAAAGCAACAGAAAACAGGGCACTAATAAAACGTTCCAAGAATTAGAAAACGAAGTCAAACAGAGGACTGAAAGTAAATGAAAATGAAATAAAATACATAAACGTAAGCAAGAGAAAGAAGGCACAAAATGAAAGAACTGACAATATACTCACACAGCTTTGAAGAGATTAAAACGTTCGAATATTTTGGAATATTAGTCAACAGAAGAAATTAAAATGTAGATATGAAAATAATAAAAAATTAAATGGGGAAATAAAGCGTTCTACAAAAATAAAAAACAGGTTTAAAGATAAGAAGGTAAACCCAAAGACAAAAATTAAAATCTACAAAACGACCATAAGACCACTAGTGGTATATGCTTTCGAGACATTTACATAAACAATAAGAGAAAACGAACAACTAAAAGTTTTGAGAGGAAAAATAGGAGGAAGATACCGGGATAAAAGAGGGAAAACGAAGTAGATGTAAGGCAGTATGTGAATGAAAACAAAATAAGAAAATGGTTAGATCAGGAAAACATAGTCAGAGCAATAGAAGCACAGAGATATAGATGGTATGGACACATAAGGAGAAGAGAGAAAAGCAATCCGTTAATAATTACAACATAATGGATACCATCAGGTAAAAATCCAGAGGTAGGCACGGAAGCTGAGATAAAGAAAAGTGGAAGAGTACTTAAAAGGAATATTGAAATTGTAATTATGAGAAGGACAATCCAAGAGAGAGAAAAATAAAGAAAAGTAGTTGAAACAGCGAAGTCACACCAGAAACTGTAAAATCAAACTCAGAATGGGATTATCCCCCACACAAAAAAAAATTCAAGTAAAAACAGATTCAGCTTCGTTGAGAGCGTACAGCTTAATATATTTCGTGCCCCGTTTGCCCCGTACTCCACTTATGTGAGTTATACTCCTGATTAAAATCGAATAAAGGCATTCCATGGCTACCTTTGATCCTGATTATGCATCTCATAATTCTCGATAGCTTTCTCGTCATCATGGCGAAAGTTTCGATCATACAAATGGCCCTGATGATTATAAAGGGTTAGTAAGAAATACTGAAAGTGAATAAGACCAAAAACCTAAACATAGGGTAGAACAAAAATAGAGAATCTCAAATTATAAATATATTGGAATATAATTAAAAAAATAGTTTGTAGATATCTATGACTAGTATGAAATATAATTGAATTTATTTGAATTGTTTGTTTATTCCTGGTCTCCTTTTGTCCCACCAGAAACTAGAGCCTAAATAATGTAAATAACCATATTGTAGAGCCCAGCATATTTGGAGAATGCTAACCAAACTTTGGAACCACCAGATATCTTGAGTTAATCCGTTATTAGCATCGATCAAGTTGAGCTTACCTTACAGAATAAGCAAGAACGATCAAAAGTAAAGAGCATCTTCATCACCATAAGGACTCAGGACTCAGAGTGTTTATTAAGCATAAGGAATCTTTGACGCTCAATTTATTTCTTCTGTGTCTAATAAAAAAATTTATTATGTACATATTACATTCACCCTGTATATTAAAAAAATAAAGGGAAGCATGATTTTAAAAATCATGCATTTTAAAATATATTACAAGTTGAGTCATATATAATCCTATCTCCTCTCCAGTCTTAACAATAAACTAAAAATCTAGTGATCGACAGGTAGGGTAAAGGCACCAGTTGTTGGCCATGTGCTAGTTATTGGCCTACTAATATGTTTTAATTATAAATAGGAAAATGTTGGTATTTTGTTAATTCTAACCACTTTTTTTAAGTTTGGCAATATGTCTCCTAGAGTATGACATATCTAGTTTCAAGGTAACCATTACATTTTAGTCAGTATTCGATGTTGAACGAGACACTGTTCTGTGCCGCTAGTTTACAACCGAAATTTTGTTATTTACCTAGAGAAATTTGTGTTGGTCGGTAAGTACTATATACTGCAATTCACTTTCTACTTTATGTTTTATGTTTTTGTGAGAATATAGTGTATGTCCTGCTCCAAACTGCATAACGAATATAACGTTATTTATTCAAATAACGTAAATTTTAAGGTGGCCAACTAATAATGCATGAAATTATCAATGTATCAGTTATTGGCCTAGATGACCAATAACTGAAACATCAGATTTTGTAAGAATCTAGTGATTGACATATGTTAATAACTAGTGTTTTATGTGTGGCCAATAAATAATTATTATAAATTGTTTTAGAAAATATGCCAAAACGATCTAAAACTGAAAACAATTAGGTATAAAAAAAGTATTCCGAAGACGATGTTAAAAAAGCGTTAGAGTTAATTAAAAATAGTATGAGTGAGCGAGAAGCCTCAAAAATTTTTAATATTCCCAGAGCCACCATAAGTTACCGAAAAAGTGAAAAATTTCATAACAAGTTAACGCATGGACCAGATCCATTTGTTTCGAAGGATGAAGAGGAACAACTGAAACGCTGGATTTTTCATTGTCAAAATAGAGGATTTCCTGTTCGTGTTGACGACATTAAGGACTCCGTTAAATCATTTTTAGAGAGTTACCCTAGAGTTAATCCATTTGTTGAAAATAGACCAGGTAGAACATGGCTATCAGCATTTCTTAAGCGCAATCAAACAAGTTCAAGCAAGTTCAAACATTAACCAAAGAGATATTACCAAATGGTTTGACAAC
Source organism: Diabrotica virgifera virgifera (assembly GCF_917563875.1). Lineage (NCBI taxonomy): Eukaryota > Metazoa > Arthropoda > Insecta > Coleoptera > Chrysomelidae > Diabrotica > Diabrotica virgifera. The sequence goes on along the minus strand of NC_065444.1, from coordinate 191,301,984 downwards.
ATAAAATCTTATCTAGATTAAAAAGGAATTTCAGACGTTCTTCAAGACCCAACAAGAATCTTTAATGGTGACGAGACATGTTTTTATTTATGTCCCATAAATAAAAAGGTTTTGGCTATGAAGGGTTCCAGAAACGTCTATGAAATTGAACATAACCCAAAGGTTAACTTAACAGTTATGTTCACATTTTCTGCAATAGGCAATATTTTACCTCCTATGATAATTTATCACCATAAAAGATTGCCAAATGATATATTAAGTGCTGTGCCGAATTCGTGGGGTTGGATGGACAACAAAAACTTTTATGAATATATTGGAAATATATTTAACCCTTATTTAGATCGAAATAATATTACACGTCCGGTGATACTTTTTGTTGATGGGCATAAAACCCATTTAACTGTACAGACAAGTCAACTTTGTACAGATTTGAAAATTATTTTAGTAGCTTTATATCCTAAAAATGAAGACAAAAAGAGCCATGGAGAGAGCAATGTTAGGAGTAAAATTGACAGACAAAAAGCAAAACAACTGGGTCAGAAATAGAACAAAAGTCAAAGACGCAGGCCAACATATAACCAGGCTAAAATGGAGCTTCGCAGGTCATAACGCTAGACAAACGGACAATAGGTGGAATAGCACGATACAACAATGGAGACCATGGACAGGAAAGAGAGCAAGAGGACGACCCCAGTTGAGATGGGGAGACGACATTAAAAAGATAGGACGAACGTACTGGAAACAGAAAGCACTAAACAGAAGCGAATGGAGGAAACTGAGGGAAGCCTATGTTCAAAATTGGACGAATTAAAGGGCAAAAGAAGAAGAAAAAGATATCCTAATGCCACGAGATTAATGCAACCAGCGGATGTGGCTGCATTTAAGCCTCTAAAAACTTTTTGGAACAAATCTGTGCTTCAGTTTAGGAGAGACAACCCCCAAAAATGTTAATTAAAGTACAGTTTGCCTCTGTTTTAAAATCTGCTATAGATAGGTTAAATCCAGATGTTATCAGAAGTGGGTTTAGGGCATGCGGTATATTTCCTTGGAATTCTTCTGCTCTTGACTATTCAAAATGTCTTGGGAAAGAATTTGAAACTGAAGAAAATCTGGATGAGCACAATGATTTACCAACACTTATTGATCCAAATACAACAATTTTTTATAAACAATTTTGTGAAATAGTTGGCAATGGCAAAATTAAACAGCTTTGTCGAAATAATTGTAAAACTCAATCTGGTGATTAACAAATATTGAAACAAATCTTTTCAGCATTTACAGAAAAATCCTCGGTAGAAATATCTACAAAGGACGAACAAGAAAAAATTTTAGACGAAGAAGTAAAATTTTTAGACATACATAATAATAGATGAAACTGAAATTGTAAACATTTCTGAAATGGAGACGAAACCTTGATAGTACCCGAGAATGAAATTTTCAACATGCAAGGAATAGAAGAATATACAAATCAAGCTGAATCAAGTGTGACGAAAACGGTTAAAGAAGATCAAAAAACCAAAAAACCCGAGAAATCCCTAAACATTTCTGAAAATCTATCTGTAAATGCTACAAATAGATCTATTGCGACTTACTTAATATGGCCAGATACTCCAGCACGAAAAGGAAAAAAGCAAACTTAAAAGCTTCCATTTGTTCTAACTTCATCAGATAGAAGAAAATAGAAAAAGAAAAAATGGAAAAAAAATTAGAAGAGGAGCGTAAAAAGAAACAGAGGAAACTTGAAAGAAAAGAAAAACAAAGTATTAAAGAAAATCAAAAGAAAATAAAAAGCTCGAATAATAAAAAACCCAAAAATTTAGCTAAAACTTGATAATTAGATGATAATACAAATCAGTCCTCAACAAAAATTACAATTTTGTCTGATAATTTATTATCAAATATTCCTTCACACTTTTAAAATCGAAACTTGGTATCAAACGTTCTTCCGCGTTTTAAAAATACAAACTTGGTATCAAACATTCCATCACATTTTAAAAATCAAAAAGTCTCTAAAGGTGTGTGTTATCTATGTGTACTAAATATTACAGAGTGTAAGGAAGGCATTAGATGCCAAATGTGTCTTAGAACAAATCATGTAACTTGCATAACAAGATTCTAGGGCCACACAGATCAAGTATATGTTTGCGAATTTTGTCAGAATAAAAAATAAAAGTTTATTTTAACATATCGTATTTTTTTGTGTCCACACTCATCACAAAATCCTTGCTTACCCAAACACCTACCTATCTACTTATTTTAACTTAAGAATCATTTGGTAACATATCACTTTAAAAAATGATGGCCAATCACTAACACATATGGTGTCAATAACTAGATCGGGGTGGTCAATAACTGGTTCATTTGCACGTTTACAAAAGAACACATATATAATATTTTCAGACATGAAAAATTAACATAATAAAATTTTGCAATATGTAGAAATAATAATAAAATTCCATGATGTTAAAAATAGTTATAATAGGCCACAGTGACAAAACATTTCATAGATATATTGACGTGCTCTCCTTAAGAGGCCAATAACTGGTGCTTTTACCCTAAGTAAAATAGGTACGCAAACATCCATAAAAATGCTCCCTTTACAACATTAATTTCGTGCCCCATTTACACCACATTCCACTTATGCGAGTTATACTTCTGATTTGATTCGAATCAGGGAATTCCATGGCTACTTTTGATCCAGATTATGCAGCGCATAATTCTGGACAGCTTTCTCTTCATCATGGCGAACGTTCCGATCATACAAATGGTCTTGTACTGACGATGTCTTCTTATTCTTAAGATTCCCTATCAAGTCAGTCCCCTTGACGTTGGCGATTAACATGGCGAAACTGACTTTTTACCGAGCTATTGTAAATAGTTGTTCTGCTTTCTTTATTCCTGCCAATTCCCTGATATTCTTCAACCAAGAGGCCTGTTTTCGATCAATATTTTTGCGTCCATCGATTTTACCCATTATAAATTGAACAATATTATTTCGGTCCTCCCGAACTACATGTACAACAAAGGCCATCTTTCTGATGGTCTTGAATGATAATGTATGGTTTTGAAATGATGTACTGTTGTACATCAAATGAACTTTTCAGAATAGAGGTCTCCGAATAGCTATGATTATTGCCTACCTCCGTAGCGGAGATACCACTTAAATAAAAAGACGACTGGTATGAAAAAAATAATGCATAAATAAATTTCAACAGTTACTCTTAATCATCGATAAGTATAGCATGTAATGGCATTTAGCTCAATAGTAGGCATGTTTGAAACCGAATCGTTTTTTTATTCCTGGTCCGCTCTTGTCTCACCATAAACTAGAGCATAGATAGTCAATGTGGAGCCCCGCATATTTATAGAAAGCTAACAAGACTTTGAAATCAACAGATACCTTATGTTAAGCCGTTCCTGACCTCGATTAATATGGGCTTACCTTAGAGTATAAGCACAGTATATAGAGGTTCCACAGTAAAACCACTCCTCGGTCGGCTCTTTGATCTCAGGAAGTAAACCGGCAAAGTACGAAATTGGTAATTCACCAGTGGTGGATGCGGGCGGCCTTTTTAACCTTACAGAGCCGTACTAAATCTTTCTGGGCCTACTACTATTATTTATTAAAATAAAAAATGCGGCTTCCCATACCAGATGTTCTTACTAAATTTTAATATTAGAAAACTTAAGGGTTTAATAAATGAAAAACAATATTACATCTCAATGTTTATATTTCAACGGTGGAACTTTTATATACTGTGGTATAAGCAAGCACGATTGTGCATGGCGGTCACCTTCATCACGATAAGGACTTACAACTCGGAGGGTTTATGAAAGATTGGAAATGTTGTCCAATTTATTTCATTTGGGTGTAATCAAAACATTTTGTTATTTAGTTCATTAAGAAAAAATAATTACATAGGTTAATAAATGACTGTCCAATATGTCTTTTACAAAAAGACGTATGATTATAATATAATATATGCATTTTCAAATAAATATATTGCGAGTTGAATCATACCCTCCAGCCTCCCATTTAAACTAAAAATCTGATGAAAGATAAGTACGTAAACATCATAAAAATCCATAAGCACACGCAAAACCTAAAGATCCTCCTTATAAAACATCAATTATGTCCCCCGTTTACCCCATATTCCACTTATACGAGTTATACTTCTGATTTGATTCGAATCAGGGCATTCCATGGCTACCTTTGATCCTGATTATGCAGCGCATAATTCTCGACAGCTTTCTCATCATCATGGTCAACGTTCCGATCATACAAATGGTCTTATACGGACGATGTCCTCTTATTCTTAACATTGCCTATCAAGTCAGCCCCCTTGACGTTGGCGATTAACATGGCGAAACTGTCTTTGTCTCGAGCTATTGTAAATAATGGTCTGCTTTCTTTATTCCTGTCCACTCCCGATATGCTTTAACCAAGAGGCCTTTTTTCGACCAATTCCTCTGCATTCTTCGATTGTACCCATAAAAAGTTTAAGAACAGTAGCTCATGAACCTTCGTAGTGAATTGGTCATACGACACAACAAGCAGTGAGCAGTGTATATTTTTAAGCTGTTTCTTTTGTCTTTTGTTTTTGGTTAGTTCAATTATTTCAGTATAGTGCGTGATAATAGTGTATCCCCCTAATAGGGGAAGTTTTCAACACCCCGAATTCACCTTTAGGTGAACTTTTAAATCGTGACCGTAATGTGAGTGATAATGGTGAACAGCGCCAGATAAATGGGCGGGCGAGCCGGGCGACCGCCTGGGGCGCCAAATTTTGAGGGGCGCTAAATTTTGAAGGACGCCGATATAAAACTATATTTTTTTTCATTAATTTTTTTTTTGATTTTATATATTAATTTTGAACATTTTTCCTATGACATTGTTTGAATAATTCTAATATTATTTATAAGAAAAATATTTCTATCTAGTGTCTATAGTGAGAATTCATAACTCAAAAAAGAGATTAATAGGACTAAAACCAAAGCTCACTAATAAATATAATACTACCAATAATTCTTATGGTTTTTTTACTCATACAAAATTAATGCAGACAAATTCTTTTTACGATCTACAAAGGTTGTTCATTTTTTTGGGTCATTTGTCACGTAGGTATCATATTATGTCAACAATCTACTTTAAAAATGGACCAAGATCAAATTTTAAATTATCAACAAAATTATGAATAGTCAGTGATACTATATACATACCTACTATATTACTATGTCCTAAAACTCTTTGGTTAAATAATTTAGTCTTTCTGTAAATTTGCATTAACACTGGCGCGTGTGCTTTAAAGTGGAATAAAAAAAGTTTTGTAAGATATTGGTTGTGGAATTAATGAATTTTTATTATTTTTCCGTTACATAAATTTTGGTAAGTAGCTATCCACGTAATAAAAAAATAAATAAATAATTAAATTTATGGTAGAAAATCATAATATTAACTTATTGCACATGAGGTCATGAGGTAAATGACGAGAATTTTGAACATTTGAAGTGATTTTTTTAAATTATTATTCTCATCGGTCTTAGTAAATTTACCTATTCTTTCATTGTAAAGTGATTTATTACTTTTTTAAAAAATTTTTCTCCCAATCTGGGTATGTATAGGTTAGGAATGACAAGTTTTTCTTCATATGAATGTATAGAAACCTATTTCGAAAACTTTGTAAGCGTTAAGATGTTTTATTTTTTGCATAAAAAAACGGCGCGTCGTATGAAAAAAAGGGTAAATTTTTTGTCACAAATTGAACGAGGAATTCCAAAATGATTTTTATTGGAAATATCATTAAATCGCCAGTTTGCTAGAAAAATTACAACACCTCGTTTCTTGGAAACAAAACATTTGCGGACATACGTTTATAGAGCAAACTCTCATCATTTTTTCATGTAGAATTATCCCTCAAAGTTTGTCGCACTTATTTAGAAACACCTGAATCCTTTATAGTTTCCATAGTTTTCAGTATATTCCTCCACTCAACCGTTCTCTTCGGTTCTTTCTGTTTTTCCAGTCCCCTTCTTGCAGATTTCTTCTTTCCATTGTTTCGTCCACTTCACCTCTGAAAGATCTTCGGGCCTGCCTTTCTTTTTTCTTCGTATCGGGCTCCACTTTATTATTCTGTTGATCCAACGTTTTTTGTCTGCTTTTCTTCTTGTTCGTACCAGGTTAATTTCTTCTGTTCTATGTAGTCTATTATATACCTGAGTTCATTTCCATTCTTTTCTTAATCTCTTTGTTATTTATTCGATCTCTTTTCGTTGCTCTTACCTTTAGCTGGTACTCTAGGCTTTTCCTTAGAAATTCCATCTGTGTTGCTCTTATTTTGTTTTTGGATTACTTATTTATTATACAATTTTCACACGCATAAGTCAGGATGCTTCTTGCATGGTGTGATATATTCTTCCTCTTGTTTTTAAAATGATGTTCTTGTCCAACAATACCGGGTTAATTTTCAAAATTTTCATATGCAGTCTCTTGTTTGTCCTAGTCTATGTTTAATATTATCTTCTTCAGTTGTTCCTTTGTTTGATATTATGAAACCTAAATACTTGTACTTGTTTCTTCCTTTGATTTGTTTACGTTCGTCTATTTCCAGCCTATTTTTTGTTATTAGTATACACATTCCTTTGCACTTCTTTTCCATGGTTTCTGGGTTTTTTTCAGGAATATTTAAATTTGGAAAGAGATATGGAACAGCCCTGTAGCAGTCCATTTTTCGTCTTAACCCTTAAACGCCCAACCTTTTTTAGGTTCCATGTACGCCCAAGGGTAGGTAAAAAATGTCCACCTCGAAAATAGCTAATATATTTATTGAGAGTTGTTGAAAATGGATTAAACTTAAGAATCTTATGCTTAATAAACACATCATCTTCTAAAATGTTAATATAAACAATTTACAAACCTTACAACAAAATTACAATGTACATCAAAATTAACATAACAGTAAAAGCCAGTAATTCAGATTTGTCGACACATTCTTCCTTTCAGCCTCCTCATTGGCGGATAATTATGTAGATTATATAATTATACGTCGATAATTATATGGATTATCTTCCTACCAACGAGAAATTATATAGAAACCTTTAGGAACAAGTTTTACCAAGGGATTACTTTTTATGCCCATCCATATTTAACTCAAGATGCTACTTTTGTTTTCAAAAATATCGGTAGAACCAAATTAACATTCGATAAAGGGCTGGCTGTCTTTTTAACAATAAATAATTTTTTTAAAATTTTTAAACACGTAATAAATATGTTACAAGGGAATACGCATTAGGTGTACATTTTTTACCCACCCTTGGTCGTTTAAGGGTTAAATGAACTGCATATTCTATTGCCCGTTTTGATAGCTACTTTGTTCTTCTTGTATAGTGCTTATACTGCTTTTATTAATATTCGTAGAACTTCGAGGTCTTCCATTGTTTCCCATAGCCTTAGTTTTAGGTATCGAGGCAAAGGCCAACTCATTATATTACAACGGCTCTAACATGAAGGGAAGAAATAAAGGTGTACAAGCTCGTGTCTGCAAAGAATATCTTCCTCATTTTTTATGCTATGTGGATCCCACTCCCTCAATTAATTCATTGGGAATGCAGATTGTGCGCTTGCAGTGCGCACAATCAACATATTGTTTTGGTATTGTAAAAGTACAACGTTATACATTTTTCTGTTTGTTGGAAATGTTCATTTATCTTTATCTTTTGTCTCGCTCCTTCGTTGCTTGAAATTCAAATTCGTTTGTTATGCTACGCCATATTTTATGTTTCATCAGCTATAAACAATAACTGACTATTGTACTATTTTTGATTAAATATAATATATTGTAACGTAGTTCTTTATAATGAAATTTAAATTTTTTGCCTTTTTTTACTATTATTCTATATTTGCAGTATATAATATTTCGTATGAAAGGGTGCCAAATCTTGTTTTGCCCGGGGCGCTCAAAACCCTAGAACCGGCCCGGATGGTGAAAATAGCGAAAACGTGCTTATAGACGAAGATAGAAGTACGCCCGACGTCAACAGTAACCGGCCTGCCACCAGCCAGAAAAAAATTTTCGATATCAACAAAACCGATAAGTATAATTTACAGAATGTAAATATTTATATTGAAAGAATTAATACTGAGTGTAATGTGGGACGCGTTCAGCCCATTTTTTTGGGACACATATAGTATCCTAGAATTGATCCAAAAGATGGCATAACCCAAACATCCAAAGTGAAAGTTATCCTCCTATACCAAATTGTTCTATATGGTCCACATAATGTTCAGAAAAAAGTCACCTCATTTTGAGCGTCGGGTTTGGGGGGGGGGGGGGGGAGAAATCGGTAAATTCGTAGTTCTTTAGGTTTTTCGTCAATATTTCTAAAATTGTGCGGTTTAGCATGAATAACCTTCTATACAAAAATGTTCTATATTAAATTTGAAATAAAAAAGGTCCCATGCATAATCCTTCTAAAATGAACGCTTCCAAAGTTACGGAGGTAACTTGGTCCAAAAAAAGGCCTAACCCAGACATCCAAAATAAAAGTTTTCCTCCTACGTCAAATTGTTCTATATGGTCCACATATGGTTCAGTAAAAAGTTACACCATTTTGAGCGTCCGGTTTGGGGGGGGGGGGAGATCGGGGAGAAGTCGGTAAATTAGTAGTTTTTTTATGTTTTTCATCAATATTTCTAAAACAATGCTTAAAACAATTCTTTAGCGTAAACAATGTTCTATGCAAAAATGTTCTACATAAAATTTAAAACAAAAAACATAAATGTTATAAAATCAACGGTTCCAGAGTTACGGAGGGTGAAAATGGAGGTTTTCGATACTTTTTATATTTTTTGGGCAATTTATGATAATTTTGGGTGGTGAGGTTGACGTTTCTTCAAGAACCCATCACTAACATAACATCGGCCATTGAAATAGCAAATTTGATTTATAAAGCACAATCCTGTTAAAGAAAGTCAGTAGGGAATTGCCCAAACAATATAAAAAGTATCCAAAACCTCTACTTCTCACCCTCCGTAACTCTGGAACTGTTGATTTTATAACAATTATGTGTCAGACCTTTTTGGTTTTAAATTTTATGAAGAAAATTTTTGTATAAAACATTGTTTACGCTAAAGCATAGTATTAGAAACATTGACGAAAAGCTTAAAAAAACTACTAATTTACCGATTTCTCCCCATCTCCCCCCCCCCCCCCAAACCGGCGGCTCAAAATGGTGTAACTTTTTACTGAACAATATGTGGACCATATAGAACAATTTGGTGTTGGAGGAAAACTTTTACTTTGGATTTTTAGGTTAGACCTTTTTTGGACCAATTATAATATGCTACCTCAGTAACTTTAAAACCGTTCATTTTAGAAGGATTATACATGGCCCTTTTTGTTTGAAATTTAATGTAGAAGATTTTTGTATAAAAGGTTGGTTATGCTAAATCGTATAGTTTTAAAAATATTTACGAAAAACCTAAAAACTACGAATTTACTGATTTCTCCCCCCTCTTCCCCCCAAACCCGATGCTCAAAATGGTGTGACTTTTTTCTGAACATTATGTGGACCATATAGTATAATTTGGTGTTAAAGGATAACTTTCACTTTGGATGTCTGGGTTTGGGTCTAGTTACAATACTAATACTTCTTAAAAAATTCAAAGTACCGAATATATTACAAATCAAAAGTATTGGTAAAAACAGGGTTAAAGTTGTGGTTAAATATTTAAGTGACGCAAATGCTTTGATAACTAATCCTAATTTAAAATCTGAAAATCTTAAAGCATACATTCCTAATCATCTCTTAGATGTGAAAGGTTTGGTTAAAGATATTGATACGCAATTTGACACAAAATATTTGACAGAGAATATCTCTTCATCATCGCGTGTAAATATTTCTAGAAATGATCTCAAAATAGAGAAATAGGGTAAATTTCAATATGTTCCCAAAAAATCCATTATAATTACTTCTGAAGGCAATTTTCTTCCTAACTATATTTGTATAAACAGTGTATATTGTTCTGTTGATAAAGTTCAGGCCCGTTTAACCCAGTATTATGGATGTTTAAGGTATGGACACATAGCGAACAATGTAAAGGAACCCAAGAATTGTGTATAAGATGTAGTTCTATTAAGAATGAAAACCATAACTGCGAATAAAATGCAGTTTTTTGTATGTATTGAACCTTGACATACCTATTGAACGTTAACCTACTCTGTTTAAGACTTCTCTGTTTGAAATGCGTTGAACCCAAGATATTCTGAGCATTCTACGATATGACCACATCTATAAGCCTTCTAATTTATTCATCATGTTAACCTTTATGATCCAGGTTTTACATTTATATAGTAATATAGGATACACATAACATTTTAAGAACTTGATTCTTAGTTGTAAATTCAGCTGAGAATTGCTCAGAACAGATCTAAGTTTCATAAATGACCCTCTTGAAATTTCTATACTACTTTTAATTCCTTTGTCCGGATTTAGTGTCTCGTTTAAATACCATCCTAGGTATTTGAAATGGTTTACTTTTGTTATCGGTTCATTGAATAGGGCCGACGTCTTGTTTACTAACCACAAGTAACTTAGTCTTTGTTGTATTTATGCTAAGTCCGTTATTATATCATTATCTATTGACTTGATCTAGAACTAGAAGGAATTGAAGATCTTCGATACTTTCAGCCATGATATCGGTGTCATCTGCATATCTGATGTCGCTAATAGTTTCTCCCTCAATTCGAACTCCACATTGCCCTTCCAAGGCTTCGTTTAAAATTATTACTGAGTAAACGTCAAACAAAGTTGGAGATAGCACACAACCCTGTCTTACACCTCTTTGAATGCAACTGTTTCTTGTAAAATATGGATGTTGTTAAAATATGTCTCATCCAGAATTTGGATGTTGTAAAAGTCTTAGATCTTTATCATCTATTCCAATTATTTCTAGCTATTCAAACAAGTCGTCATATTAATCCATATCCAACGCCTTCTCAAAATATATAAAGCACCTACTCCTAAGCACAGTTGTACCCTACTCACTTCTACGCCCTATTTGTGATTTATGTGTAATTGAAGATCATACGATAGGTGCAATAAATATTAATGTTTGAGCTGAGATTTTTTAAAATAGAATCGTTTTTTATTTTTTGTCATTTTTCTTCTAGTGTATTTTCAAATATTTTGTCGAAATTTCATAAAGTTTAAGTCTATGCCGTTGAATTTGCCACTAAAAGGTCAATTATGTCATCACGTCGATACATGTAACAAATTATACCTAAAGCAAAGCGAGAAAGGTAAAACGAGGTGACTAAAAACATAACATTGAGAATTCCGATTGTCGATTTCTGAATATCCCCTGTTAAATATTTCCAATATCTAACAGTAGAATTCGAATAATAATTTATTGTACATAATAATATAAATAATAGATACGTATTGACCGACACCTGTCACAATACGTCCAACCAAAATATTTGATATTATAATTTTTCCATGGAAATATAATTCATAAATATGTATAATAATAATTATTACTTATTTGCTGTTTTATGAGCTCTGTATATTCACATTAAATGTTGGTCTGTTATATATTAATTTTTTGCAACTGCCGAATTTACCTCTCTATAAAAGCTTTAAAAGGATATTTAAATAATGCTTTTATCTGCTGTTTTTCTACCCATTACAAAGCTTTGTCCGCTATCTATATTTTTACAAGTATGACAAAAGCTATGTTTTCCATAAAACAACAAAAGCAATATTTTGTTAGTGGCAATCGTATTTGGCGATCTAGTTTTGTATATTCATTTAGGACAAACTGGTTTATTAAAATTTTAGTATAGAATTTAGTAGTAGAGAAAATAATACGTATTGTCTAAGTACTTTCCAGTTTGCATTGTCTTCGTATTTTAATTTCCACATCTGTGTATTTTTCGTTGTATTTAATATGCAGATTATTGTTTAGAGGTTTCGCCACACAAATTAGTGTTGTTGGTCGTGTTAGTTTATAACTAGTATGAAATCTGGTCTATTGTGGTCTGACTATGTGCTACTGTTTGGTCTGTAATTTCAGTGCGGTCACAATATAGTTTTTTGTGTATTTAGTTAGTGTGGTATAAAGAATTATATCACAAAATGAGATACTACTTACCAAAACAATATTCTGAACTACTCGAATCATATATATATATCCGACAGATACTTTCGAGTTATAAATGGGGAAGCATATTCAGAAAGAAAAGTTAAAGCTGGAGTTCCACAAGTAATTGTGCTGAAGCTAGTGCTATACCTACTCTATACCAGCGATATTCCATCGTAAGTACCTAACACAATTGCGTAATTTGCAGACAACACATTTAGTCGGAAAAAACACGAGGAAGCAATAACCATATTAAAAAATTCTGTGCAACAAATGAACATTTGGACCAAGCGGTGGCGTATCAAATTGAATAAAACAAAATCTGTTCATACCAATTTTATTAACAAAAGAGAATAACATATCCCAGTCAGAATAAAAAGAAACCAAATACCTTCTGCAAATACGGCAAAATATTTGGGTATGCCACCAGATTCAAAGCTACGTTGGAAAGCGCATATTAAGAAGAAAAAAATTAAACATTATAAATTAAGTTCATAAAGATGAAGAATGTGGTTAATGGAAAAAAATTCACTCTGTCTACTTATAAAAAATTGTTATTGTATAAGCAAGTCCTTAAACGATATGGATATATAGGATACAGCTATGGGGCTGTACAAAAAAAGTAAAAACCAAATTACACAACGATATCAGAATAAAGTGTTAAAGAACATCGTCAATGCTCCATGGTACTTCAGAAACTGTTATTTTTATCGAGACCTCCAGATGTATACGGTTAGCCAGACAATAAGTAAGTTTACCGAGAGTCATGAACAAAAGCTCTTCAACCATGTGAATGTCGAGGCCATCAAATTCCTGGACAACGCCAACCAGACAAGAAGACTTAACAGAACGAAGCCGTTCGAGTAATAAGTGCATTAGGTGAAAAAGCAGAGCAAAGTGCAGCTAAAGTGTATAGTTTATACGTTAGTTAGTAGTACTGTTATGTATTAGAGCCTAAGAATTTTAATACATAATATGACCTTAGATAAGTTTTTTTAGTATTTTGTACATACAAATAACTTTTTTATTCATCATTGTAAATAATCAGATAGCAATAATTATAAGATTGCTGATGTAGTTGTATTAAATAAAAAAAACAATATAGCTTGTAGTTGTTGTTTTGAAGCATCCTCTCAGGAACGTATTGACAATATGGAATCTGGTTGGTTTGCAGATTTGTAACCAGTTTGATAACTATCCCTTGATGAAACGTCTTTCCTAATGAATAGACTTAGGCAAATATTATGCAAATTGCATAATTTGCATATTGTGCATAAAAAATTCAAAACTTTCAAATTTTGTATATTTTTATATAAGTGTGCATAAAGTGCATATAATTTAAAATTTTGGTTGTAACCATACATATCTTTTTATATTCAGGTAACAAATAACTTGGAAATCTCAATATTTGTTTATGTTTTATAATCTCTTAGTAGGTATTCAAATTTTTGTGCATCGGATTGTACTAACTAATAACAGATACCGATTAATACATTTTGTCAGGTTTAGTCCTTAGTATAAGGATTTCAAAATCTGCCAGTTTATATCTATAGGTATAAATTTTTATTTTGACGGTCCATTTCGCTTTTTTTTGTAAAATAAGCCGTGAACACCATATCTTTGTAATTGTGAATAATTATTGTGCTTTAAAAATGACGAAAATATACAGTTCAGTTCCATTTATAAAATCGAACTATAGTTTTGTTTAAAAAATTATTACCCAATTATCAGCATCTTCCAAATTATTTCCAGAGAACGGCAGTTCTCGATAGTGGCGCACAACAATACTCCCATACAAGCGACACTATATACAAACAGGAAATTTTCGATTTTCTAAATCTGACTGAATTGAAAATTGGGCCAACTACCATCTTAAAGTTCAGGAAAAAACTCGCCCATTCATATGTCATCCATCCATTTTGTTCCAAAGGTGTGGATTTTACGGCCCTTCCTATTTAGGGTCTGTTTTTCGTTCTCGTCCCCAAAACTCCCAAAGACTTCACAAATTTAAGTCCGACCTTTACGGCTTCTAATAGTACTGACCATTGCCTTTCCAACGCCTGTCTAATTTTGAAAGTCGGTTATACCATTCAAAAGTTACTGAGCTCAGAAGTTTGACTCAATTTCTATTTAAAAAAGGGAAAATGTTTGTGGATATGCATGTATGTATGTATGTACAGTCGGAAAAATGAAAGGATACCCAGGAACGAACATATAAAACACGCTGTATTTTCCTGTCACCGTGTCACAAAGAAAATTGTCCAGTGCAAGTACATGTAACAATAATTATTACGTGTACTTGCACTGGCCAATTTTTTGTGTGACACGGTGACAGGAAAATACAGCGTGTTTTATATGTTCGTTCATGGGTATTCTTTCATTTTTCCTACTGTATGTATGTATGTATGTGGAAAAGATAAACCGATATTAATTTTTTTTTGTATCTGAAGAGGCGGTCACGACCGATTCAGAACCGGTCTAGTTTGTGACTTTTGACCACCCATAAGCCAGCTATAAGACTTGGTAAGTGCAAAACGGCATATTTTTTGGGGGTATATATCTTCGGTTCAAGAAAAAACAGGAGAACCCAAATACACCAAATCAATAGTGTTGAATTAAACTTTCAAATGGTGTTTAAGCCGTCAGGATCAAACATACACACGGCTCAGTATAGCCGAAAAACTGAAATACTAAACTTTGAAAATTTTGGTTTTTCGACAATTACTCAAAATTTCAACCTACGAATTGCGCCAATAACTGAGCGTTTGTAGAAGGACTCTAGGCGAATCTATCGGTGTATACTTCATATTTGCCATTTTATTTTTAAATAATTATTTTACTTTATTTTCTCTAATACTTCATTAGTAATAATTTTCTTCTATTTGTGTTACCTGTTTTCTCCATTAAAAACTCGTATCTAATCATTAAGTCACAATAGACGATTCCAACATGCTGTCAAGATTATGTCAATATGGCGACTGGGAGGGAAACATAAATGTTATTTTATCAGTTTTTAATGTGTTTTAGATCATTTAAGTTGCACTTATTTGTAATTTTATTTTGTACGAGGATTACTTTAACATTTTTAATGGAATAATCTATAATATGCTTCATTTCTGTTGTGTTTTGAAGTGTGGAATGCAAAGTAATCCTGATAAAGTTCAGTTTCATCGGTTACAATAAGTGCTTTATTTTAAGCATTAAACCAACTGAACTAAATAATTTATGATCTGAGAGACATAATCAGTGGTCAAATAATACAATAAAGCTATAAAATTCATTATAAAATTGCTAAATAATTAACCACTGTACCTATAAGCAATATCTATATTGTCTGCCAACAACTTTCGAAAATATTCACTCATCTTTATTTATTCATTGCTTAAAACTAGTCATTTTAGTACTAAAAATTTTACTAGACCAAAATATGATCTAGACAGAACGTTTTGAATGGAAAATTGTAATATATTCGATTTTTTTTACTACTTCGTAAATTTGGTTAAACTATGGTAAACAGACAACCACCGAGATTTTCCCTTTTGTTTATTTTATTATACATTTATGGAAAATTATATTAGTCCCATCAATAGCCATTTTCTCGTGGAATTTTAAGAATCAAGGATTTCCTTGTACATTTTAATTTAGGTAGTATCTATAACTTTTGTCAAAATCTACCCTACGCCGAAGCGGGCTTTTGCCCTGGGGTGAAAACAACCCCACCTAGGGGATGAAAATATTTTCAATCGAAAAGAACTATGGAAGTCGATAGCTTGAACAATTCGGAGTAAATTGAACAATTCGGAGTAAACTATGCATTTTTCAATGACAAAACTTACGTTTTTCGCCGCCGCCTACGAAAAGTATAACTCCTAAAAATGCCGTTAAGAGTAGAACTTGCAATGAAAGCCGAGAAAAATATTACTTTTGAATATATGATTGTGAAAATTATAATCTCTAGTATAGTGTTACCGAAAAAATTTATTTTTTGAGGAGTATCAGCAAAAAACATCATTTCTCTTTGTGGGTCCACGAAAATTATAATTACTAAAAAGTTCTCAGAAATAATTGTTTTCGTCGGCAGAAACAGAAAGAGAAAGGGAAATAATTGTTTTCGCCGGCATCTATTGTGCATTAATTCTTTTCGTTATAAATATTTTGGGAGTTATAATCTCCGCGGACACACATATAAAAAAAGAATTGTATGGGCAACACTTATCAAAGAGTTATTATTTTCAGCGGAAATGTATTAGGAATCACATTAGTCATAGGTACCAGCATAACCGCTTTTCATGAATACCTTAAAAAAAATTAATTTTATAGAAAATAGTAATTTTCCTAACAAGCGCAGAAAGTCATACTTTTCCGCACGCGACTGCAGTTTGCCGAACGACGCAAAGCGGGAGTTCCGCAAGCAGTCGAGTGCGGAAAAGAGATTTTCTGCTAGCGTTAGGAACAATATTTTTTCTACGAGTCTTTAATAAATGACCAAATCTTAATCAATTAATTTAATTAATATGAAAATACATACACAAATTAATTCTTTGACAAGGTTGTCAAAACCAAAGTTTCAGCATAATTGGTTAGCATGACGACGATCTTGGTTTCCATGACGACGATTCAAAACCACTGTTATTGTGTACTGATTTGACTTTCGAATATTATGTCAAAATTATTTTATTTCATCGAATTCTCGCGTTAAACATGAACATTAAAACATGAACACAATAATAGGTCTGGATCCCGCGTATGAAAAAAAAATTGATTAATAGCAAGCTGAAAATTTGTTAATAGCTTAAGGGTGTCCAGTCGGATAAACTTTGATATATAGGAACGCTGAAACAAAGGCAGTTTTAATTGTGGAACAGGTTAAAAATTTGTAACGATCAGACCACGAAAACGGCACATTTATTTTGTCCGACAGAATAGACTTAAACTCTCCGAACAGAGATTAAACTCTCATGTAAAAATCAGACTGCAATTTATCACCTGTCATAATTCCTGTCATTTGACATATTCTACATGTTCCACTCACTAAAACGCCCATTTGGTGATAAATAGCAGTCTGAATTTTGCATGAGAGTTTAATCTCTGTTCGGGGAGTTAAAGTCTCTTTTGTCGGACAAAATAAATGAGCCGTTTTCGTGGTCTGACGGTTCCAAATTTTTAACCTGTTCCACAATTAAAACTTCCCCTGTTCCAGTGTTCCCATATATCAAAGTTTGTCCAACTAGATACCCTTAAGCTATTAACAAATTTTCAGCTTGCTATTAATCTACTTTTTTTTACATTTAATTTATAAATAACTTTGAAAAACTCCTGATACAAGAATAAAAAACTGCTAAACGCCGTAAAAATGAGTGGCGCATACAATATTCCAGCTACAAAATATCTGATATGAATATTACGTGGCGCGAAAATGTATTTTCGTTTTGATTCAACATAATTCTATTTTTATTTTAAAAGATTTTCTCATAATATTTCCTTTTGAAGTAAACGCGCCACAAAAGAGTTTCAAAATCCAAACTGTATCAAACTTACACTTTTGTGGCGCGTTTTACTTCAAATTGGGCAAATATTATGAAAAAATCTTTTAAAATAAAACTATAATTTTGTTTTGCATCAAAATGAAAACACGTTTTCGCGCCACGTGATATTCATATCAGACCTTTTGCAGCTGGAATATTGTATGCGCCACTCATTTTTACGGCGTTTAGCGGTTTTTTATTCTTGTTTTATTTGACAAAAATATTTTTGTATTTGTATTGTACATGTTACCATGGAAACCGTGAGAAAAAATATTTCTCACTTCAATGGCCTACTTTTCTCACAGCCTGAGAAATTGTTCGTTTTGAATATATGTAAGTAGTGAGCGAAGTTGCACATTGTACAGCATTCATAGAAAAATTAATTTTTTTAAAGTTATTCATGAAAAACTGTTACCAAAAGGAGTTTTTTCAATAAGAAATGAATTAGTTCAATCTATAATAATAATTTAGGAAGTATCAACATTGCAAAAAAAATTTACAAAAAAGGATTTACTCAGAATTGGTTAATCTATTTACCTTCATAGTTATTTTTATTAAAAAAATTTTCATCCCCTAGATGGCGTTGTTTTCATCCCCATGGTAAAAGCCCGGTTCGGTATAGGCTAGATTTTGAAGGAAGGGTTTAACCAGTTTAAATCAAAATTTTCATTTAAATCGGTGTCGATTTTCAAAATGCCACGGTTTTACAGTGTTTTATCGCTAATGAGTGGTGCTCATGAGTGGTCCATATTACTTTTTGGGCATTCGCCGCTTGCCTAATATATTATTTCAATTAGACTGATTATAGGCAACTATGGTTCCTATGATCCCACTTAACGGTTAACTATTGGAAAACTACAATTTGAATTGTTTGTTTCGGTTTATTTTAGAACGTCCCTAAGCGTACAACCATTCGGAAAATTCAAAACCATATTTCCAAAAATCTATAAAGCTTTAATATCCCATCACATGCAAAGGATTTCGATTCGTATTTATTCTGGTATTAACTAATCGTTCATTTATGTCTGTTATGTGGTAGCTCTACTGGAAAACGTGATTTCCTAACATACGTCAATTTCGTGTTTATTTAAATATTCAACCATGTATTTGATCACATAATCGCCGGATTTGGTAAGTGGTATTCATGTGGTTTTCAAAGTTTTACGGGTTAAATGAGACAGTTAAATATGCAATATGTAGCAACAATTTTTTTAAATCGTAATTTGTTCTATTTTTTCTCGAGTATGGCCGACTTTGGTGATAAATCCCGAAACAGAGCGATTTTTAGGTTATAATTTTTTAGCATATACATCATACTAGTGACGTCATCAATTTAGCCCTGATGATGTAATCGATGATTTTTTTAAATGAGAATAAGTGTCGTGTAATAGCTCATTTGAAAGGTTATTTCATGCTCTATTCACTAATATAAAAATTAACCCTCGTAAGGCGGTGCGGGGTGCAGCTGCACCCCAGGCCTCTTTTTCTCACTTTTTTTTTAATAAATTCTTTTCTATTTTTGTTTATGTTTTTATACGCATTAAATTCAATTCTAAACGCATTCCACCCATTACAGCATTTAAAACTCTTTG
Organism: Diabrotica virgifera virgifera; assembly: GCF_917563875.1. NCBI lineage: Eukaryota > Metazoa > Arthropoda > Insecta > Coleoptera > Chrysomelidae > Diabrotica > Diabrotica virgifera. The sequence goes on along the minus strand of NC_065444.1, from coordinate 191,282,728 downwards.
CGTTTACGTACTTTTTTTGGAAAAATGACTGTAGGGTGCAAATGATGAAAATTTCATATCTTGGATTGGACGTTTCTGATGTTCCACATGGAGCTAACAGAGCCACGGGACAAGGTCGGTGTTACTTATGTCAGAAAAAAAAGACCCAAAAGTCGTGGCATAACTGTATTGTGTGTAAAAACTTTGTGTTGCTCATTCTGTGAAAATTTCATGTGTTTGTCTTGCAACGATAATAATTTTTTTTAAGAAGAAATGAGTACTTTGTTTTTAAAATTATGTTTCACAGTATAATAAACAAGTCCTAATTATCTTTCGTAGATATATAGATGGGGTGCATTTGCACCCCGCACCGTTGTTTACGTAAGAATCTAAGCACCGCCTTACGAGGGTTAACATAATTATTTGTACAGGGTGCCCAAACAAATATTTTTTGAATTAAATCTATTAAGACAAAAAGAAGAACGTATATAATTTATTTAATTCTAAATGGGTGGTTCGCCAAAATAAGCGGCATATTGTGTAACTCGCTTTTTTCTTAAGTCCTTTACATACTGTGTTTCAAATTGTGTTGCCAAAGTTAAGTTATACAATAGGTGAATGTACGCCACTTAACAATAATTAAAAAAAAAGTATTTTTACAAGCATTCTATGCAATTTTAATATCAAAATATCAACTCCGAGGCTGTAACCCACCTTGGTTTTTGATCTGTTTTATAGTATTACACACTGAAAATTTACAAAAGTGCAGATTATTTTATCAATAATTAATTAAAAACCCAATGTAATTTAAAACTGTCAAATTAATAATTTTCATTTTTAAAATTAAACCATAAAAATCTACTACTAAAAACTGTAACCAAATTTGTGCATCAACACCGAGGCCTCATGAAAATATATGAAAATTTAGGCCAAACTGCACTATACTGTATGGCAGGCAGCTTGACAAGAGAAGAACGCTTCAGTCTAACCCAAATTGTGGAAGAAAGTGGACGAACATAATATCGTTAAGCGATAGAAAATTTTTCAAGGTGTCTTAAGCTAAGCGTATGTTTTTATACAGTCAACACCGAAGCCTTCGTAAAAGCTTAATTTTGCTAATTTTTTAATATGTTTTTCTTCAAAATATGCACTATAAAGTTTTTTTGACACACGATGAATAAAGCAGAATTATTTTTAATATTTTGTAGAAAATAGAATTAAAAATGTATGAAATCATCAACACCGAAGCAATCAACTCCGAAGCCCAGTCGTGCCTCGGAGTCAACGAACGTGCCTCGGAGTTGTTTAAAGTGTGTGAATGGTCATTCTTAAACTAAAAAAATACAATTTAAATTTAGTCTGATATAGGAAAAGGGTTACTGGGTAAGCTGTCAAGATGTTTCGGTCGGTTTGGTAATTATCTTCTTTTTATAGAAAATGGCTCGTATACACTGGAGTACGACGGAAAAATGAAGGCGAAAGCCCCCAAAATCGTTAAATAAAGATTTTATGAAAGAAAGTAATTTTTTATGCAGCTATGCTTATTTCTGTAAGAATATACCATTTTGGGTAGTCTTCTCTAATGTTGATAAAAGAGACATCTGCTGTCTATGTAGGCACATTATGTGAAAACATGGAGCTCATGTGTGGAAGCGGATAACAAATAATTATGTTGACATGGAGAAAATGGAGAAAAGACAGAAGAATGTGAAGAAAGGAAATGCCAAGATTGTGTTCAAAAACAGATTAGATTTTTGAAGTTTAACGGAAAAGACACGGCTACATATTGGAAAGTCCTGTCAATACGAAGGCCGGTCTAAATCAACTCGGACGCAATTGATATTTTACCTATTTTTATGTTTTTCTGTAGTACTTTATATCAAAATGGAAGTGTTTTGTATAGTTTTATTACATACCAGTTTTTGTTTAATTGTTACGATCATAAATTTCAATTAACAGAGAATGACGTCAACACTGTGTACACTTGTCAACTCCGAAGTCACAACATTTCCGTTTTTCGGAAAATATTTAAAAATGATCTCTGCTGGTATCATGGCTAAGTTGAATAGCTCATTTTATAAAAAATATTTAAAAATGAACTAATTCTAAACCATGTTTTAAATTAAATTTCTCTACCTCGAAATTGCCGTCTATTTTGGCGAATCACCCAAATACATTTTACTGTTGTCGGAAAACAGGAAAAATGTTTATTTGATAATTAAATGTTGTTTTTTGAAGATTTTTAAAGAATAATCTAAATCGAGAATTTTGGTAACATTTTTGGTCTATTGAAACAACGGACATAAATTCTATGAACAAAGATTTAGAATTTTTTTACAAATATACGTAACATACAATCATAAAGGAACCGTTAAACAGCATTTACGATAATTTTTACATCCATGAGAAAAAATCTACTAGGGTTAAAATTTTCCTTAAAAACGCAAAAAAATAATATAAACATTTCACATTTACAAATAATATAGTAGGTACTCACATAAAATTACTTACCTAAAACAGACATCCGGTAATTTTACACGCTTTGACTAGCACTGTTATAAAAACTGTAAAAGAGGTACAAAGACACATGAAATTGTAAGTGGTGAGGTTACCACGAAATCCGCATTTTCGTAAGATCCACCGATAAAAAATATAGAATTTCTGTAGTTAAGGGTTAATATCGAAACTACCAACCACTTTATTTTTCAAATTAACATTTTTTTTATTTCTGACATCCGTAAAATGTATTTTGTATTAAATTAATTACATACATTCTTCTTTTTGTCTCAATTTATTTTAATTAAAAAAATATTTGGGCACCCTGTATAAATAATTATGTTAATGTGTATATTAGTGAATAGAGAATTAAATACCTAACCCATTACTAAATATGATGTCACTAGTATGATATATATGCCAAAAACTTATAATTTAAATAAAAATCGACCTGTTTCGGGATTTATCTCAAGATTTGCCCATTCTCGAGAAAATGAATGTATTCCAACTCAAACGTCCTCACTGTATAAACGGCTAATATTAAAGGTCGAAATTAATAGAGTTAGAATAGTATTGTAGTGGTACCCTGCGTGCAACTACGTGACTCCCCTGAATCTGCACTAAAAACTTTTAATTGTTTTTTAATCATACTTTATTTAACAATCATAATCTTATACATTCTACAAGTTAAAGTGGTAACTTGGGTGCTGGGCTCCTCATTGGGGTAAATGGATTCCATCCAGTGAAGAGTCCTAGGTTGTCTTCATGTCAGCTGACCATAGTCATTTTAACCCAGCATCCGACAGGTGGGGTGAAGTACACCCCAACAATGCTGAAGCGCCCAAAACATAAGGAAATTTTGAATGTAGTGGCCATAACGGCTAGATAGCTTTCTATTGTATATTCATCTATGTGATGCTACATAGTTTTTAGTCGTCTGTTATTTTCAGCAAGTACATTTGGATTGAAATTGGTCACACCTCACGAGTCTGATTTTGTACTTTCTGCAGAATTGTCTTTATTATGTTTTACTCCTATAAATAAGTAAATATAGGTAAGTGAATAATACTTATTACAGATTTTAACACATTTTTTTATCCGTCTAACCTAAAATGCATTACGAACGAGAATAAGCACGCCTTCAGGCCTTGTAGAACAACGAAACCTTCAGATCTTCATGTACCTAATGTTAACCCTTCAGTACTAACATTTTAAATCAATGGCGCAAACACTAACTAACCGCCTGACAGACGGGTTTCACATTTTACTGGTTATTTTTCTTTTGTTAAATATTATAATGCAAAAAAATATTTCGATGACTTACTGAAAGTGTTATTTATCTAAAGAACACAGTAATTGATCTAGTTTTTCTGTATTTATTAAAATAAAGAACATTATATCAAGAATGGAAGGATTGTTTGTGTGACTTTTTATTCCTGGAAAAAAGTGTGATAAAAATGAAACAAATTAAAGAATCTTGATAAAAATTTATAATCGAGTTAAAAAAAGAGTAAAAAATATGAAAATAAAAAAATTTTAAAAAATATTAAAACAAAAAAAAACTGACAGGCACTAAAATTTGTACAGTGTAGCAATGGTAGTCAGTGGCAACATTTTCATCACAAATTGATCTCACTTCGCTTACGTTGAGTATTCATTTGACTCTCGACCTGTAAACATCGATACGAATTAGGCGAAAGTTTATAGTGTGATAAGAAACGGGCTCCGGCCTCGTTTTTATCGTCATTGTCGTGTATTAAGTGGATATACTATTTATAAACTATTTAAAAATTAAAATATTCGGACTTAACAGTTAAAATGAGTGCTCCACCAGATTTATCGGTGAGTGTTCCTTTTTATACTACTACTGTAAATGGTCAACCTATACATGTTCAATATCAGCAACAGCAAATTCAACCAGAATGCCCAAATGTCCTTTTTCCACAAAATTCACAACCAAATTCAACACAAATTTTAAACAACACACCAACAACTATATATTATGTTCCTAACCAAGTAGTATCACAATCTTCCTCAAACTGTCAATATAATCCTAAAATAAATACTACATTAGCTACACCTCAAAATGAAGCTTCCGATTCTATTGAGATGACACAAACATTACAAAGCGAAGAATCTTCAGGGGAAATCAGCGACATGGAGTCATCGGACATCCACGAATGGCAAACTGTACAACATAATAACAAAAAACGTAAAATAAATTCCCCGACACCAACAGAAAACGAAGACACGGTAGTAATCAGCAATAAATTTCAGGTTCTACAAAATTATAACCAAAAAGACAACAATAACAGTACAGAAAATACCAACGAAACTCCAGCAGTCTCGAAACCCCCACCAATTTTTATATATGGTGTTACTGACTACAATAAAATGGTTAATAATCTATCAGAAGTAACAACAGCAGAGACATACTATTGCACAGCATTACAGAACCACACAATAAAATTAAATTCCCGGGACAGTGAAATATACCGAAAACTGGTAAGACATTTAAACAGCAAAAAAATTGTGCATCATACATACCAAATGATAGAGGATAGAGCATACAGAGTTGTAATTCGTAATCTACATCATACAGTTCCCATTAATATAATAAAAAGTGAAATAGAAAAACATGGACATTTAGTACGCAATATTGTAAATATAAAACACAGAGTAAGTAAGGACCCTCTAATGATGTTCTACGTCGATATAGAACCTAATCAAAATAATAAAAAAATATATGAAATTGAATTTATAAACAACGCGAAAATAGTTATCGAGCCACCGTATAAAAAGAATAATATTGTCCAGTGTACTAGATGCCAATTGTATGGGCACTCTAAGACATACTGCAATAGACCTTATCACTGTGTCAAATGTGGAGGCAACCATATGTCAGCCGATTGTAAAAAACCTAGGGACACACCTGCCATATGCGCTCTCTGCAATGGAGCACACACCGCAAATTACAAAGGATGCACGGTATATAAAGAGTTAATTAGCAGTAGAAACAGGACAAGAGTAGTATCATCGCACACTGTAGCGAACAATCAATTGCAATATACGAGTAACAGATATAATGTACAGAATAATAGCATTCAAAACCACGCGACTTACACACAAACAGCAGGTGGAACAAATGTAAATAATGAACATAACAATATGACCTCATACAACCAAAATCACGCAACTTACGCTCAAATAAAAAGTGGAACACATGTAAACAATACAAACAACGACATTGGAGAGATGATGAAGAGTTTCCTTAATGAATTCAAAACTATGTTTTCACAACTAATAAATCAAAATAGCGTGATCTTAAACATGCTTTCCACAGTAATAAATAAATTCAGTAATGGAAATTAAGTCACTACGAATTGCACAATGGAATGCCAATGGCCTAGGCAACCACAAAACAGAAGTTATTAACTTTCTTCAACATAACAAAATTGATGTTCTACTCGTATCGGAAACTCACTTCACTGACAGAACGATGTTCAAGATCCCTCATTATTCTATTTACAGCACCAACCATCCTGATGGCACAGCACACGGTGGCGCTGCTATTATTGTACGGAACACCATACCACACAATGAGGAAACAATGTATCAGACGGAAAAAATACAAGCTGCAGTAATCTGTATCAGTTCTCAACCATGGTCCTTTGACATTGCGGCAATGTACAGCCCTCCAAGGCATAATATCACCACAGCAGAATATGAAGGCTTCTTTAAACAACTATCAAAAAAATTCTTAATTGGAGGTGACTGGAATGCCAAACATACAGACTGGGGCTCGAGACTATGTACAACAAAGGGAAAAAATCTCAGACAAGCCATAGCTAACACAAACAGCTCTTACTTATCTACAGGGCAACCCACCTACTGGCCAACAGATCTAAACAAAATCCCAGATTTACTAGACTTCTTTATCCTCCATAACATGGCCTTAAATTATTTTGACATACAAGCATCCTGGGATCTGTCCACTGACCATACCCCCATAATTGTCACACTATCTACGCAAATTATAAAACGTCCGAATATCCCTAAGTTGACAACATCAAAGACCAACTGGAATGTATTCGAGTCTTACATAAATGAAAATATAAATTTAAATATAAGATTAAAGCAACCAGATGATATCGATAATGCTGTGCTTCTTCTAACCCAAACTATACATGCAGCCGCTGAAATAGCTACCCCCCGTCAGAATGACAAAGAACCAAGTGACACCAACATACCCGTTTATATAAAACGTCTTGTTGCACAAAAAAGAAGAGCCAGGCGCATATGGCAAAGAAGTCGCAATCCTATAGATAAAAATAAATACAATAGATTAACACGACAACTTAAAACTGCTCTCCAAGACGCGAGGAATGATACATTTGAACTATTCATTAAGAGCCTATCAAAAGAAGACCACAGTATCTGGAAAGCAACGAAATCATTCAAGAGGCCTACGCAACACATACCACCTCTAAGGAAAGCCGATGGAAGCTGGGGAAAAACTGAACAACAAAAGGCGTCCATCTTTGCTGAACATCTCTCACACGTTTTTAGTGCACCTGAAGCTAATAATAATAATAACGAAGAACAAGTTAAAAACTTCTTAGTTACTCCATGTCCAATGATGCTACCAATCAAATGCTTTACTCCTAATAATGTGAAAGAACAAATTTCTAGATGCAATAACTACAAAGCACCAGGCTTCGACATGATCACCGGGCTAATATTAAAAAAATTACCCAGAAAAGCAATTGTCCTACTAACAATGATATATAATAGTATCATAAGATTAACCTACTACCCGATTAACTGGAAATTTGCACAAATAATTATGATAAGTAAACCAAATAAACCACCAAATATTACTACCTCATATAGACCAATCAGCTTACTTCCAATAATGTCAAAAATTTTAGAAAGACTTTTGCTCCAAAGAATCTCAGAAGACATCGAAATTGATTCAGTGATCCCAACACACCAGTTTGGTTTCCGCGAAGCCCATTCAACTTTACAACAATGTCATAGAATTGTTAAAAACATTAATGTATGCCTCGAAGAAAAAAAAAATTTGCACTGCTGCCTTCCTGGATATAGAACAAGCATTCGACGGTGTTTGGCATGACGGCCTCCTGTATAAACTTAAGTCATCCTTTCCCACTCCTCACTATCTACTGTTAAAATCATACCTCACAGAACGCCACTTTCAAGTCAAATTCCTTACAGAAACCTCTCATTACTATCCCATAAAATCCGGTGTTCCTCAAGGAAGTGTCCTGGGTCCCCTCCTGTACCTCATATACACTGCTGATATTCCAACAACAAATACGACCACAGTAGCCATGTTCGCAGATGACACCGCCATAATATCCATCGATGATGACCCCCAAGTAGCATCAGGAAACCTTCAAATACACCTGAATCTACTACAAGACTGGATGAATAGATGGAAAATCAAAGTTAACCATACGAAGTCTAATCAAATTACATTCACCAACAGGAACATCGTATGTCCAAGAATCACACTGAACAACATATTACTACCAGTAAAAACAGAAGTCAAATACCTGGGAATGACACTTGACCAAAAGCTCACTTGGAAAGCACACATCTTGGCAAAAAAAATCCAAATCAACATGAAAATACGTCAAATGAATTGGCTAATAGGCCGAAAGTCGCAGTTATCTACAGATAATAAACTTCTCTTGTATAAGTGCATAATAAAACCTATATGGACATATGGAGTGCAATTATGGGGCTGTGCCAAGCCTTCTAATACCAAAATCATTTAGAGAATCCAATCCAAAATACTCAGAATGATTTTCAACGCCCCGTGGTACGTTAGTAACAAAACACTGCATCACGACTCTGGTATACCGTTCGTTGAAGACGAAATCAGCAGATTAACAAGAAATTATTTAGAACATCTGCCAGCCCACCCCAACGAGGAAGCAAGACAACTACATCTCCAACCAGAAGTCAGACGAAGATTGAAAAGACATTGGCCAACAGATTTTATTCTTTAATTTTAATTTTCATTTCAATTTTACTTTCAAATTATAATAATCAAACTTGTTAGTGTTAGTATTGGGAGTGTTATCAGTGGATAACTTCTCCTCTCATGTATTTGCAATACTCACATTTACTAATAGCTTTTAATAGCAGATTGTAAATTTGCAAAGTTTAATAAAAAAAAAAAAAAACTTCGCTTACGTCGTCTTCTACCTCATCAAGTCATTTCAAAAGAGTTTCCTCATAGTCTTTATCCCCTTATTTGAACTTTTTGACGAACTGGGGCACATTATGTTTATTGACGAACTGGGCACAAACACTAACTATTAGACGGAAATCACACTTTGAGTCTAAATATCTTTCGAATAACAACCTGCAGCAAATTGCCGAATTCAATACTAGTAAATAACAACCCAACTTGAAAAGTCACAAACGGATGACCTTCAAATTTTTCGAGGAAGGGAAATATCCCACTTTCAACAAACGATGCCGTCTGAGAGACGGTGTGTTAGAAACTGATCAACAATTGAATGAAGATAAGTTGACTTTTCAGTATTTTGCTTTACTTGTTTATTAGAATAATAAATTTAAAAACTAATAAATTATATATAACTAATATAAGCTAATATTTAGAACACAATTTTCCATCATATTGGATTGGAAGGAGAGGCAGCATCAAATGGTTTTGTCGGTCACCAGATTTATCCCCTTGCATTTTTTTGTGGGAACAGTTAAAAAGTAAGTAAAATCTATAAAACACCACCCGCAACTTTAGAAGATTTACGTCAACGCATACCTAGGAATCACTCCGTAAATGCTTCAGAATATGGAAGAAACCTTTCGAACAAATCTTTATCATTGAGACTTCCTAATTGGAAATCGAATGAGTCGTACGCTTAAAACAAGCTCCCCAATAGAACTAATATTTAAGTGTTAAAAAGCAACAAAGTAAATTCTAGTTTTACGTACAGAGTGAATCTAAGTGATTGTTCTTAAGGCAAGTACAAAAACTGTGAGTACAAATTATTATTTAATCCAAGTAATTAACATTTACGCTAAATCCACGTAGACAGTAATCAATTTTTGATATAAAGAAACAAATTATTATACCTACCTGCTATCAGTTCTGGTATCAAAGGGACAGGACTCTACTTTTAAAATTTATCGATGATAATAATAATTGAAAATGGACAGTTTTCCGCCTCTTGGGGCTCCTGATCAAGAACTGGAGCCTAATTTACCAAATGCAACTTTGAAACAATCTTTTGCCATTGTCACCAATCAAAATTTACCTAAATTTCCGTTAAAATCACAGGCAGTAGTTTTTCCTGCTTTGGAAAATACAAAGTTGGATGAATATTTGTTTGCAGTTGGTGATTTAATGCATCCCAAAAATATTCTTTTCTCCTATAGAATGTCAAATGGTCGAATTTGTATTTACCTAACAAGCGAAATTTTAGTTAACAATTTTCTACAAATCGTTTTCACCAAAAAATTCAGGGTCGTAGATTAATATCACCAAATGAAAGATTATTGATATTAGGTGTTTGTCCTTCAATCCCTCATACAATTATTGAAAATGAACTTTCCAATTTGAGATTAAATTTGGTATCTCCAATAAATATTGTCAAAATTGGTACATCAAATCTTAATTACAAACACATTTACAGTTTCAGAAGGCATAATTTTATTTCTCCCCCTGTCTCACCAATACCTGACTCAATAATTGAAAATTACGAAATGGTATCATACCGCATATTTCTTGTAATGGAGAAATATTTATGTACTATTTGCAGACATGTAGGACATTCGGCTGAAAATTGTCCAACTGTTTCGGAAACCCAAACATCTCAATTACAATATGCTGCTCCAACTACATCAACTGATCCAATAAACAGCGAATACATTCCAACTGGTTTAACCGCTCCAACTACCTTAACTGATCAAATAAACAATGAAAACATTCCCCGAACGCAAACTATATCTTCGTTTACTCCTACACTATCGAATAAACTCAATATTCATATTTTATCCGCTACTCATGCTACACAAAGTACTGACATCCAACAAATATCACACGATCCTCCTTCAAACAAACGAACTATTTCTGAAATTATAAGCCCTCCCCCAAATGGTACTCTCGAAAATAGCTCCTTTCCAGCTCCAAAATTAAAAAAGACAAAGTCCTCAATCACAGATGCAAGATCAATACAAGTAATGGAAGATATAAAAAATTCAGCTAGACAAATATATGACGATCCTTCAGTAACACATTCAATATCTTATGAAACATTCGTAGATATATTTAATTGGAAAATGTTCATGGTAACCCTGACTCAATAAGCTTAATAAAAACTTACGATACAAGCGATCTCGAAATCCTATTGAATCTTTTAAGTAAACTACACGAAAATTTACCAAATAATAAATCAAAAGCTAGATGCACCAGACTTCGAAACAAAATACTTAAATTCATACAACCAGACACAAACACTGAATTCGAAAATAAATTTGAAAAAGATTTTTACAAGACATTCTAGGCTTGACGTTCCTTTTTATGAAAGGGTCAATAGATACCTCAATGAACTTGAATTCAAATTTCCAGATATGTGTTTTTACCAACTGTCAACACTGTTCCTCCTTGGAATATCTCTATCCCAAGTATAAATACCAAACTCTCCATACATAAAAAAAAGATAACCATTCCAAAGTACTATATCAATATGCCCTCCGAGAACTGAAGACATACAGTAATCATAATCATATATACCGATGCCTCTAAAACCATGGAGGGAGTGGGAGCAGCATTTATGTTCAATAAAACTAAAATATTAATTAAACTCCCGAAATTAACTTCCATTGATACAGCCAAGTTGACCGCTATCTTCAACTCAATAAATTTTGTGGTAGAAAATAACATGAAAAATTCTGTCATTTTACGGATTCTCTGTAACTGCCTTAAATGACCTATATCCTCTTCATCCAAGTTTACTATTTATTAAATCAGCATTACACCAATTGCAAACTATGAATATCAATGTCAACATTGTATGGATTCCACCACAGATTGGAATTGCTGGTAGGTAATGAAGAAGTAGATTCATTGTCAAAACTAGCAGTATTAAGCACGGAAGCTGTAGAAATCAGAAGCATTTCACATCTAGATGTAAAACCTGTAATCAAGAACTTGGTAGTCAATGCTTGGCAAACGAAGTGGAATCAATCAACATCCAAACTGCGAGAAATAAAACATTCAATACTACCTTGTAAATTAACCCCAAATAAGCGATAACATCAAACCATTCTCTCTCCTCTGAGAATAGGCCACACCGCCATCACGCATAAGCATCTGCTGGAGAGTAAAGTAAAACCACATTGCTACGTATGTGATATTGTGCTCAGTGTTCGCCACATTTTACTGGAGTGTCCTCTTTATCGCATGGAAAGACTTTAATATAAACTGCAAGACACCTTACAAGCAATATTAAGTGACGGAACTGATAAGAACAATTTGTACTATGTACTAAATAAATTGTAAATTTTTAATTGTATTTCGCCAATGACCCTTTGAGGTTCAGGCATGTATAAATAAAAAAAATCTTTATCATTATATGGACGCCAGAATTAATCACTTTCACCATTTAGTTACCTAACAAATAAATAACCGGATTGGGGTCAATGTAAAATAATCAAAATGACTGCAAAAATCTGTTCTCTCTGAACAAAAATGGACCTTTCACTGGGTTTTTCAAAAATGTTGTCGTAGTTCCTGATAATTCATCTTTTTTGTTTTCGTCGGGCCACCCTGTATATTTTCTCCGTCAACGTCCCGCTTTATAGATCGTTCACCACAAAACCACCCACGTGTTTTCCATGAAATATTTTAGAACTACTTATGCTATAATATTAAATACAATAATTTTAAGTGTGAAATTGCTAAATAATTTTTTATTTTAATTAAATTAAATCAGTCACAAATAAATTAAAATATTAAAGAAATTTAATTAAATCAAACTTAAAATTAAAAAATTATTTATTTAAAATAATTTTAATTAAATTTAAATAATAACTTATTTCTATTTTTTACACTATTCTCACACTTTAATATGTTCATCTATTAATAAATGGTTTATTACGAAAAGAGCACATTTAGTATCACATTGACTTGATCTAAAGGACTATTATCCAAGAAAGAACCTACATCGATTCATGATTTAATCAAACTCTGGCCTCAAGCTATATCCGAAACTTCTATTTCGACTCATCCAAAATGAAGTTTCCCACGCAATATGGTACATATAATTTCATAATCCAATTATTATTCTTCCTTTGAACTGGGTTTATCCTGTTAGTAGATCGTATTTACTTTAAGCGGTTAATTAACAAAGCAAATATTTTCTTCTAACTACCTACTTTTTTCTGCTAAATGGTCAAAATTTACTAAGTGATTTTTATATGTATATTATTTCCTGTTTTCTTTTAAGGGGATGGAGAGGTTGTTTCGGCCGCAATGCTGTTTAAATGGGATTCATTTTTCTCGAATTCTGAGAAAACTAATAAGTAGTTGTTAAAAATTTAAAAAGATTACGTTCTTACCGAGAATCCAAATTCCCTTAAAACTTCGTATTGTTTAATTTAGTAGTCTGTGTCAATTATTATCTATCTACTGCCATATTTTTCTTCTATTTTTTTTTATTCTAAATTGGAAATTAGCCACAATTTCATTTAAAAAGTGATTTTATTGATGTTTTGACTTCCAAGTCGGACGACGTTTTCAAAATACAAAATATATTTTTTTAATATATAAAAGTAAATTTTTTATGAAATTCGTCACCAGTATCTTGAAAATATTGTCGCCAGCTCCAAGCCCGGATAAAAGTGTAAGGAGGCTTCTGCAAGGTTAGCACTCTACACTCTACATTGCTAAGCTACATAATTTGCTTTTTGACGTTGGGCACAAATGACTCAAAATGATTTAAAGCGCATATCAATCCACGCAAAGTTACGCGAAGAGTTCGAATATCGAATTTCGTTTTTACTTTCAGTCATTGTCATCATCATCATCATTCAACCCGGATCAATCCACTGCTGGATATAGGTCTCCCTATGTATTTTCCATGTATTTCTGTTTTGTGCTGTTTGCATACAGTTCTTGTCTATCCGTTTTATGTCATCAGACCATCTGGTTGGCGGACGACCTCTACTTCGTTCCTATTAACGTTGGATGAAAATCTAGGACCTACGAAGTCCAATTATTGCTTGTTAAATATCTATTTCTATCCACAAGGAAATTTTCCTGTAGCTGGCTGTACACCATTAATTACAAGTAAAAATGAAAAAATAAAAATGTATACCATTTTTATTCAGTTGCAATGCGAAGGCAAAACAATCTTACTTTTCAATTAGAATACGGAGTGCAGTCCAGTCCCTTGAATCGCGATTTTCGGCTCTTATTGGAGCCTTCATCGGAAGGAACGTAGACACTATTCTCCATATTTTAACTGATTCGTATCGAGAGGTTTTCCCACCCATTGCAACTGAAGTGATGATAGTAGGTGGCTAGCACCATCTGGCATTGAAAGACGAAGTAGTTTTCAATCCTAATAGTAAATTATTAATATTGAAAATATTAAAAACATTACTAAAAGATTTTTAAATTGAAAACTTATTGGTACACTTTCCTGGTGACACCTCCAAGACTTCTACAATTTGCAAGTCAAATGGATGCATTATGGTAGAGAGAGGCGTGGTTGTAGACGTTACGGCTGGGGTGCCCCAGGGGTCCGTCCTTGGCCCGTTGCTATGGAACTTGGCATACGACGGTGTCATTCACTGCGAGTTCGGAGAGGGGGTAACCCCCTTTGCATTCGCGGATGATCTCGCGGTGCTGGCAGTAGCGCGGGATAGGGAGGAACTCCTGTTCCGGGTATGGCATGCAAGTGTGTTGATTCAGGACTGGATGAATGACCATGGTTTGAGTCTCGCGGCGGAGAAGACGGAGGCGGTAATCCTTAAAGGCCCGAGAAAGAGAGATGGAATGGTGTTTGACTGTGCGGGCGTGCGGATCACTCCTAAGAAGTACGTCAAGTACTTGGGAGTGGTCTTACATACGAATGGTGGTTGGGGAGAGCACGTCCGGGAGGTGACCCGGAAGGCAGCGGAAAGAGCGGCTGCGCTGGGGAGGATAATGCCTAACATCGGGGGACCTAAATCCGAAAGGAGGAGGGTTCTACACGGTGTTGTTCAATCTGTCATCCTCTACGCGGCACCAGTCTGGAGTGCCGCTGTGGAAATACAGGCATACAAGAGGCTTTTGGTACGCGCGGACAGAACTAGTTTGCTGCGGGTGGCAAGTGCTTACAGGACTGTGTCTGCTGCTGCCCTGTGGGTGATCACCGGCTGTGTTCCCTTACATGTGTTGGTGAGTGAGAGAGATAGAATGTTCCAGCAGAGAAATAGAGAACTACAAGGGGAGAACGTTAGAAGTGAGGAGAGGGCCACATCTATTGAGATGTGGCAGGCCGAGTGGGATGTAACGGAGCATGTGGCGCAGTGGACGAAGTCACTGATACCGAATCTGCGAGGCTGGCTGGACTGCGGGCACAGGCGCCTAGACTATTATCTGACGCAGGTGCTCACAGGACATGGGAGCTTCCGTAGCTACTTACACAGATTCAAAAAGACCGAATCGGACAATTGCTTGTACTGTGGGACTTCGGACACTGTGTCACATACCCTTCTGGAGTGTGTCAGATGGGCAAGGGAAAGGAATGAGCTGGAAAGAGTGTTTGCGTCTGTGAGAGAGATGGTAGAGAAAATGGTGATTGATGAGCGATGGTGGGACAAAATCCACAATTATGTGAGAAAGGTTTTGTCGATAAAAGAGAAGGAAGCGCGGGAGCTAGACGCAGTTCTGGCAGGTATCGAGGAGGCAGAGCTGGGCCCGCATAGGTAGTAAGAATAAGAGGTTGACAGCATATGATTGAAGGACGTAGTGGTCGGATGAGTGCGAGAGACGGAAGCTAATGCGTGATGACGAGTGATTGAGAATCGGGTAAAAGAAGGACATCAGGGAGAAGTCATGCCTTAACGGGCGATTCCAACCTGATGCCCTAGTATGAGAGGGGTGGGGTTTAGCTGGTCCCGGCCACATCGGAGTTACGGAGGGCAGGGAGGTCCGATTTAGGGCCAAACTGGTCGACGTGACACTGATGAGGTTTCAGCTCAGGAACCCAGCACTGTCGGAAATGTTTACCTCCGTCGTCTGTTTGCAGATTCCCCACCTAGTGATGAAAAAAAAAAAAAAGTCAAATGGATGCTGCAGTGAAGACGAGAGGGAAGGAATTCTACACTATGCAATTCACATCCCCCGTCTGCAGCTGGTAAAGTTCCAACGGAAAAATGCACCTAGTTAATCTACGGAGTAATACGACTATAAAATAAAAATGTATACCATTTTTATTCAGTTGCAATGCGAAGGCAAAACAGTCTTACTTTTCAATTAGAATACGGAGTGCAGTCCAGTCCCTTGAATCTCGATTTTCGGCTCTTATTGGAGCCTTCATCGGAAGGAACGTAGGCACTGTTCTCCATATTTTAACTGATTTGTGTCGAGAGGTTTTCCCACCCAAAAAACGGGAAACCGTTTTTAAATTAAAGTATCGGAAATTACATAAAAACCGAAACTAAATATTCGACCCAACTTTTCAATACGCGTAAATTGATATATAATTTGTAGTTTTCTATGACTTTGTAAGACTTCCGGTTTTAACATTTTAACCAGAAGTGATATAAAAACCAATAAGTGTATATATTTTTGTTCTCGTCTTTCAAAGACGCCTCGAAAAATATGTCTTGTACTATTTCGACCGCTTCAAAACAGTACTTTCGGTTACAACTACGAAACCGAAAGTCCTATGCCAAATTTTTATCCTTTATTACCATCTTTGAGTTAGGTTTGAGTTAGGTATTATCTATCATTTGACATCTCACTTTTCATTATTTTAGTTCTAATAATGGAGGAGTTGTGTTCACGTATAGACAGACGGACGAACAGACAAGCATTAAATCGAAAGTATATAGTTGTTCTCGTCTTACTAAGACGCGTCGAAAAATATATCGCTTCTACTATGTCTCCCACTTTAAAACAGTACTGCCAGTTGCAACTCCAAAAGCCAAAGTCCTAAATATGCAAATATGCAAATTGAATATTTTGCATATAATGCATAAAAAATGTAAAAATGTAAAATTTTGCATATTTTTATAAAAGTGAGCATAAAGTGATAATTTGAAAATGTGGTGTTAACTATACTATTTTTATATTCAAACTTACAGATAGCATGAAAATGCTAATATTTAATTTTGTGTTATAATTACTTGGTATTCAAATTTTTGGTATAGTAACTAATAAAAGACAGCGGCTTATAGTTTTGTCCTGGAATTAAAGGTTTGTGTTTTCCAGTTTATGTCTCTATATAAAAATTTTTATTTTGACAGTAAGTTTCACTTGGTTTTACTTTTGTTGTAAAATTGGAGGCGTAAACAACATGTATTTCTAATTGTGAATAATTATTGTGCTTTGAAAATGCCGAAAATTAGCAATGTTTCAACTTGCATAAAACCTTACAAAGAGCTATCTATGGATATTGATAAAGTTTACTGCTCATGTTGTGACAAATCCGTAAGTACATACGTATTATTTTGTATATTAATTTAAAAATTTACACGGTGGTACAAAAAAAGATTTTAAAATTGGAGATTATGTTTAAGAAAAGTACCGACACAAGGCTAGTTCGCAAAAAATCGATGTATTTTCTCTTTTTTCAAGCATTTTTTAAACTCCTTGCGATAAAAAAGAGGATACGTATATAAAATTCAAATCATTCAATAGTCTACTGAAAGATCGCTAACATTTTTTTAACAATAGCATAGTTTGCTTTAATTTTGCTAAAAACAAAAACATATTATATATTGAACTTAATTAATTAACTGCTTTTAATTTATGCTTACAGTATTTTTTCTTTAAATGTAAGCAGAAAATACCAAGAGCCTCTTGTAAATATTTGGGGGTTCTTCATTCTTGCACAGACATTTCTTGACATTTTCAAGATTACTACACCGATTTTTATTTGATTTAGTTTAAATATTTTAATTGTTATTCAAAAACGGTTTATTTTTAATTTATTTCTACAATCTTAGATTTTAAAAATGGGTACAACCATAGAATATTTATATTCTTTTTTAGATTTCATCTGAAAAAAAAATTCAAATAGTTCAGCATGTCAGAGCCGCGAAATATTTAGCTAAAATTAAAAACCACATCCGGTGAAAAATATCAACCTTCAGTGTCCAATTGCTTTCAGTCAAGTTACAAAAAACAAACCGAACAAGAAACATTTAACGAAGACTTGTGTCATGCATTAGTATCTTCTAATATACCGCTTTTAAAATTAGGTAAATAATGAAATTTTTAGTCCTTTTTTAAAAAATTATTGCAAAAAAAACATTCCCAATGAACGAACTCTAAAGAGAAATAATGTCAATTTATAGGCGATTTGTAATGTACTTTAGGGGAGTATTCGTATAAAATACTCTTCAGTTATCCACAACATAAAAGCCGAAATAGGTAATAATTACTTTTATATATGTGTGGACGAGGTCACTCAACGCTCTAACAATATCACGGTTTCTACAAGAAGCATTAGCAAACTTTTTTCTTCCTGCTGCTGTGCCTAATGATAAATTATTGCTTATTTTATTTAATGCCGCACCATATATGGTGAAAGCGGGACAACATTCAAAAATATTTTATCCTTTGACTGCGGGAACCTCATTCCGCTCGAGGCACTTTAGGTGGGCGGTTCACGTCCATTCATTTAGAAACCATCTGATGACATTATATTTATATTTTATATTTTGTTTACGTTATATTGTGTCTATACGCAAATAATCGCTAACCGCAGCGAAACGGTTAGCCCTGTTGCATATATGAGTTTCCCGCACATCTCGTGCACTACTGAAATTACGCAAATATGCGGTTCCCGCAGTCAAAAGGTTAATACATGTCACTGGTTTAGCGCATGGAATAAACAGAGTTGCGGAGGAAGCAAGAAAAAAATTTCCACTAGTTAACAGTTTAATAGCGAGCGTCAAAAAGGTATTCCTGACATCACCTGTAAGTATACAATGTTACAGAGATACGCTTTCTGCTGTTCCACTGCCACCGCAACCCATTCTAACACGTTGGGGAACATGGTTGGAAGCAGCTAATTTCTATGCTGATCATTTTGTTGATTAAAAAAAAAATAATTAACCTTTTAACGGATGATAGTTACCAATCTTTATTGGAAGCTAAGCAAGCCTTCAAAAATAACATCCTACAACAGCAACTGTTATTCATAAAATCAAATGAAAACAGTTTTGTCCAGAAAATTATAATTCAAAGAGAATCCTTAAAATTATCATTGTTAGAGAGTACACTTTTAATAAAAGAATTTGAGTCATTGTGCCAAAGCGTTAGAGGTACTATTGAAAAGGAAATTTTTCAAAAATTTAAAGTAACCATGAAAAAAATAGTGGATGCCAGGTTCTTTCTGAAGTGGTTCAAGTACTAGCTGGGACATTTTCCGAATCACTTAATTTAGAACCATCTATTATAGTAAATTTGAAAAATACCCCAGTTACATCAGTTGATGTCGAAAGAAGTTTTTCTATTTAAAATATATGTATTCAGATAGAAGCCATAAGTTTTGATTAGAAAATTTTGAACATCATTTGATAATCTTATATTACCACAATTCAAAATAATATTTATATGTTAAAATAATTGTACATGTGATGTATTTATAATATTGTAAGTATTTTTGTAAATAAAAAAATATTGTAAATATTTTTATTACATGCATATTTTCTAGATAAATATGCATATTTTGCATAAAATTCTGCATATTTTTTCATAAATTACTGTATATTTATGCGCATATTTCATACTTTTTTATTTGCATATTTGTATAAGTCTAGTTATAAGCTTTCATTCAAACATCTCATCTGGCATTCTGCCTGGTATAATGACGGAGGAGTTGTGTTTACAGACCGACAGATATGCATGAATATTTCAACGTTTTCGTATATTTTTCTAAAAAAGTGAAAACAGAAAGTAAAATAACTCACAGTTAATAAAAAATATACCCAAGTCAAGTGTAACTTCTACTTCTCACATGTACGACCTCAGCTATTCAGTTCACATTGGTGCACAATGCCAATTATTAACAGTCCGCGCACAGTAAAAGAAAGACGGAAGAAAGTATCACCGGCAAAATACTCTTACATTTGCGGGTCATTTGAGACTCGAGAGAATATTTGGCAAATAGGAAAACTCTCCTAATTGTTTCTACTATTTTCTTTTAACCTCTTTCTTTCAACAACAATACACCGTAAAAATATTATGCCTTTATCAGACACAAAGGTCTTTTAATTTAACACTAGGAAGTCCAATTTGGCCCCTGTCGAGATTTAAAGTTATTGTAGTTTTTTTATTTGAGGCAATAATACTTTCATATTTTATGACTTTTAATATTTTGATACAAAGCCTTATTTAACCTTTAACTACCCGCGCATCAAGTTATAACCCACATAACAATTTCATGTTCTTAGTAGATTCATAGAACATACTTTTCAGAAAAAGTATATACTTAGAATATGCGTAATTACCATTGCGAATGTGCAGAGCATATACTGAGTATAGACTACATTACAGTACTTAAACGTTCTATGTATATACTTAGAATGTACTATTGCACTTCTTTTCAGTATATACCAAGAACATACTTTTTAGAAGATTCTAAGGAGGTGCTATAAACCTTCTATTTATATACTTAGAATGTACTATCGCACATATTTTTAGTATATGGGAAGAATATTCCAAGGAAGTGTTATATACCTTCTAGTTACATACTTAGAATGTACTAGGGCACATATTTTTAGTATATGGGAAGAATATTCCAAGGAAGTGCTATATACCTTCTATGTATATACTTAGAATGTACTATCGCACATATTTTTAGTATATGGGAAGAATATTCCAAGGATGTGCTATATTTCTCAGAAGTATGTTTTCAACATCACCCAATCTCATCCTAGGTTCTACTAATATATTATATTTACATATTCTAATTGCATATGAGAATGTATAGTTATTGCATTCTACAATATTACGTAAAAAGTAAGTATAAAATGTATAAACTTTAGTTAGTTATATAGGTACCTATGTATAATAAATATTATATGGGTAAGTAGCCTATATATAAAATATAAGTAATATATTTAGTTATTATGTGCACATCAAAATAAAAATGCTGCTTATATAATTATATAATAGCCAAATATATAATATAATATGTATGTAAATTACTAAAATTTATAGGTATCTATATACATTATACATACTTTTACTTACTAGGTATTTAGGAAATATTGAAGTACCAATATGAATTTATTATTTTCAAGCTGCTTTTTATGTTCTTAAAATGTTTTAGTCCTTGTAGCTAGAAATACAGTCGCTTCTTCCTCACAGCGTAGACATAAATGCCTTAACTGTACTGGAAATTATTTTCATATTTTGCCTTTTTGTTACCTACCCCCTTCCCTTGTGCAGGTATAAAATATGCAATGCAAGGGTCAGAATAACAATGAATGGCTGTTTCCGGATTCCCGAAAATTATAGGTAAAAATATTTTTATGGTATAAACTCAAATCAAAATGGTGTATTCATTTCAATTGAAAACGAAACGAGAATTTCTCATTTTTCTTCAATAGAATTAAGTTTTAAACTTTTTTACCATACAATTAAAACGGTTTAAAAAAAATGATGAATTAGATAGTTCAGTAGTACCTACCAAAATACCTAAATTTGATTAATTATTCTTAACGCGAAGTTGATAATCTATAGGCTAACATTATTCTTCTTCCTATAGGTACATACAGTATATTCTTTTTAAGATATTTTAAAAGTATATACAAGTATGTGTTAAGCATATACTTTTGCATATACTTACGCATATACTAAGAATATTCGATTAAGGTATATTCTAAGAATAAACTTTTACGAACATTCCGAGATACTACGTACACGAATGTGCTCAGTATATTCGGTGCAAGAATATTCTTCGAAGCACATGCAAAGAACATGAAATTTAGAATGTTTTTTATGGTACATGCTATGCTTGTACTACGCATATACTAAAAAGGATATACTTCGACGAATGTTGGCAGGATATGCTTAGAACATGATGCGAACATCATTGTTATGTGGGAACATAACTACACGCGTGGCGTACTTTGTACGCCACAAGAAAATACACTTAAAAACAGCGGATTTGTTTAATTTTTTTTGAAAAAATACACTTAGTTGTTTGTTATAAACCTTATTCGGCATCAGTGAATACTTGGAGTTCCTTTTCAGTAAGCCAATTGGGATTTATAACTGGAATTATGGAATAACTGGATTCCATGATAAATAAAATTACTAATAAAAAATGTTTTAAATGTGATTTTTTACAGGAGAAAAAGTATTGTTTATAAAGAAAAATATATTTTTGCCATAATGACTAAAAAACAATTAAAATATGTACTTATATTACGACTTATACTAATATAATCCTGGGGTATATTGTCCACCACCGGAAACAACAAATAACAAAATGTAAATTACGATCTTTTCAGAACGCCGATTATAACGAAACTAAAACCAAATTGTAAAGCACATTCCAGTGATAGGTTAGAAAAATAACCAAGGTCAAAAATTAAATGTTTAAATATATTTTCAGTAGAATTCTTATATCTGGCGTACAAAGTACGCCAGCGCGTGTAGTTAAAGGTTAACACAAAAAATATTGTTTACTAAATTTATTAAATTGTTGTTCTAACAAATCTACCATAGGAGTCTAAAGGGGCAAAATTGGCCCTGTGTAAGTTATTATCGTTTTCTGGGAAATTCGACGAGCCTTTCTTTAAAATTCCTGTCGGATGGGTAAAATTATATTTATATATGTTTACTGTAAATGGTTACCCTTATACTGGTACTGATCATCTTTGTAGTAATAAAGATACAATTTTTGGTGAACACAAGTGAACACAAAGATGCAATTGCTGGTGTATAGGACCAATATAACGCGTCTTTATACTACAAAAGTAACTTTCAGACGATGGTCTATGTGCGTGTTTTATATTACTCTTGACTTAAAAGCAATAAATGCATGGATTATTTATAAAGAAATAACTGGAAGTAGACTCAGTATTCGTAAGTTTATTCTTCGGCTGTGTGAAGAATTATGTGCCCCATACCTTGCCTCCCGCAATCTGGAACTACGCTTAGCAATACCAGGTCTACCAACAACTGTCACTGTTACTATCCAAAAACGAAAAAAATATCAGTTGAAAATATTTTGTAAAGGAAATCATACTGGTCATTGCCACGGCTGTAACAAGGCAATGTGCGGCAAATATCAAAAACTGCAAACTGTATGGTGTTCCGAATGTCTTTGATAGGCAGCGAATGTGTTAAACAATGAAAGTAAAAAATAATGTCAGATTCTACCGTCTTAGTCCATTGAAATGTTACATTTTTTAGGCCGTACCTTGCATTTGTTAGAGGAGTCAATTTTATTTTTTTATTGTGTATAAGAGATCAGTAGGAGCTTAAGTTTAAGTTTTTGGGGTCGCCACCCTTGTTCCCCTGCCGCCATCTTGGAAAAGAAGTGCAAAGGGGTTTCGCGCTATATCTCGTAAACTACCAAGCCTACGGAAAATCTAATAAAACATAAAATGTAGCAAATTAAATTTTCTACAATTTTATTTGTATTACATTTTATCGTCAAGTGACCAACAAAAAAGATATAAACCAAAAAGTTGTTTAATTCTATTTATTTATCTAGGTTTTACAGCGCTCCAAACTTTACCAGATTCTCGGATGCTCATAGGGATACAAAAAAAAACAAAACCTTAGCCTTACTTATATATCTATATATTTTTTATTCACACAATTGATTATGATTTTAACATTTCTATCCTATTATTAACATATTTTTTGACCTTTCTCTCTACAATAAAACTTAGAACCCTAAGCATTATATAGAAAAGGCACAAGAAGTTGTTTGCGGACAAATTCGCCGGTCCAGAAGATGAATGACGCAACCGATAAATGCAAAATTTTTCAGAGGAGCAAAAAAACGATTTTTGAATATTTAAAATAGGGATTAAATTAAGATAATACCAGAAATGTGAATCAGTCATACGAAAACATCAAAGAATGTATACACGCCGCTGCCTTAGAACCTTAGAAGCACTAGGGCGATATGAAAAAACCGTACATCGAAAACCGTATTAGTGGGATCAAGATATTTCGCAGGAAATAACAAAGAAAAGAGAATTGTATCAAAAATATCTGAACACAAAAAACGTGGAAGACAGAATACATTATAAAAGAATGCAAGCGAGGGTCAGGAGAAAAATATGTCAAAAGAAAAACGAACTCTGGACAAAAAAGTGTACCATGCTAAATACATACATAGGTGGAAGCCAAAGTTCAGAAAGTTGGAAACTATTAAAAAATTTAAGAAACGACAGAAAGAAAGACATTATTCAGTCCATATCACCACAAACCTGGGAAAGATACCTTGAAGATTTACTAACAGAGACAAGACAGCCCTTCAAACAGATACAATCCAACGGTATACAAAGCGTCAGGTTGATAGGATCACCAATCAGAGTAAATGAGAGAGAAGTCGAAACCATATGTAAGCAGTTGAAGAATGGCAAATCACCGGGCCCAGGAAATATAGCTCCGGAACTCATCAAATATGGACCCAAAGTTTTAATTAAGTGGCTAAGACAACTTTTCCAGCAATGCTTGAATAACCATGAAATACCTAAAGAATGGAAAGAGTCACATCTGAGCACTATCCACAAAAAGGGAGATAAATCAAAACCTGAAAACTATACAGGAGTTGCAGTCACTAGTAGTATCAGCAGAATATATGGAAAACGTATTAAAAATCGAATAGAAGAAGAATACCAAAATACGGAAGCCGAAGAATAGGCTGGTTTTCGCGCAGGTCGATCTACAATAGATCATGTTTTCTCCATTACTCAGATAATTGAAAAGAAAGTTGCTCGTGGCCAAGAAGTCCATCTGATGTTTGTAGACCTTAGAAAAGCGTATGATAGTGTCCCGCTGGTTAAATTATGGGAGGCACTGGAGAAAACAAATGTAAATATAGAATTGGTTGAAGCCGTAAAAACGTTGTACTACCAACAAAAAACAAGAATTAAAACGGGAAATCTCATAACACCTGGATTCACAGTAACTATAGGACTAAGGCAAGGATGCTGTATCTCACCAACACTATTCAAAATATACCTCGAAGCAGCACTCAACAAATGGAAGAAAAAATGTACGAATATGGGCATACCACTAACGGACTCAACTTTGTACACGCTGTGTGTATAAAGATAAGGATATAAACACCGAATAGCGATAAAGGTATTTATTGATAGAACCGACACATGGGTAATTCTACCCTGGGAGTACTTCCGAACACTGACTAATTACTGATACGCGATTAGCTAAAGACTGATGTAGACTGATGAATTCTCTTTCTCTAGGCCAGATATCTTGGTTTTATAGAAGATTAAATTGGGTCATTGGTGACACGATGCCCGCGTGATTTGTATATTTAATTAAGGTAAATAATTCTACTTTTGTCAGCACTTTCGTGTCATTTCCAAATTATATTGTTGATAATTGACCAATTTGGATCTAAACTAATAATCTACGTGTGTGAATATAAAAACAAATAAATTCGTGCAATCTACTGGGTGGTATAATTATTCTGTTCAATATCGGATATGAATTCTGAATATTTGTTATTGGACACTGTGCTTTGCGGATGACCAGGTGATCATCCCACAGGACTCTGAAGATCTTAGTTACATGATGCGAAAACTATTAGAAGAGTTTACAGAGTGGGGCCTAGAAGTGAATATGGAAAAAACTGAATACATGAGTATCGGAGGAGACCAACTTAGCCTCCGAGTAGAGGAAAATCAAGAAATAAAATTATGTGAAGACTACAAATACCTAGGAGTAAAGATCACTCAAGACGGAAAATTAGATGCAGCTGTTAGGAACGAAATATACAGGGGAGGAAAGGCATATCCTTACTAAACAGCGTACTGTGGGATAAAAATATTTCTAAGGAGAATGAAAGAAGAATATATAACACTATAATAAAAAGCATCACAACATAAGGATGCGAAGTTTGGTCCCTAAAAGACAGAACAGAGAAAATGCTTAGAGCAACAGAAATGGACTTCTGGCGCCGTTCAGCGGGAATATCTAGACGCGACAGAATAACAAACGAGAGAGTCCGAGAAATCATGGGGGTTACACATACTATTGTTGACGACATCAGGACGAAACAACTCAGCTGGTACGGAAACGTAAGGAGAATGCCGGAGAATAGAATACCAAGACAAATCCTCGAATGGCAACCAAGAGGAAGGCGCAGACCAGGAAGACCTAGAAGAAGTTGGAGAGAAGGAGTTGATAGAGAAATCAGGGATAGAGAACACGAGGACGATCTGTGGAATGACAGAACGGGATGGAGATTGGAAATCGGAAGACGTCGAAGAACGTTGTAAACCGATATTTTATATATTAAATTAAGAGTAATTGTCCAGGAGCATCGGTATGGCGTTTGTTTTCTGGCAGCGATGGCTTTTATTTTCATCGATATTGGTTCGAAATTTCATTATTTTAATTTAATCGCCCCATTTTCAACCCTATCTACAGTTGCATCATTATGCATCTGAAACAAGGTCTAACGTAGCGCGTATTTCAGTAAAGACGCAACTACCCTATAGTGGCTACTTACATTTTTACAGTTCTCTCGTTTTTGTATCATCTGTGCATAATATTTTAGAAGTTAATTCGTAATAAACAGGAATTGAGAAAATTTGCAATTACGTCATTCTTCCGCCATACCGGACTGAATATCTGCCTGCTATTAGTTTTGTTATTTTTTTTTTTTATTTTACAAAATAGTCGCATCAACCTCGGAGGTTATTAGCGACATATACATATACATAAGGTAATTTATTTACAAATGTTAGATTTTGTTAAATACATTGATATCTTTAAGGAATTTTACCAAGTGTTCAATTTTACAATTTTCTCCTAAGATTTCACTTGTTGATCCGATGATGTGGTTGTTCTGTCTCTGCAACTGGTATTTTGGACACTCTGCAAGTACATGCTTAACACTTAGTGAGATATTACAGTTTTCACATAAAGTGGGATTAGTGTGACCAATTATGTGTCCGTGGGTAAGTCGGGTATGTCCTAGACGAAGGCGAGTAACAATGACATGGTGAGTTCTGTTGTGAATTTGAGATTTCCGCGGTTTTACAAACGTTTTCACTTCGCGAAGTTTTGAAGTTGAACTGTCCCACTGGTTTTGCCACAGATTTTCGACTTTCACTTTAATAAATGATTTTAAATCATTAAGAACTACATCTCTCACTTCACTCGCGGTTTCACTGTCCCTGGCTTGTTGGGCTGTCCGATCCGCCGCTTCATTTCCTTGGAGGCCAATGTGTGAAGGAACCCATAGGAATTGTACAATATGGTTGTTGTTTTGAATGGTAGCTAGTTCTTTTTTAATTAGTAGAGCAATTGGATGCTTCGTGTATAGTTGGTTAATGGTATGGATGGAACTGAGGGAATCGGTAATTATAAGAGCATTGGATATATTACTGGAGTTAATATGAACGAGAGATTGATAGATGGCGTATAGCTCGCCAGTATGTATACAGCTTAAGGATGGTAGTTTATACTCAAGTGTACTATTTGGAGTAATGACAGCTGCCCCAACTCCAGTAGATGTTTTAGAAGCGTCTGTATATATATGATAGGACTTAGAAAATTTTGTTAGTTTGTTGATGAAAGTATGTTTTATTAAGGAGTGTGGAGTATCGTTCTTTCTAAAGATATTTAAGAATGTATCGGATTGAGGAATGCTTAATGTCCAAGGAGGAGGAATTTCTATGAAGTTGGAATAGGTATTTGGTATCGGAATTTGTAAAGTCCTAAGGGTTTGTCTAACTCTTTCGTAGAATGGCGGTTTCATGTTCCTATTTTCAGTATATAGGTTTTTAAAACGATCAGTGAATATGTTATTTCTAGATGGATTGTTTGGATTAGAATTAGCAGCAAATGCGTATGTGAGAGTTAAGTGCATCCTTCTATGTTCAAGTGATGGCTCTCCAGTTTCTGCTCGTAAACTTTCTATTGGGCTGGTCCGAAATGCTCCTGTAGCTATTCTTAATGCCGTATTTTGGATTACGTCAAGGTGGTGTAATAAGGATTCTTTCGCAGATGCATATACTATGGAACCGTAATCTATTTTAGATCTAATTAGGGTTTTATAAATATGGATTAGGCAGTTATAGTCAGCTCCATAGTTTTTATTAGAGAGAGTTTTCATAAGATTAATTCCATTTTGGCATGTTTTTTTTATTTGTAGAATGTGTTTTTTCCATGTGAGTTTCGTATCAAAAATCATCCCTAAAAACCTAATGTCATCGGCATAATTCAGGATTTGGTTACATAATTTTAGTTGCGGTTTATTCGGATCACGTTTCTTTGAAAATAACAAACACTTCGATTTGCTGAGTGAAAACTGAAATCCTGTTTTCTTCGACCAGTTTTCGAGTTCATGAAGTGAGGTTTGTAAGTGACGCTGTACTGATGAGATGTTTTTTCCTGAAGATACTAATACCAGATCATCCGCATATAATCTGCCATGAACTAAGCTGGAGTTTGATGCTATAATATTATTAATGGCAATTAAAAATAACGTTGCGCTTATTACAGACCCCTGAGGGGTGCCATTTGCTTGAAGTCTTATTGAAGATGTGCAGTTATTGACTCTTACTTGAAAATTGCGTTGTTTAAGGAAATTTGAAATGAAATTAATGATATTACCTCTAATATTCCAAGTGTGTAATGATCTGATAATATCGTAACGCCATGCTGTGTCAAATGCTTTTGTAATGTCTATGAATACTGCAATAGTTTCCTGTTTGTTTGCGAAAGATTCAAGAATTTCAGATTCTAAATCAATGAGGTTATCAGTAGTAGTTCGATTTTGTCGAAATCCACTTTGCTCGTTAACCAGGAGGTGATTTTCTTCTAATATCCATAGCAATCTTTTATTAACTATTTTTTCCATGACTTTGCACATTACATTGGTGAGAGAGATGGGTCTATATGAGGAAATTTTAGTTCGTGCATTGTTAGGTTTGAGAATAGGTATAATTATTGAATCACTCCAGGAGGTTGGAAAGACATTATTTAACCATATTCGATTGAAAATGTTTAGAAGAGTACACTTTGCATTGTCTGGCAGTTTTTCCAAGAATACTAAAGGTATATTATCGGGTCCAGGAGCAGAGTTTTTTGTAGTATTAAGGGCAAAGTTAAGTTCATCTAAGGTTAAAGGGATATTGAAGGAACTGTTATCTCTATCTTCACAATCGAGCTGTTGTTTTTCTGTGATGATTTTGTGTTGTATAAACTCTTCGGAATAGTTGCTATTGCTGGAGTTTTTTTCGAAGTATGTAGCAAAAGCATTAGCTATTTCATTAGGTTTTGTTATTATATTAGTATTATGAGTAATAAAAGGCACTTGGTAAAATTTGTTTTTTCCTGATATTTTACGAATATTGGCCCAGACTGTAGATAAAGGTGTTGTACTGTTTATATTTGAGACAAATTTCCTCCAGTTGGTTTTTCGAGCATTTTTTGTTATATATCGAGCATGTGCTCTCTGTTTTTTGTATTCAGTTATGTTAGTTGTGTTACTATGTTTTTTCATTCTATTAAAAGATGCTTTATATTGCTTGATTGCATTTTGACATTCCGTATTCCACCATGGTAGAGGTCTGTGTTTCCTTAATATTTTAGTTTTTCCTATATGTGTTTCTGCCGCGTATGTAATAATATTCGTAAAAATGTTGAGAGTTTCATTTATATCAGTGTTTTCAAAACTAGATTCTTGTGATTCTATGCCTGTTTCTATGGCATCAGCGTACTTGTACCAATTAGCGTTTTTCAGGTCCCATTTTCGGACTGGTTGGTATTCAGAGATATTGTCATCAGAAAATACAGACATTTTTATTGGGTAATGGTCGCTCCCATATAAAAAGGGTAGGGGATCCCAATTAAGAGCAGTTGAAAGAGTTGGGTCACAAATCGATAGATCGATTGCCGATGTTGTACCAGTATGTACATTAAATCTGGTTGGTCTTCCATCATTGAGAATGTTTAAATTTTCTTCAGTTAACAAGTCTTCGATTAGTCTGCCTTTGATATTAAAATTTGTTGAGCCCCACATTGGGTTGTGACTATTGAAATCTCCTACTATTAATCTGGGCATAGGTATTTGTGAAATGAGTGCTTTTAAGTAGGTTAAGGTGATAAGTGTGTTTGGGGGAGTATAGATGCAACATATATTAATGCATTGGGAAGCTTTAACTGAGACGGCTACAGCTTCGATGTCTGTTTTTAGTGGAATCGTTTGTGCTTCAAGAGTATTTTTAACATAAATGGCCACTCCACCACTTGCTTTTTCCTGGTTGTTTCTATTTTTATAAAATGTTGAAAAATTTTTAAATGTGTGGCAATATTGGTCTTTGAAATTCGTTTCTTGGAGACAAATGATAGCGGGGGTAATATCATTAATTAAAAGTTTTAGCATTTCATAATGGGTATAAAACCCATTTATATTCCATTGTAATAAATTGAATGTTATAGTTATAATTATTGAGTGTTCAGCTCCTGGGATAATTCAGTCGATGTATCCGTGTCAGGTTCTTCATCCTCGTAGTTGTCTTTTGTGAGCTGTCTCGTAATTTTTTTGTTAAGCTTTGTACATTTCAATTTTAATGAGCGTTCGGATGTATATGAATGAATTTTGGTTATGAGTTTTTTAAATTCTAGAATGTCTACTGTATATTTATTTATAACGCTGATAACATCTTTTGTTCCATGAGCGTTTTCAAATAAATCAACTGTTTCCTCAAAAGTTAATATTTGCTTTTCGGAATTGAATAATTCTTTAATTGGTTGCATTAGCGTTTCTAATGGTATTGTTGATATTTTTGTTTTTATTCTTTTTTGTCTCTGAGTTGGCTTTGAAAATACATCGTCACTAGCTGATGTCTCAATCGGGGGTGATATTGCTTCAGATACAGTTCGTTTGGAGGATGATTTAGATGTATTTTCTTCGTTGGATACACTAAATTCTTTTGGTGCTGGATTCTCTTTATTTTCATTAACCGAGCAAGAATTATTGCTTAGACTGGAAGATGAAGGCTGGTTAGTTATGACTATGTGAGATGAGGGGGCTGATGAGGTGGATATATTTGGTTTGGATATCACTGGCATTGTATTATCTGTAGTTGATGTATCAAGAGGTGTTAGGTTGGTTGTAGATAATATTTTTGTTAGTGGCGTTGAATTATTTGATATGTTTGTAGAAGTGCATGTTGTTGAAGGTGTAATAGCAGTCGTTTCTGTTGAAGTTACTGTACTAGGTTCGTTTCTGTTTGAAAGTGTAGCAGTTGGGACAGCTGTTTCTGAGTGATTTACATTTACTGAGCAACTACTGGAAATGTGGCCATGTTGTTTGCAAATGAAACATAAGTTGTCTAATGTCAAAAAAATTCGATTTGTAGTATCTTCATGAGTTATTAAAATGGTATCGGGAATTGGACCTGTGGGTGGAGATACGTAAATATGTCGACGGAAACTGAGTACATGTTTGTATTCAGGATTGTTGGTTCCTATTCGCAAAAATGACATTGATGAAGTTGGTTTTAGCCCTAAGAGCAGTAGTTCGTTTTCTATTACCTTATGCGGGATAGTGGGAGAAACATTGGATATTAGGAGTCTTTCACTTGGAGTAATTAGTCTACGGACTTGAATTTGTGTATTGTTTACAGTGATGAAACCTCTACTGTTTGAAAAAAATTCATCTAGGACTTGTTTGGTTGAGAAATAGATACAGATACGATTGTTGGTGATTCTTGATGAAAAAATAATGTGTTTTGGACTAACTAAAGCTCCTACCGCTAACAAGTATTCTTCTAATTTAACATCATTGAGAGAATTAAAAACTACTGCTTGTAGCTTGGATGGGTAGATTGTTTCTTTTTGTCTACTAGCTGCAGCAGAGTAAGATAAAGGTTTTTGTGATGTGGATTGCGATAATGATTCATCGCTATTATTAGTGACGTCGAATTCCATTTCTCAACACCATTTGATTTTCCTAAGTACGGACCTGTTCCGCTTCGGGTTTTGGTAATTGTCTTTAAAGACAAAAAATTGGTGTCGATCGATGACTGGTGTTGTTTATTGATGGTTTTATAAAATTCTTTGGTTATGAAATACTTATTAATAGAAAAATATGTACTCACAGAAAATGTTTTTCTATACGCACTTAACTAACACTATTATACTTGATGTTAACGTAGTGTAAGAATACTATGATTGGTTTTTGTAAGTTAAATTTACTATTTGTCAGGATCGATCAAAAAGCATGTGTGCTTATTCGATATCAGTGCCGGACTCTAGTTTTGTTATTATAATTTATCCTGGGAGGTACAGCAGTCGGTTCCCCTTTACTTAATTCATTCTTACAGTTGTGCTACCTATTTGGCCACGTGAAGTCGTATTAAAAATTGTGAAAAATATTTTGAGTTTTATAGGTAAAAGTATTGAGAGTTTTGTGGGTAAAATTTATATTTTTGTGATTAGATAAGCATTTTGTGTTTTTTGTAAGCGCGCATCATTAGTGGCGGTTATTTTATTTGTAAAAAAGCTCTGGGGAAAATTATTTGTCAGTGGGAAAGTTGAACCATCTTTACTTACTGTTGTGGGCGAACGTTTTTCACCTCTTTATATGGCGGAAATAAAGACGCTTCTCTGGAAACCCTGAGATACAAACGATTCGCTAAAACTATGAAAAACATACATTGAAAGATACAACAACAACAGACATTAATATACTGAACAAGCAAATAATCACCACAATACAACAGGCTCAAACTAAATACTGTCCAACAAACCAAAAAGATGAAAAACTAAGTCAACCTACTAAAACCCTTATAGAACTAAGACGACAGATGAAAGGAGATACAAGTTCCAGCAAAGAAGCGCTAAATCAAATAAATAAGACTATCACAAAGTCAATAAGAAAAGACATAAGAAACTACAATGCAGAAAAAACAAAACAAGCAATAGAGCAAAATATGAACATGAAAGTTTTGAAGAACGTAAGCGAACAAAAAGGAAAAATAGAAATCAACAAACTAAGAAACAGAACTGGAAAAGAAACTACAAACAGAGATGAAATATTAACAATAGTCGAAGAGTTCTACACAGAGTTATACAAATCAAGAAAAAAAAGATGACAATGCGCAACCTCCAATTACAGTAAAAACTGGAGTATTAAATCAAGGATCGGATTTAATGCCCGATATAACAAAATCAGAAATCAAAGAGGCTCTGAAGAAAATGAAAAATAATCGAACCCCAGGTGAAGATGGAATAGTATCAGAAGCACTAAAAATTGGAGGAAATATACTACTTGAAAAAATTAAACAACTTTTCAATATCTGCCTTCACAACGCCAATATTCCAACAGACTGGAACAACGCTACTATGATTCTATTACACAAAGCAGGAGACAAAGCCAATTTAGAGAATTACAGACCGATTAGCCTCCTCAGCCATTTATATAAGTTATTTACGCGAATAATAGTTAAGAGAATGGAAAGAAAGTTAGAGACTTATCAACCAAGAGAACAGGCAGGATTCCGAAAAAATTACGGAACAAATGACCATCTACAAAGTATAAAAACCCTGATAGAGAAAGTAGTGGAATACAATAAACCCCTAGTTCTAGTTTTTATCGATTTTCATAAAGCCTTTGATACAGTTGAACTTAGCAAAATATTACAGGCGCTTAAAGAATGCAGGCTAGATTATAGGTATACAAAATTATTACACAAAATATACTTACAGGCAACAACCACTGTCAAATTACATACTAACAGTAATCGCATAAAAATAGAACGGGGGGTTAGACAAGGAGACCCAATGTCACCTAAACTTTTTAATACGGTCTTAGAACATGCTTTCAAGAGTTTGGATTGGATGACAAAGGGAATAAAAATAGATGGAGAATACCTAAACAACTTACGTTTCGCCGATGATATAGTCATAGTAGCTGAGGATCTAGGTATGGCAAGAGAGATGGTACAAGAACTCGTTGTAGCTACAGAAAATGTTGGTTTAAATATAAACATCTCAAAAACAAAAATAATGACAAATTTGGTACCCAACCAGAACATCAGTATTGGTGGGAAGGAAATAGAACTCGTAGATAGATATAAATACCTGGGACATGAAATTACGATTGGCAGGGATAACCAGACTCATGAGCTGAAGAGAAGAATCGGTCTTGGGTGGGCAGCATTTGGAAAACTGAGAGAAACTTTTAAAAGTGAGTTACCCACATGTCTAAAGAGAAAGGTATTCGATCAGTGCGTCCTCCCAGTCTTGACGTACGGATCAGAAACACTTACCTTAACTAAAGCCTCGGCTACCAAACTAAGAGTCACGCAGAGAAGAATGGAGCGGTCAATGTTAGGAATAACTCTGCGAGACAAAATCAGAAACGAAGAAATCAGGAGAAGAACAAAGGTGACTGACGTCATCGAGAGGATAGCCAGGTTGAAGTGGAGATGGGCAGGACACGTAGCCAGAATGACAGATGGGCGATGGACGAAGAGGTTATTGGAATGGAGGCCAAGAGGAGACAAGAGAAGCGTCGGTCGACCGCCTACAAGATGGACTGACGACTTAAGAAAGGTAAATAAAAACTGGATGAGGGCGGCGCAGGATAGATGGGGTTGGAAACGAGGGGAGGAGGCCTATGTTCAGCAGTGGACTTTTGAGGCTGGATGATGATGAAAAACATGCATTTAATCTCTTCTCATTTCCTCCAACACAAGATGCAGCCCGATTCCACATACTCCGAATGTATGACCAGATTCAGCCATGGCTCGGTAAATATTGTGATCCAGAAGATTGGGACTGGCAAAATTATGGAAAATTTTTGATACCAATCCAAATGTGTGACAAAATCTTTTTGCAGATGCAATGGAAATTGGAAGTGCATGTGGTTGCCAAAAAGCAGATGTTCAGCAGTGTGCCTTCATTGTGGTGGTGAAAGTTGCAGCAACATCGTGGACATATCAACATTAATTATTGAGGAAAATAAATTGGAAGATGAATTACCGACAATGACGCCAATTCTGACTCTCATTATACCACAAAAATCCACCACGCATACTGATTCAGATCTTGATTCGCAGCCTGGACCATCGAAAAAAATGAAAAAATAATAACTGTGATAGATCTCTTTCAATATATAATAAAAAATAATATTATTTTGTCTACAAATTGTCCTTGGATTAGGCTTATTGGGGATACCACACAAAAAACGCACCTCCAGACTCTACCTCATAGGTGGCGGGAAAAAGGGTCAAAAATAGCTTAATAATAGTATAGGAGTGTTAAAATTATAATAAATAAATATATAGATAGAAAAGTATCTAAGCCTCAGGTTTTGTTTTTATCGTATTCCTATAAGAATTCGAGAACCTGGTCAAGTGTGGAGCGCTGTAAAACCTAGATAAATAAATAAAATTAAACAACTTTATAGTGAAAATTTTTCGTTGAAAAATCGTCTACAAATTCGCTACAATATTATTTTATTGTGAAATGAACGGAAAAAAAGTTATAACCTGCAAAAGGAAAGTTCTTACAAAATTTTCTCTTATTTTTGTTTATAACTTTTTTGTTGGTCAATTGGCGATAAAATGTGGTAGATGTAAAATTTTATAAAATTTAATTTTCTACATTTACAACGGAGTTGCTAGTTTAGGAGATACAGCGCAAAAGCCCTATGCACCCCCTTTTCCAAGATGGCGGCCAGTGGACAAGAATGCCGACCCCAAAACCTCGAAATTAAGCTTCTACTGAACCCCCTATACATTAAAAAAATAAAATTGACTCCTCTAAGAAACGCAACCCTAAATGTAGATAACATTTCAATTGACTATCTAGAGTAGATTTAATTTCTTTAAACTGAGTTTTAATTGATTAAAGCTTATTAAAGATTAAACTTTACCAATTGTATTGCTTGTGTCCTCAGATGTTTGTCCATATTTGATATCTTAAAATATTCACTTTTAATAAATGCATTAAGCACTTATACAATTTATCTAAAATATGCAAATATGCACTTAATATGCATTTTGCATATTTCCCGAGCTCTAGTTATAACTACTATTTCAAAATTTTCATAAAATATTTCAAAGCCTAAATGGGAGTACAATTTACCACTATTTGCTGAACGTCAGAAATTGTGGAGAGCGGCTCACAGCCACGTTTATTGGAGACAGATTATTACAGAAGACCAAGACTCAATTTTGACTATAGTGCTATTGGAAAAGAGGGAGAAGCTGTTAACCAAAGACAATATATTTCTGAGCGTTTTTGATTGAAGCATTTTTCACTGTAGTTTTCTACTTTTAACTCCCAGTTTGTGACAACATCTTACTGGGGGCACAATGAAAGTCAAACAGAGTCATGTCTACACATAAAGAAGAATAGGAAGAAGACAATATTCAATATAAATATCAATAAAAGAATGTCAAAAAAAGTTCTATGGCTGAAAATGTAATAGTGACATACAAGATTGTAAATTTGTCATGGTTTTTGTAAGTAATATTGTCCTATTAACTCATTACTGACGTAGTAATTTTTACTATTTTTACTGACTTTATTACTGAAGATAATAAGGCTCAATGAGTTCCTTAGCCATATTTCGCTGGATATATCTATGAGTATTGTAAGTTGTCCATCTATTTTGACTTCCATTATGTTGTTTTGGTAGAAGTTTTCAATAGTTTTTATATCTAGGGGAACTTGTTTATTATACAGAAGATGGATTACATCTTGGAGTGTTACTCTATCAAATGCTTTCTTCAAGTCATTCAGACACAGACATTCTGGTCTATTATTATACTCTACTACCTAGCGATTTCTCAATAATTTGCTTTATGACGAATATTGCATTTGTAAAGGATCTTCCAGCACCAAAACCCTGTGGTTCATTTGCTAAACTTATCCTTTGATTCATAATTTCTTGAAAATATCCAGTTCCTACGTAGTTTTCTGGCTGCTTTTTACCTCATTTTTTGAATCGTAGAATTAGTTCGCTTGCTGTCCATTTCTCCGGTATTCTACACTGCTCGTCTAGAAAGCGGCTACTCAAAAAAATGGGTCATTTTTGATATCCCGTGTCTCCTAAATTTGTTGTCCGATTTAATTAATTTTTTAATATGTTATAGTCTTATCCTTTATCAATATCTTGTATTAATATTTTTGCTAAATAGGTAAATTTTCATTGTATACCGGGTGTACGAATCAATCTGTGTGTTTTTCTCAAAGTTCGCAACACCCTGTGGAATATTCTAGCTATTATATAATACTACTAAAAGTTAAAACCCAATTATTGCCTCAGGTTTTCTTAACATTCTGTTTTTACTCATTCGGTTATGGTGGATCATACAAAAGTTAGGTACTTTAACAACTGGTTATGTTATTGATCAGTACAGAGTGTTTCTAAATAAGTTCGACAAACTTTAAGGGGTAATTCTGTATTAAAAAAAATACTGTTTGCGTTATAATCGTATGTCCGCATATGCTTCGTTTCCGAGATACAGGGTGTTGAATTTTTTCTTACAAACTGACGATTTATTTATTGCTTTGAAACCGTGTGAGACATGCAAATTAAATTTGGTGGATTTTAAGAGGTATTTATTGCGCATTTTTTTTTAACATGCAATTAAGAATTTGAGGTTTACCATTGACGCTCATACGGGTAATATGACTGATCATTACCATGTTGTATTCTGGTGTTTTGTTATCATATAGTTTTCATTCTGCATCTGCACAATACCAATTTATGTGCGCTTTCTATTTCTGCTAATGATAGTGCTATTACATACCAGATTTGAGACGTATATAACTTTCTACTCGATACAATATAGTCTGTCATAGAGCTTTGTCGTCTGTAATATCAAAAGTGTATTTATATTATTCTTTGTTAGGGAAAAATGTATTATTATTACATAATATTTCTTTGATGCTGCAGAGGCCCGTTATAAGATTTTCGTTTTCGTTTCTGATATTTTCATCATATCACTGTCTAATTATTATTATGTGTTACTAAAATACACGAAACATTTTAACAGCAAAGCCAAAGTAACTAAGATGTTGTGTTACAGTGTATGATTCGGTTTTTCTCTTTTCCGCTTTTTGTGTCGTAAAAGCAGCGGTATGTTTTACGAATGATTTGGCTTTTGGCTTTGAGAAAAGTTTCAATGGTTTCCATTTAGGTGTAACAAAATCGTTTGAATTTCTCAAAATCCTCAAAGTTTAAGTATACACATGGAGGGAGCTTACAGGATTTAGAAATAAATATTTACTCAGGCAAGACTGCCATCAAAGAAATATATAAGTATACTTCTGTGTTTGTGTAAGATATTTGTTACTGTTTAGTAAATTAAAACATATCATATTTTGTATATCGTATATATTATATATAGAGGGTGGCCCAAAGAAAACAGTTCACAGTATTATATTTTAAGGAAATG
Organism: Diabrotica virgifera virgifera; assembly: GCF_917563875.1. Lineage (NCBI taxonomy): Eukaryota > Metazoa > Arthropoda > Insecta > Coleoptera > Chrysomelidae > Diabrotica > Diabrotica virgifera. Next base: position 191,244,379 of record NC_065444.1, on the reverse strand, counting down.
ACGCAACAGGTCGATTTTTGATCTAAGGGGGACACATTTTTACGTTACCTACATCTGTCATTTGTCAACATCCTCCCTTCCACTTTCTCACCCCTTCTTTTTAAATAGGGAATATGGGTCGTGTTCTAGATTATTTGAAACGCTATTCAATTCTCTACTCACTAATATAAACTTAACATAATAAAAAAAAACTAAGTTTTCAAACTAGTAGCACATAGAACAACACCCAAAAGTGTTATTCTGCATCTTACCAGATTGAAAACAATAGGAACCTCCTCTGTTAACACCTTCGAGGCTTCTATAATTTGCAAGCCATAACGGATGCTGAGACTAAGAAAGATGAGGGAATTTTACGATTTATAATTCACGTCCCATCTGCTCAGCGCAGTAAAGTTCCAACGAGAATGGTTCCCTTCGTACTCTAATCAGAGTAAACATGTAAATCAATAATGTATAACCATTTTCAATTTCGTTGCGACACGAAACTACAGCCGCATAATTATTCCAGTTCAATCAGAGAGTGCAGCAAGCACCCCTACCGGTTTCGAAACATATTAGTCTCTCATCAGGAGGCACATATCGATGGCTTAGTGTGAAAACCTCGTATCTCAATAAAATACAATTTTACAGGAGAGACAAAAAACTGATTTACTGCATGTTATAACATCAAAACAAAAAACTATCTTTACGTATTTTTAATTTGGACACATTTCGATAGTTACACACAAATTTTGCACATATATTATTATTATTTAATTTTTTACCTGACCTACGAGGTATTCATTCTTAAGTTCTCTATATACGTGGTTTTCATATTAGATATTTAAAATATACGATTTTTTCATATTAATTATTGATTCATGTATATCTGTCTAACATAATTTTGAATACTAAAAGGGTTATATAAAAAAAAATAAAAATAAGTTATTTATTTAGTTTATTGACATATTTTACAAAATTAACATTAAACGACGAAAGTATTATATATTGATTTTTGAAACAATAAAATCATTGACTTTTAATCTAAATAACACACTCAATGCTATAATAAAATGTCTTAATTATTAGTCCTGTCGCCAGGGGGGGTACAACGGCCTCGTTAATTCAGATGGACTTACCCAAATTTTTTTTATGTATTTTGACCCGTAGAACACGAATTTTTTGGGTAACAGTTGATCCGGATGTCGATAAGATTGTTATAGACCAAGAACTTGAGGAATCAAATAACAGCGATTTTTGGCAAAACAAAACAATATTTTGTATTTTTTGGGTCATTTTAAGCAAAAAATATTTCTACAAGTTTTTTAGTAGGATGCACAGTTTTCGAGATAAACGCGGTTGAACTTTCAAAAAATCGAAAAACTGCAATTTTTAAACCCGAATAACTTTTGATTAAAAAATAAAATAGCAATTCTGCTTAGCGCCTTTGAAAGTTCAAGTCAAATTATGTCGGTTTTGATTATTTGCATTGCTAAAAATTTATTGTGTTATTGCTAAACAAAGCTACAAACAACTAGTGCGTGAGTGATGTTTCTATGATTTCTCATTTAAAATCGAACGAGTAGGTAGAATAGGTACTAGTGCAATCAAGACTATTTCTACGTTACATGCGTTAAAACGCATGTAAAAGCACGGGAAACCCTACGTGTTTATAGCTTTGTTAAACAATAAAAAAATAAATTTTTACCAATGCAAATAATCAAAACCGATATAATTTGACTTAAACTTTCAAATGCGGTAAGCAGACTTGCTATTTTATTTTTTAATCAAAAGTTATTCGGGTTCAAAAATTGCAATTTTTCGATTTTTTTAAAGTTCAACCGCGTTTATCTCGAAAACTGTGCATCCTACGAAAAAACTTGTAGAAATATTTTTTACTTAAAATGGCCCAAAAAATACAAAATATTGTTTTGTTTTGCCAAAAATCGCTGTTATTTGATTCCTCAAGTTCTTGGTCTATAACAATCTTATCGACATCCGGATCAACTGTTACCCAAAAAATTCGTGTTCTACGGGTCAAAATACATAAAAAAAACTTGAGTAAGTCCATCTGAATTAACGAGGCCGTTGTACCCCCCCTGGCGACAGGACTATATCTCAGTCTTTTAATTATTTCTTAATTATGTCAGTCTGTACTTTGTTTAGAGTCCACTCTTACCTAAGAATACAGGCGCACTCATTATTTTTTTTAGCCTTACATAGTAGGATTGATTTTCTTCGTCTGAAACAATTAAAAAACTACAGTAATAATAATAAGGAATATAATTATTCAGTTAACCTTCCGATGACCAACCTTTTTTGTTACACGGATGACCAACGGGGGTAAAAATGACCCCCAGTAAAAAATGACATTTGACAAAAAATTAAGTTGTTTTAAAAAATAAAATAATGTATGTATTCGTAATTTTTATGTTACTATTGTATCAATAAATCATAAATAAACATTAGTAAAACATATTTTTAATTACAATTGAACAAAAACAGGAATCATCATTCTGAACTTATAACTAAAGAAGTTTTAAAATATACACTAATTTACGTCGCCACAGGTTTAACAAACAATATTTTTTCAATATTGGAATGTTTCTTACATATAATTCCACATAATAGGTGGTATTTACTTAATATAAAATTGGAACATGGAAGGCCAAAGGAGTTCGTTCCTCTCAAATTCAGAAAATATTTTTTTTTCGTAAAATATAGAAAATATTTTTTATTACAAAATATGAGAGTATCTAGAATGATATTAAAGTCAAATAAAAAAAATAATGAGTTTAAAATTGAAAATGTCAGAATTAATTAAATATAACATGCATTGGGGTCAAAATTCACCCCCTTGGTAATCGGAAGGTTAAGATGTAGCAAAATAGCCTATGATTTTTTTTTGATAACATCATACACCTTTAGTGCATAAGTAGGCTTAGTACTGGGCCTATTAGTTTGTAACTTACCTTGAGTAAACTTTTTGGTAACTGGAATGTATTTAGAACTGCTACGAACACGATCTGCGTTAACTGTTTTCCCTTTAGGGCAAGGTTTAACATTAAGCTTCCTCTTGACATTATTATCTATAAGACAAAAATATTAGATTAGAGCATATAGATTTTTCTGGTAACAAATAGCATACCTTCATATATTATTACTCCCTCCTGAATCTAGGCTATAAATGAATCTAATTTCTGAACGAACACAAGTCAACTGACACAGCTCCCGTATTCTTAATCAGGTACTATCGACACTGAGATAAAGCTTACGTTTTAAAAATGTTCCAATGATTGTAAAATGGGATTATTGTGAAAAGGATGTTATTATAGGGTCGGAGATTTAGCTTAGGTATTGAATTATATCGAATTGGTGATGGTTTTTATATTACAGTATTATATTGAGTTTCCGGTTGTGTTTGAAGAATATAATAATTGTTTTGTCAACATCTGAACCATCCAAATTAAATTTTATTTCTTTCTGGTCGGTTAATATTTAGTTACAATAAATGCGTTTAAATTTCTAAGGTTTATTAGGTACCGTAAAAAGCGGTCTATTACAGAAAAAATATTGTTATATGGTCCGTTGTCAATTTCAGCTGCGCTTAGATCTCTAGCGTTTATTAGGCGCTGAAAAATTGGTCTATTTTAGATAATATTTTGTTATATGGTTCAAATATTGCTTTTAAAATGAAGACACAAATATTAACTATGAAAAACTCGTAATTATTATCCTTGCAGTACATATAGACGTTGTTCAAGTAACTATGATAACCTCGTATATCTTGATATACGTGTTTTTCATAGATAGTTATGCTGTGTTCATGATTATTTACGAGGTTTTCATTTTTAATCTCCTAGTGGACACCTCCAAATACTAGGTTAATGCAGTACAAATCTTTTGAATTAAGATAAATAAAATGTTTCTACTTGCATGACAACTTACCATTGTTCACAGAAAACACTTCTCCAAGTCAAAACTCTCAAACAAACACTCCAAATTAAGTACCACATTCTTGATTATATACGTGGTCTTCACACTAAATCACGAAATCACCTGATATACGTGTTTTCTTTTTATGGCTCTAGAAAAAAACATGGTGTATTTGGATTTTTTCTAACAGCTGTAAACCGTTAGAGACAAAGTTTTCAAACTAAAACCACAAAAATGTCATTTTCAAAAAAAAATGAGATACGAGGTTTTCACACTAAGCCATCGATATGCTGGTCTCTCTGACCCAACAAACAAGTCTCTGACCCAGGACAAACTCCTGTTTTTAGTCTGGTAGGATGTAGAATAACATTTTTGGGTGTTGTTTTATGTGCTATTAGATTGAAAACTTAGTTTTTTGCTAGAAGTTGCCGCTAGGGCATCCCTGCCATTTCGATCGTTGCAATCCGTGACTGTACGCCGGGGTTTGTCCTAGTTGGGTCAGAGAGAGCAGCCTATGTGCCTCCTGATGGGAGACCAATAAGTTTCGAAACTGGTAGAGGGGCTTGCTGCACTCTCTAATTGAACTGGAATAATGATGCGGCTGTAGTTTCGTGTTGCAACGAAATTGAAAATGGTTATTAATTCTTGATTAACATAATTATTTATACAGGGTGTCCAAGAAAAAAATTGTTAAAATAATTGAAACAAAAAGAAGAATGTATGTAATTTATTTAATTCAAAATACATTTTACTGCTGTCACAAAATAGAAAAAAATGTTTTTTTTTATAAATAAACATTGCTTTTCGCTTAATTTCAATGTTCAAGCAGCCACCTATCTGCCTCTTGGTAGGTTGAATAGTGAATTTAAGCAACAAACAATGTTTATTTACCAAAGAAACATTTTTTTCTGTTTTCTGTTAGCAGGAGAATGTATTTTAAGTTAAATAAATTACATACATTCTTCTTTTTGTGTCAATTAATTTAATTCAAAATAATTTTTCTTGGACACCCTGTATAAATAATTATGTCAATGCTCACATCACTGATTAGAGAATTGAATAACCTTTCAAATGAGCTAGCATACTATCCCTATTCCCTATTTAAAAGTAATGGGTGGGAATATGCTACGACGACGACGCCATATTAACAGCCGAAAATGAAGTTGATCAAGAAAGATTAATTTATAGAATTCGAAGACACGGCCCTAATATACAACATGGTGATCTCAACAGAGAAAACTAAATCGATACTGATGTCAGCAGAACCGAGTCGATGTGAACTGGTCGTAAATAACAAAATAATATAACAAGTGATGGAAACGGAATACTTGGGAATAAAACTCTCAAGCTACTAAGAGGTAAAAGAAGAAGTACAAAAACAAGTGAACATGTCGAACAGAGCAGCAGTATGTCTTAACAACACAATCTGGAGAAACAAATACCTCACAACGGAAACGAAAACCAAGATATATAAATCAAGAATAGGACCGAGGATGACGTATAGATCTAGATCTCACGTACCAAAAAAAGTTGATTAATAGCAAGCTGAAAATTTGTTAATAGCTTAACGGTGTCTAGTCGGGCAAACTTTGATTTATGGGAACACTGGAACAGGGGAAATATTAATTTTGGAACATATTAAAAATTTGGAAAATCAGACTACGAAAACGTTCCATGTATTTTGTCGGACAGAACTTTCAAATGATTTGTTACCATTTTATTAAACTTTCATGCAAAAATCAGATTGGTTTTTATCACCAACTGGGCATTTTAATGTCCAACACGAAGAACATGTCAAATGACAGGAATGATATTGGTGACAAACAACAGTCTGATTTTTGCATGAGAGTTTAATGAAACGGTACCAAATCAGTTAAAAGTTCTGTTCGACAAAATACATGGGGCGTTTTCGTAATCTGATATTCCAAACTGTTCCACAATTAAAACTTCCGTATTCCAGTGTTCCCGTATATCAAAGTGTGTCCGACTAGAGACCGTTAAACTATTAACAAATTTTCAGATTGCTATTAATCAACTTTTTTTGGTACGCGTGATCCAGGCCTAGTACACAGCGGAAACAAGAGCAGATAAAGCGAACACACAAAGGCAGCTGGAAACAGCAAAAATGAAAGTTTTACGAAAAATAACAAACCAAACTCTAAAAGACAGAGTAAGAAATGAGGTCATAGGAGCGAGATGTGGTATAGAAGAAATAAACATGTGGAAAAAATGAATTAAATATTACTGTGGAACAATACAAAACCTATCAAATGATTATAAAGATGAAGTTTCAGAAGGTTTAGAACCAGATTCAGATGACGTTCATGTAATTGAAAATAGACCATTTGACCAAAATTAATGAAGAAGGGGAAAAGAAATAAAATATTCAATTTTTCAGCAATATTTTAATAATAACTTTCTAAATAAAAATGTTTAATTGGAAAATATGAGTTTTACTAAAGAATAATTAAATAAAATAAATATTATTTTTTAGCAGACTGTCAATTTCTTCTTCTTTCTTAAGATTTTTGACCTCTGACTGTCAGTTTTCGGTCAATTTCTAGGTTAAAAGTAGTTCAAAAACGCAAAAAGTGCTACGTTGCCGTATTTATTTCAAAACCTTTTAGAGCATTCCTCTAAAAAAAATTATTTTAGCGGTCCTTTATAAGTGTTTACAGAATGTCAATCTAACCTAAAAGTTTTAGAGGACAGTTAAATGTTAAATTTTAGAGGGCTTTTAAATTTAACGGAAATGTTACAGAACACACCCCAGTATACGTTTCGGATATTGGCGATTTCCATTGAACTCTAGTAAGTCCTTGTAACCTCCACGGAAGCCAACATTTTTCATCTTACTAGTTTTAGGATCTGTTCTGGTTCAATCCTTAGTTGACCATGTACTCCTGTCTCATATTTCGCATATTACACTGGATGTGTATGACAGTGTCTTCTTCCATTTTGCATTTTCTGCACCATTGAAGTAGATCTCCATTTCTTTTGATAAGTCTTTATCAGCCAATTTGGAATTCCCGACTTTTAAGCATCTCTAATGATACCACAGAATGGTTCTGGGCCTACAGATATTTCCCTCAAGCGTTGTTTTGCAAACAAATCTGCTCTTTCCTTCACGTGCGTTATTATTTAATTATATTATAATTATTATTAAAGATGCGTTGTTATTTCTGCCAGGTTGTTGACAAAATCTTTGCAGTTTCTCACTTCTTTTCATCTAGTGAGTGGGTTGTTTGCGGTCAGCATAATCACTTATACACTGATCAAAACGAAAAGGGAGCCAATTATAAAGATATTTGTAGTTTTGAACTTACTCATTTTATGATTGTATTTGAAACATAATCATATTGGTTAGACACAGTGTCTAACCAATATGATGATGCAAAAAAATCTCATGGGAATATTTTTTCCAACGAACCCGCCGTTTTCGCCTTGTCTAACTGATCAAAACGAAAAAGGGCCACTAGCTTAATTTAATGTAAATTATTTATTTCATTAGATATGAACTGAAAAATGTGCGTCCACCCAGTAGACACATAAAGTTTTTATAAATGAAATAAAAAACAAGTGTCTAATAGACACCCCAGAATAAGGTTCAAGAAGTCGCCAACGCAAAAGTGGTCCAAATTTTTTTAATTTTTTTTTTAATTAATTTGCAAAAATCAGTGTTTTCGGTCGGGACAAATTTATTTTAGGTTTTTTGGACTATCCTGGACAAAAAATATCTCTTGTAATTTTTCTCTAAAATTGATTGTTTTCGAGTCATAAGCAATTTAAAATTTGAAAAACACAAATATGGCCATTTTTAAAACTCGGTTAAAAATTATTATTATGAAAGCCAGAAAGTGACTAAATCAAAGTTTAAAGCCCCCACTACATAATCCTGAAGAAATTTGTATCATTAATTTATTACTAAGCTGTTATTTTTAATTATTAACAATGAGCGGTAAAATCGTATTGACGCGGCTGTAAATATGAGTGCGAGTAAGATGCACTATTGACTGCCGGAATGGCGTCTCTCTCGCACTCACATCGACGGCCGCCTAATACGTGTATGGCGCTCATTATTATTACTTGAAAATAACAGCTTAGTAATAAAATAGTGACAAATATTTCTCCAGGATTTTGAAGGGAGGGCTTTAAAATTGGATTTAGTCACTTTTGACTTTCACAATAATAACTTTTAACCGAGCTATTAAGCCTTGAAAATCGCCAGTTTTGGATCGAATCGCCATTTTTGGATCGCCATTGAAAACGATCAACGCTAGAGAAAAATTATAAGAGACCTTTTTGGCCAGAATGGTCAGAATAGCCAGAATAGACCTAAAAAAAATGTCCGGGACAAAAATACTGATTTTTGCAATTTGATTAAAAAAATTGCGACTTCTTGAACCTTATTCTGGGATGTCTCACGAATGTGATTATGCAAAAAAATCTCGTGGAAATATTTTTTCCAACGAACCCTCCGGTCGCCTTTTCTAAGTGTATATCTGTATAAATATTGATTTTCTTCATTTTAGGCGCTTCATCCATGATGTCATAAATGTAGGCCACAAAAACAAAAACTTAGCATTAATTACAGTTTTATATTGACCTACATAGGCTGTAAGATTTATTTTATTAGGTACATATCTTAACCTTGACATACTTTTTGCTTCACAGAAATCCACGAGCTTCCCATTGCTCGGATAAAATAACGCGGAACTAAGTTCTTGCTACTTCTGGTAGGCTAGTGCTTAATAGATTTGGAGTTATCTAGCAATCTAAATTTACGTGGGATGTAAAAATGTATAGTGCTAAGTGAGCATAATTTCGGCACTGCTAAGTAGGACAATTTGAGATAGACCTCTTGGAATCAACCTTTACTTCAAGTTTCCTGAAAACTACCCGAAAAAGCTCTTATGGACTTTTTCGATCCAATCACAGATTCTGGTCTCTAAGGTAGATGTGACGAGACCTTCTTGCAAGAATATCAGTCCGCTTGTTCCTCTCTAAACTTAAGTATCCCAGTACCCACATTAAGGTGACATTGTAGTCGGAGTCTAGGTTTTCAGGGTTTTAGATCACTTCGATTACACCCATATAATAAGGAAGTAGTCCCCGGCCTACCTCCAAAGTTCACAAAACCTAAAGTAAGTTATCAATCGAAGTAGCACAGAAAACGACAATAAATATCGTCTCCATGCCACCAGATTGACAACAGGTGGAATACTTTCTTTGGTTACACCTCCTGAGATTTTCAAAAATTATAAATCATACAGGATGCCCAGGAAATTAAGATGAGAGAATTTTAAATAATTCACAACTCATCTGCTCAGCGCGGTAAAAGTTCCAACAAGAAAGATTCCTTAATACTCCTACAGAAGAGTAAATGAATTAAAAATGTATAAACAGTTTCAATTTCTTTGCAACACGAAAATTCAGCAGCTGCATAATAATATAGTCAAATTTGAGAGTGCAGGAAGAGTCTATACCGGTTTCGGGGGTTGTTTCCTCCTCATCGGTAGTACCATATCCTCCTTTCTCAGATTCTTCCACGTACCACACTTTGGGCCTTTCCGAATTGCAAAGAAAGAAATGTCACGGATAAACTAGGGCCATCTACCGAAAAACAAAGTAAGTTATTAATCGAAGTAGCACAGAAAACGACAATAAATATCGTCTACATACCACCAGATTGACAACAGGTGGAATACTTTCTTTGGTTACACCTCCTGAGATTTTCAAAATTTATAAATCGTACAGGATGCCGAGGAAATTAAGATGACAGAATTTTAAATATTTTACAACTCATCTGCACAGCGTGGTAAAAGCTCCAACAAGGAAGATTCGTGGTTCATCCGTGACATTTTTTTCTTTGCAATTCGGAAAGGCCCAAAGTTTGGTACGTGGAAGAATCCGAGACAGGAGGATATTGGACTACTGCTACTGCTGAGGGGAAAACAACCCCCGAAACCGATATAGACTCTTCCTGCACTCTCATATTTGACCATAGTGTTATGCAACTGCTGCATTTTCGTGTTGCAAAGAAATTGAAAATGTTTATACATTTTTAATTCATTTACTCTTTTGTTTGAATATTAAGAAATATTTCTTGTTTGAGCTTTTACCACGCTGAGCAGATGAATTGTGAATTATTTAAAATTCTCTCATCTTAATTTCCTCGGCATCCTGTATGATTTATAAATTTTGAAGATCTCAGGATGTGTAACCAAAGAAACAATTCCACCTGTTGTCAATCTGGTGGTATGTAGACGATATTTATTGTCGTTTTCTGTGCTACTTCGATTAATAACTTACTTTGTTTTTCGGTAGATGGCCCTAGTTTATCCGTGACATTTCTTTCTTTGCAATTCGGAAAGGCCCAAAGTGTGGTACGTGGAAGAATCTGAGAGAGGAGGATATGGTACTACCGATGAGGGGGAAACAACCCCCGAAACCGGTATAGACTCTTCCTGCACTCTCAAATTTGACTATATTATTATGCAGCTGCTGAATTTTCGTGTTGCAAAGAAATTGAAACTGTTTATACATTTTTTCACAAAACCTGTTTGAGCAGTCACTTCTAACCACTGTCCATATTATTTTATATGAACGATCCAAGATAATCTGTCCATAATGTCCTTGCAACCATCATGCATGCTTGCACTAAAGCAAGGTCTAGATGAGCTTTAGCAAGATATAGTTTTCTAAAAAATACGATACCAATTTAAAATACTATGGTAGATTCCAGAATCATGCACGCTCATCAAAGTAGCTTTTACCACCAAAGCAGACAAAATGGAACCGACAAAATATAAGTCTTATCAAGACATCAAACTTATCGATGCGGATTTTTTAATTTAAATTTTAACTAACTTAAATTGTTTCGTGTTTTTTTAAAAGGTATTTAAATAAAATCTGCAAAAAATAACACTTCAAATTAAGAGAAGTACCAATGAACTATAATATCATTAATTCACGAATGAGTATTCCCAATCCTTTTCGCAAAACTCATGCTTTAAATATCTGCTAAATATCAGAACTTAATCAAAACTGTTGCTCGTTAGTATCCTTGTTTGAGTACAAATTTAAAGTTTGATGCATTTGTTGATGACAAATCTGAAGTTAAAAACATAACAAATTTGAACATTGTCACTTTATCTGAGTAATTCTCGTGGCATAATATATGTTGTTTGTAAACATCCAGTTTACGAATGGAATGTTAGGTACTAGTTTACTAAGTATTTAAGTTTTTTGTTAGATATTGAGAACTACATTACTGGTCGTGATACCTAGATATTTTCAACGAAAACTTTTCGTTTATAAATTTGCAAAAGACGTTGTGTTATTGCGTTGCCGCTCCTGCAATACTTAGAGCAGGTGTATCGATGAATTCTTATGTAGTTTTGCCTTCTGAATCCAAATCTGAAAACCGCATTTCGATATATCTAACCGTCTTCGAGATAATCGACCTCAAACTCTAAAATGTGACGTCACAATCCGGTTATCTCCTACAGACGCACTAAACGTCAGCTCAAATGGTTGATTAGGAAGTAGGCTACTTTTTTCAACGAAAACTTTTCGTTTATAAATTTTCAAAAGTGTGTGTTTTATTGCGTTGCCGTTCCTGCAACACTTAGAGCAGGTGTATCAATGGATTCTTATGTAGTTTTGCCTTCTGAATCCAAATCTGAAAACCGAATTTCGATATATCTAACCGTCTTCGAGATAATCGACCTCAAACTCTAAAATGTGACGTCACAATCCGGTTATCTCCTACAGACGCACTAAACGTCAGCTCAAATGGTTGATTAGGAAGTAGGCTACTTTTTTTTTAATCTCGATTTGCCAAGAATAGGTTATTTACATTTGAGTTTGACACTTCGTGAATGTCAAACTAAATTTTAAATTAAGTATTAATAAAACATCAATGACATTTGATAGTGAATTTAATTATTATATAAAATAAATAGGATGTTCAAAAATACAATTTGAGTATAAATATTTTAAAAGCAATAATTTATTAACAGTTTTAAAAAGGTTTATACCAGTATAAATACGGCCTCCCCTTTATGATAAATGGACTGTTCCATTAGCTATAAAATTAAAATAATATGTATATCTAGTCGTTCCCTAAACTTGACACAACTGGATAGTGATTGTAGAAGGTATTTTTTTGTTTTTTCAGAATTTTGCCGAAATTGGCAAAATTACTAATTATTTAGTAATAATTATTAACTATTTAGAAATTATTTTTTTTTGTTGACTTGGCAAAATTATTGACTAAAATCACTAGCCAGTATTGTGTCTGTGTACATCCTTCTAATGGAAAAAAATATTTGAAAATTTTTCTCAAATTATGAATACCAAGAACATTTTCATTTTTAACTCTTTTATTTTTAATTTGAGAAATAAAAGTTATTCTTCATAAAAAGCTCTTCTTGTTCTAAGATTTATGATGCAACCGTGTCCCAAAAGTAGGGGAACGGTCGAATATTTCGCGAACTAAACATCGGATGGAAAAACTGAAAAATACGTGTTCAATCATTTTCAAAAATCTATCCAATGACACCAAACACCAACTCCCACTACACCCCCTGGAGGTGGGGTGGGGGTAACTTTAAAATCTTAAATGGAAACCCCTAGTTTTTCTTGCAGATTTGCATTCGTTACGTAAAAGTAAGCAACTTTTATGCAAGACATTTTTTCGAACTGTGGATAGATGGCGCTATAATTGGGAAAAACGATTTATCCTGATACCATAGGTAAATTATAGAAACGGTCTAATATCTCGAGAAATACACTTCCAAATAAGAAAACAAAAAACAGGTTTTTAATATTTTTCGAAAACCTATCGATAAACACTAAATATGACCCTCCAACCCACCCCCTGGAGGTGGGGTGGGGGTAACTTTAAAATCTTAAATAGCAACCCCCACTTTTTATTTCAGATTCGAATTCGTCATGAAAAATTAAGCAACATTTATTCGAAACATTTTTTAAAAATGCTGATAGATGGCGCTAATAAATCGTATTTTTCCAATTAAATCAACAATTCTAAAAAATGTTTCGAATAAATGTTGCTTAGTTTTTCATAACAAATCCGAATCTGTAATAAAAAGTGGGGGTTGCTATTTAATATTTTAAAGTTACCCCACACCCCACCTCCAGGGGGATGGGTCGGAGGGTCATGTTTAGTGTTATTCGATAGATTTTCGAAAAGTATTAAAAAATTTGTTTGTCCAAATGAGAAACATTTGGAAGTGTATTTCTCGAGATATTAGACCGTTTCTATAATTCTAACGTGCTATGTACTAAGAGTATAAGTCATAAACAAGATTTTTCGGGATTCTTCTATATTTTGAATTATATAATTAATAAGGTATTACCAAAGTAGAAAGTAAAATAGTTAATTACTAATTGATTAATCATATTTCGTCACCATTTTGATATTTAGTTTTAATAGTTATTTCATCAGTGGTAAAAAAAGACTGACAAGTCCCTAATAAAAAATTTTCATTTTTGACTTATACTCTTAATATATAGCACTCTAGAATGTACCCATGGTATCAGGATACATGGTTTTTCCCAATTATAGCGCCATCTATCCACAGTTCGAAAAAATGTCTTGAATAAAAGTTGCTTACTTTTACGTAACGAATCCAAATCTGCAAGAAAATCTAGGGGTTTCCATTTGAGATTTTAAAGTTAACCCCCACCCCACCTCCAGGGGGTGTAGTCGAGGTTGGTGTTTGGTGTCATTGAATAGATTTTTGAAAATAATTGAATACGTATTTTTCAGTTTTTCGATCCGACGTTCAGTTCGCGAAATATTCGACCGTTCCACTACTTTTGGGTCACCTTGTATAAAATTTTATTAATTTTATACGAGGTATATAAAAAACATGAATTTCGATCAAGAGTAAACTACCTTTATAGTTCATAACATTTAAATTAGAATGATATAATTGCACATTAAAACATAATTATTAATTCTAAACTACTTTTCATAATAGAAATTTTCCATATTATGAATTAAAATACGTAAATATACAAAGTTTTCGTTATGACAATGCTCGCATTTTCAGCTTGTTTAGTGTCTATATAAGTGTGTGTTCACAAAGAGGGGATGGCATAAGATAAACCTTTTCTCACAAGTATTTGAAAGGTAAAGATGTCATATTAAATTTTTATTTTAGAATCTAACAAATTGTATGATAATATCATTAATATTAATAGTAAGGGTGAAATATTCAGCAGTAAACTTACATTCTGCTCCTGAAGTCTATCAATTAGTGTTTCCGTATTTTATTTATTAAGTTCACAATTAACGATTATATTTTAAATCTGCAGTAGAGTAGTTATCACATGAACAGAGAGTGTTGATACGTATTCCAATTTAAGTGTCTATAATAAGCAATTATCAAAAAATATATTGCAAATAAACTGAAGAAATTTCCCAGAAGCCTGCAAAAGTGTGTAGGTATTTTATGAAATTTACCCACATTTTCTCTCATCAGCTGAAAAGTAGGTGAGTGTAACTGCCAACCCTTAAAACTGACTAATTGTTAAAATCTCTGAAACATGAAATTGGGTTGTAGAAGCTCTGTTTTAATTGCTACTTAGGAGAAAGTGAATAACTTATCTCCAACAATTAATTACAGATATAGGGGTTTGAAAATATTTCGGAGAGGGTCATTAAAAACGGAGTAAAAGTTTACTTGTACTGGTTTACATACCGTTAATTTTTTGTCTCAAAAAATATATATACGTAAGAACAACCCAGGGACAGGCCAAGTTTTGATTAAAGGCATACATATTTTTCCGGTATATTTGTTTAGTTTTTCCACCCCTAAGCCAGGGTAAGAATCCCCCAACATTTTTTATTAACAATGGGGATCAAAAATAAGATATCGATTGAAAGCCCTTGAAAATCCGTATATTAGTGCTTACTTAATTACCAGGAAAGTTTGCATACACATAGCTGAAGTGTCAAAGAAAAATGTGATATTGTGCCGATGTGTATTTTTGCCCCGGGGGGTCAGTTTTACCCCTTCTCGGGGGTGTACCTTCAAATGTACCTTCAAAATAAGTCTCGAAATGGATAAAGTGAACAATTCTAAGCAACTTTTGTTATACCTATAGCGTTTTAAAGTCAATACTTTTAGAGACATTCGCGAGTGACTATGGTCATTTTCCAACAAGAGAATACCTTGTTTTTAGGCGGTTTTTCACAAATATCTCATAAAATATTTGATCGAGAAAAACATTCTTAGCAGGATTTATAGCTTATAAAAAAGTGAAAAACTGGGGTATGCACAAGGTCCTTAGACCTAGTAGAAGCAGAGTTGTAGCTAATGAAAAATAGGTTTATATTGGTCAAATTTCACATCGTGAAATAACCAAAATATAAAGCACTTTTTGAGCATAACTCATTATTTGTAACTTTTTTAAAGAGTCTAAAAATATTAATTTTTCTTTTCTCAAAAAGTTTCTAAGAGTATCAAAAGTAAGCAAGTTACGCTCAAAATAAAGTTGGTTCCTTTTTTGGTAAAAAATGGTGAAAATCACCTCCTAGTTAGTATCCTCAATAGAATTAATCATTAGAGCTTCACAGGTTGATTCATTTATATGAATTGTTTATATTTATGGTC
Source organism: Diabrotica virgifera virgifera (assembly GCF_917563875.1). Lineage (NCBI taxonomy): Eukaryota > Metazoa > Arthropoda > Insecta > Coleoptera > Chrysomelidae > Diabrotica > Diabrotica virgifera. The sequence continues at coordinate 191,228,816 of NC_065444.1, read as the reverse complement.
TGTAAGTTTCATGGGTTCAAGTTATTTATTTTTGAAAAAAAATGGTTTAAAAGTAAAATTTTTAAATTTTTAATTACAAAATTATTTTTTTGAATAAATATTTTAAACTTAAAAATTATTAGTGTACCAAATATCTCAAACAACAAAAATTGTAGGTTATGAATATTTTAATATTTCTTATTTTTTGTTTTCCTGTAAGACAAGAATTGGTTAATACACGGCTGTTCAATATTTGCATACACTTGTGATTAGTGACTCGTTCAAGACCTTTCACTAAGATCTCGTTTAAAAAATAAGCACTTTGGATCTATGTAACTTACAGATCACATTAACAAACAATACATACTTGAGTAAAGCAACTTGTGAAGCGGTACCTGTTAGTTTAATCTGGGATGCTAATTAGGGGTGATTTTCACGATTTTTTTACAAAAAAGGGACTAACCTCTTTTTAACGTAACTTATTTACTTTTGTTGCTAGAAACTTAGGTTTTGATTATTTTAATATTTCTGATATTTTGTTTTTCTGTAAGACAAGAATTGGTTAAGACACGGCTGTTCAAATTTGCATACACTTGCGATTAGTGACTCGTTCAAGACCTTTCACTAAGATCTCGTTTAAAAAATAAGCACTTTGAATCCATGTAACTTACAGACCACATAAACAAACAATACATACTTGAGTAAAGCAACTTGTGAAGCGGTACCTATTAGTTTAATCTGGGCTGCTAATTAGGGGTGATTTTCATGATTTTTGTACACAAAAAGGGACTGACTTCTTTTTAACGTAACTTATTTACTTTTGTTGCTAGATGTTGTTCTGAAGCTATTTCCTTGTGGCATTTTTATAATAAACTATTTTCAATGGGAAATAAGCCACAATTTTACAAAAAAAAATGATTGTATTAACGTTTCAACGCCCAAGTAGGGTGCCGCTGTCAACATACAAAATAATACTAAGAACAAAAATGTTGTTGCTTAGTAAAAAATTCTTTTAATAATTTATTTAATCATACTTATTTATATCGGCAATTCAGACATGTATTATACATTTTTACCCGGGAGTAGTCGCGCTCATTTCTGTAACGTCGATAGTCGCGTGTGAGATTCTATCTCAAAATACGAATTTAAAACAACTTTTTATTTTGTACTATTTTTATCTACTTTTTATATTGAAAATTAATATTTCTAACAATTTTATTAAAAAAACCTGTGCTAACGGCTACCTGCCAACATCGGCCACCTTTTCTAACGGCCAGTTTAAAAATTTCCCAAACCAATTATATGTAGACTACAAAAACTGGCAATACCGTCCACCTTTCTATACCGGCCTATAGTTCTTTCATTTTTAGTGGCCGTTACTGACAAATTTTACTGTACATATTACGAAAAAGGATGAAATGTGCGATTCTATCTAACGGCGCGACTACTCGCGGGTTAAAGCTAATTGGCTCTCCCCAAAGCAATAAATTCCACAAAAAGAAGAAGAAGAAAAAAAAATCCTACGCATTACTACACCCTTCCTCCAGGTACTTACGAAATTTTTTCAAAATTGCAAAATTTTTCATCAAGTTATCGCGAAAAATGATAAAAATTGAGATTCTATCTCACCGCGCGACTACTCGCGGGTTAAAGTAGAAGATTTTAAAATTATATTGCCAATATTAATGAGTTGCGTTCCTGGGAGGACTTTAATAAAAGATAGTTAATTTGATTACATGAAATCAACCCAACTCAGATCCGCCACAAAAATCATAGCATGTGATCTGTCTTTAAAAAGACAACTCCATAGTAAATCACGAGGGAAAACCAGGAAAAACCTCGTGATACTATCCCGACATCGTAAGTATTTGGGCTTACATTTAGTTTACTCTCAAATATAATACCAAATTCCGACATTAATATAGTATATACTATTTTAAATTATAAATAATATTAATAATACATGGATATTATATACATAATACTAAAACATAAAATATGTACTAACTCGATATGTTACTGACTTACTAATCGTGGTATTTTCTTTCTATTGACTTCCTCTTTCAATATGGGTAACCACATCCTACTGCATTGTATCGAGGAATTTGCGACACAATTGGTTTCATTTAGCATAATTAGAGCTGCTTCTTTGATTTTTCTCTTTTTACTATCTATTTCTTTCAGGACTATACTTGAGTCTCTCCACTGAACTCTATGTTCATTATCCCATGCGTGTTGACATATTTGAGATCTATCAATTTCTCTATTTTTAATATAAGACTGATGTTCACTTATTCTAACGTTTTTAGTGGTCTTGATGTTTCACCTAAATAAAATTGTCCGCATTCACAAGATATTTTATAAATGCAATTGTTTGTTCTTTCTTGTTCATTGTTAGGTTTAGTTTTAGATAGAATAGATATCAATGTGTTTGTTGTTTTGAATGTTGTTGAAATGTTGAATTTATTTCCTATTGTTTTAAGTTTCTCGGATAGTCCTTTTATATATGGTATTGACATTTTCCTCGTATTATTTCTTGTGGCTGTTATAGGATCCCGTTCTACGTTGTTCTGTTCTATTCGATCCAATCTTGACAATTCCTTATTAGTTTATAAACGATAAAGGATAATCATTTTTTTAATAAAACAGATGTTATACCCTATTCCACGAACATACGGCTGTTGTGGATTATCTCGACAACGAATATTTTACTGTGCAAATTATGAAGAACGAAAGTAAATTGCGAAATGCATTATTGATTATTGGAACAATTATTAGAGCCATTTACTTTCGCACTTCTTATGTTGCACACTAAAATATTCGTTGTCGCGATAATCCAAGACATTCGTATATTCGTGGAATAGCACATAACAACTGTTTTTCTTCTAACAATGAATTTTCGTTAGAACAAGTAATTTGGCTCTATCATATTATAAGGATTTAATGATTCCCTTTTTAACATTGATGTGATTTGATTTGTAATTGAGATATCTGCTGGTGTGTGTTAGTTTTCTATATACTTGAGTCTCATATCCAGTATCCTTGTTTGAGACTTCTTTGAGTGAATGGAATATATCGCTCTCTTATAGGCGAAGTATTATGCGCGCCGCTCACTTTTACTTCGTTTAGAGATTTTCTTTATTTATTAAATCAAATATATGTATATCTTTATATTACGTGATATTTCCCTCTTTCTTTACCTTTTAAGCAATCAATCAACATTTGGATCCGATCTCTGACTTGATGTTATTGCATTAATTAATATTGTCTAGACTAAGAGGACGTGATAAGGGACTTCAGAAGCAACCCGCCACTCTGATTGATTTATCTGTAATCTCCCAAGAGAGACAAGTGTTCTCACACTTCCTGTCGACTCTCCTGAAGGGAGCTAAGTTTAAAGTTTTATATATGTAAAAGTAAATTAAAATTTAATACCCGTAGTTTATTGTTTGTTTTCTTTCAGAAATTAAGATTATAAAATGGGAGCCCAAGCGGGGATTTTTGCAGTTACTCGAGCGCGTCAGATTAGCATATGGGGAGAATCCTGGTACCCTGAAGATGTACCTCTACCATATATTGACTCTTAACACAGGGGAGTTTGTTAAGGGGGGCCGAAAAAAAAAATCTATCCTTAAAAAAACTCGAAGTGTATATTTCAAAAATTTGACGATTTGAGCCGGGTGTAAGGAAATGAGTGAGTCCCAAAGTTTCACAAGACAAAAGCGAATATTTCGCGGAATGAATGACAGATCGAAAAACTAAAAAATACGTGCTCAATATTTTTTAAAAATCTATCGAATGATACCAAACACGACTTCCCACTGACAGGGGTGGGGGTAAATTTAATATTCTAAATACGAATCCCGCGATATTTCGCGAAATGAACATCATATCGAAAAACTGTAAAGTACACTTATTCAATATTTTTGAAAAACCTATCGAATGGCACCAATCGCGACCCCCTCACGGAGGTGGGGTGGGGGTTACTTTAAAATCTTAAATAGGATCCCCCATTTTTTATTGAAGATTTGGATTCCTTACGTTTCACTTACGTTTCCTTACGAACTTTTATTCGAAACATTTTTTCAAATTATGGATAGATGGCGATATAATCGGAAAAAACCATTGTTGGAAATGGAAAATTAAATTAAAAATGGAACGTCCCCACTCAAATGGAAAACTTTACTTAACTTTTTTAGTTTTAGGACCTACTCTTTACAACTCAATAGGTCCGCAAAGCGCTCGAGTGACTGCACATTTAGCATACTTTGCTCCCCTACTATACAGGGTGTAACAAAAATAGAGGTCATAAATTTAATCACATATTGTGGCACCAAAAATAGTTCGTTTGAACCTAACTTACCTTAGTACAAATGTGCACATAAAAAAAGTTATAGCCCTTTGAATTTACAAAATAAAAATCGATTTTTTCCAATATATCGAGATCGATATATTAGAAAGGCTCGAGTGACTGCACATTTAGCATACTTTGCTCCCCTACTATACAGGGTGTAACAAAAATAGAGGTCATAAATTTAATCACATATTGTGGCACCAAAAATAGTTCGTTTGAACCTAATTTACCTTAGTACAAATGTGCACATAAAAAAAGTTATAGCCCTTTGAATTTACAAAATAAAAATCGATTTTTTCCAATATATCGAGATCCGTTACAAATATTTTATTGAAAATGGACATGTGGCATTCTTATGGCAAGAGCATCTTACAGAAAAATTATAGTGAAATGTGTTCACCCCATAAAAATTTTATGGGGCTTTTGTTCCCTTAACCCCCCCCCCAAACTTTTGTGTACGTTCCAATTAAATTATTATTGTGGTACCATTAGTTAAACTCAATATTTTTAAAACTTTTTGGCTCTTAGTGTTTTTTCCACAAGGCAGTTTTTATCGAGTTGTATTTATATAATCGAGTATTTATAAAACGATCCACCTTCAATAAATTTTGACCCACTGATCTTTAGAAAAAGCGCAAAAACACGTCACATAATATTTAAAGTGGGAGATATTATGTTATATTTAAGCCTGCTGGAAAAGGCATCATCTCACCCCCGTATTAGGCCGGGTCGAAAAAGGACAAAAAAATTTTTTTGGGAAATTTTAAAGGGGCTAGTAAAAGAGTTATGTATAGTAGTCCTAAGACTGTGTACCAAACATAGGCCGAATTAAGGTATTTTTGACCGGGTCCCAGGGGACCTAAAAAAAATTATTTTTTTGCTATATTGTTGGGGCGGGCTTGTGTCTAAAATATTAATATCGATGCTACTATCTCGTTAAAACATTTTCATCATGATCTAAAAAATTTAACTGGCCCCCAGGACTAAAAATTAAAAGAGGGGTAAACAATGCATATTTACTTACAATTTTTGCGCTGTAAACTGTGTAGCTCTTCGCTTGAATTAATATTTGGCACAAAAGATTCTTACATTGAACTATTTAGGCACATATTTAACATTATTTCGTATATTCATTTAACCCAGAACTCACCACGATGAGATAGCTGCACGGGGAATTCCACTAGCCCACCCTCCTTTACCCAACATTTTTACTTACTCATTTCTTGAAGCATAGTATCGACATTTACTTTCAAATATTGGCTAATTCTTTCTGGCATCAAGTTTCACTCGGATGTGACCATCTCTAGATTCTTCACCAGTCACTTTTATTGACGCATCAGCAAATATCTTCACACACCTCTCGACCGCTTGAGCATGGCAAGGAAAATTGTCAAACTTTGGAACTTGTTTCACCATGACCACCAACTCCTGGTCGGCCAAATGCTGTATAAGAGGAGGATATTACCGTACTGTTCATCCAGTCTATGAGATCTATGTATTATTCTGCATCGAAATTGATTCTGTTAGCATAAAAATTTGAATGATTCCCGGGTGTGCAAATTAAGCAGAATAACTTTATTGATAATTTATGAAACATTATTCGGAAATCTCTCGAGGCCTGCATTAATTTCCATAGATACTTGGAACCATATTCCAATCTTGGCTGTGTTTTTTCTCAAACCTCATACGAGAATATACTTTTGTATTACAAACTCTTAAGCTAAAATCTTTAAGCTTTCACAATGATCAGCTGTAGCTACATAAACTATAAGAATGCGGTTAGCTCTCATGAAGTGTTTGTGCCATTTTCCCTGGACTTGTCTCTGCCAAACTTTGAGAACGTACTCCAACTCCAATGTATTATTGTTTTAGAACGTTGGTACAAATTCTGTTGATCTGAACTTAAGCTGCGTTGACGTGGGTCAAGTGAATTGATCAACTTATACATGTTTCAATTAACTTGCAAGGCATTTCGGTAAATAAAATGGCGCCAACAGAGATTCATCGCGGTATTTTAAATGCAGTTCTATGTATTGCTACTGAATTGAAAAAAATATTGTTAGATCGTTTTCATTTATAAGAGGCAGGACAGCTTTTATGGGTTTAAATTTAATAACAGGCATTTTTTCGCAATTGGGAAGAAGGGATTCAATCGACTCAGAATATGAGTAGGGACCTTTTGTGTGGTCATCTAGTTTGTGCAGCAAATATCGCAAGGAAAGTTCATTAGCGTGCAACGGGCATGCACTCCACTGTAATGGTTTATTTATTCGCCTTTCTATAATTCGAATGATTCCACCTTCCCATTTGTACCATCACATCCCATAACACTTAGTTTGTTTAGATCTATATTATGGCTTTGTAAGTTGTCTAATATTCCTTCGACAATATCCTATGACATGAGACTGGCTAAGAACTAAGCACCTACCCAAAATATAACCTGCCGTGTCCTTCAGTTAAAGCTATATGGTCTTCAGTTTTCATAATTCGTCTCGCGTTTCCGAAGACCATGATGTGATCTTTTCTTTTATCAAAATATAGCCCTTTAAATGACTTGTTTTAATTTTTATTCTTATGCTGGAGTTGCTGTCGGTTTTCCTTAACTCCTCTCCGAATTTTATTTTTGTCGATGACCAGCGCTGTATTATCCTTGAAAATTTAGTTTAGATTTTTTAAAACGGCATTAAAAAGCTTATTTATTTTGCTTGCCGACTGCATTGTCTCTCTTTCGCTTAAAAATAGAAACATTTTTTAGCAAAATAAATTTTTTTTAAGGGCCCGGCCAAATTTGGTAAAGGATTATATATGTCCTAGTCAAAGCCCGAATTTCAGGCACTCTTAGGTTTGACTAGGCAATCCTCAGTTCTGACTGACGGTCTTAGTCAAATCCCGAAATAAATTACAGTTTCGGCCTTTGACTAGTCAAACCTAAGAGAGACTGAGTTGGTCAGGCAAAGGTCGAAATTAAATTTTATGAAATCGGGGTTTTGACTAGTCAAACCCCGATCTAACTTAAAATGTCGTAATTTATTAGATTAGGTTTAATAAAACGTCATTTTTGAATTTTAATGCTTATTATTTTTATATTGTCGTAATTAAAATAAAAAAAAAATAGTGTTTATTCTCACATGTTGAGACATTATACAAGCCTTGTAATCCAAATTTAGAATCTTCTGTACTAATTTCTCTTAGAGACAGCTTAACGTCTGAAACATCTTCGAAATTAAGAAAATTCTCTTATTTGATTTTTTTTAAAAAGTGTGTTTATTGTTCCGTATTTCGTACCACCTCTATATAAACCGCCAACTATTGTTTTATCTTGTATGATACCAAAATATTTCGTGCGTCTCCTTTGGCTGTATCAAAGCTAGTGGTCGGTATTGGTACAGTTTTTCCGATCGAAATTGGAGGAATTTTTTTTCACATTAGCCTGGGCATAAAGACCTTCAATCGCCTTCCCTTTATTTATTTTAATCTTTTCTGTGTGTGAACAAAGCAGGCATGTAACTTTTCTTTCAAAACCTTCATAGTAGGCAGCAAGTGTGCTGTCAGCTCATACAACATGTACCACCAGACTACAAATTATGCACGTATGTGCGTCAGAGCTCTCTTTTTGGCAAATAGAACAAACCACATCTGAAGATGTAATCTGAATTGTTTGACAATTTTCTTCCTCTCCTAGTGACGATGATCCAGGGGCTTCATTAGTATTATGGTGATACTTAGTTTTTTCTCCGATTGCAATATCTTCTTTCACAGTTGACGATAAAACAATTGACGGTTTATATGGAGTTGTTACGAAATAAAGAAAAATAAACACATGAAAAAGGCTTTATAAAATGCTACTACAATAAGAAATGCTCTTTAAAATTATGTAATTGTAAAAGGTCTAACGTATTGTGCAAACCTAAACGCCATAATTCCTCAACATGTGAGAAAAAACACTAATGTTTTTATTTTAATTACGACCATATAAAAATAATAAACATTAAAATTGAAAAATTACGTTTTATTAAACCTAATATAACAAATTACGATATGTTGTGTCTAGTCAAACCCCGATTGACTAGGTTTGACTAGTCAAACCCCGATTTCATAAAATTGAATTTCGACCTTTGCCTGACCAACTTAGTCTCTCCTAGGTTTGACTAGTCAAAGGCCGAAACTGTAATTTATTTCGGACTTTGACTAAGACCGTCAGTCAGACCTGAGGATTGCCTAGTCAAACCTAGGAGTGCCTGAAATTCGGGCTTTGACTATAACATATACCTATATACTAGTTCCAACTTTTAGCGACTAGCCTTGTACCAGAAATAAAAAAAAATTAGACCCAAAACAAATTTTAAAAGCCAGGGGGTAGGTTAGTTATTTTTAAACCGGCCCAAATTGGGTATAGGATTATAAAAATAATAGATCCAACTCTTGGCAACTAGCCGTGTAGAAAAATAAAAAAAAAATTCGGCCCGGTCTACACCGTATCATCCCCTAATTTTTTATAAATTACTTCTACTTTTTAATTTTATATTTTAATTCTCCTTGCTGTGCTGATTTCAAAAATGTATAAGACTTAATGGTTAAAGTGATTAGTTTATGAGAAAAATAAATACAAAAGCAAGAAAACTGATTTTAACAAAAAATTATTTTTTAAACAATATCATTATGGTAGGGGAGCAAAGTATGCTAAATATGCAGTCACTCGAGCGTTATGATGGGGAACTATTGGGTTGTGAAGAGTAGGTCCTAAAACCAAAAAAAGTTAAGTAAAGTTTTCCATTTTAGGAGGGACTTTCTATTTTTAACTTAATTTTGCATTTCCAACAATTGTTTTTTTAGCTTATAGCGCCATCTATCCATAATTCGAAAAAATGTCTCGAATAAAAGTAATAATCCAAATCTACAATAAAAAATGGGGACTCCCATTTAAGATTATAAAGTAACTCCCACCCCACCTCCGTGTGGGGTCGGGTTTGGTGCCATTCGATAGATTTTTCAAATATATTCAATAAGTGGATTATTCAGTTTTTCGATCTGATATTCAGTTAGCGAAATATGGCGGGATTCGTATTTAAAATTTTAAATTTACCCCCCACCCCTCTCAGTGGGAAGTCGTGCTTGGTATCACTCGATAGATTTTTGAAAAATATTGAGCACGTATTTTTTAGTTTTTTGATCTCTCATACATTTCGCGAAATATTCGCTTTTGTCTTGTGAAACTTTGGGAATCACCCATTTCCTTACGCCCCTCTCAAATCGTCAAATTTTTGAAATAAACACTGTTTTGCATGTACTTCTTACCTTATCTTAATCTGACGATTTCGAGTTTTTCTAAGGCTAGATTTTTTTTTCGGCCTCCACTTAACGAACTCCCCTGCATTAAGAGCCAATATCTCGTAGAGGTACATTCTTAGTGTACAAGGTTTCTCCCCATGTAATAATCAGGCGCGCTCGAGTGACTGCAAAAATCCCCGCTGCGGCTCCCCTACCATTACAAGCATTTAGAATGAACATTTCACTGTCAAAAATATTTACAATAATTGTTCAAAATGCCTGCCATTCACTTCGATACAATAGTACCATCCATTTTGAAATTCTTCTCTGACATTCCTTAACACTTCTGCATTTAATTGTCGACATTTATTCTCTATTCTTTGTCGTAAATCATCCAGAGCTTCTGGTTGAGTAGCATACATTTTTGTTTTTAAATACCCACATACGAAGAAGTCTAAGGGTGTTAAATTCGGTGACCTAGGTGGCAAATCCATCATCTGCCTTCTTCCACCTATGTAAAGAGCGGGAAAAGTTTCATTTTAAAATTGTCGCATAGGTAGAGGTAGAGCAAAGTGTGGAGGAGCTCTATCATGTTGAAATACAACCAAATCTTCGGAAACGTTATCACCATTTTCTACTATTATTCTAATACGATCAACCACTTGCCTAAGCAAGTCAAGATATGATGCACTAACTATTTAATTTTCCATTGATAAAGAAGGGCCCGATAATGTGGACACAGATGTAAACATGTAATGTAAACACAGATTGGTGCAACTAAGGCCAAGCAAATGAATGGACGCAAGACAATGTATATTTACAATGTTTTCTTCAGCCAATTTGTAAAAGAAATCTAATTCTAAAAATTATTTTATTTAATTTTAAAGTTCTTGGACTGGTGTATTATTTGCCATCTGTTGGTGAATATCATGAGTTTGAAAAAGAGAACTGCTCTCTGTTTCGAAAAACTGTAAAACAGACCCACAATGTTCTCTTTGGCTGCCAAGAGATGCCACCAGCGTAGATTATAAAATCGATAGGTGATAACTTTAAAAACATCAATTTTTAAAATATATATAAGTCGAAGTTGAGTAAACTTTAAAATTATTTTGTTTATGTATTTTACAAATAAAAATAATATAAATATTTGTTTATATTAAAACCTAAAATAACATAATAAAATGTTGTTTATCTACACTCTCACATATTTGTATAAGTTTTTAGTTTGTGAAAACTGTCATTATAGATAGCAGTGCGTGAAGGATTAAAATTGTGCGTGAAGTAACAATGTATTTTAAATGGGATTTACTTTTTCGCACTGTTTTTGATACACTTTCATCTAATCAAATATCCTTAACTTGCGCGTTGTCATGGTGATGACATATGAGCAATAAATTACAACAAAAGTTTTAACAGTTTTGTGGTTTGAAAGAAGTTAGAATTTTTAAATGTCAAAGTTCTAAAAATTGTAGAATAAAAATGAATTCCAATGACGAAAGTGACGAAGAGTTACAGTTTTTTAATTTGTTTATCGTAGATAAAATATTGTATGAAACTGTGCGTGAAGTACTTTTTGCGAACTTACGCGACGTATAGCACTCGCTCTGCTGTCGCTCATGCTCTAAAAATCGAGTGCGTTCGCAAAAAGCATATTTCACGAACTGTTTCATAAACAACTACATATTTTCGTTTGCATCTACTTACAAATCTTCAGATTTCTCTCCTTACTTTATTCTTACTTCATATTATTGAAGTCTGCTAAAGTTCGTGAGTTTGAATAAAACGTTTACAACTACATTTATATCATGTAAACTTATCCGGATCCCTGTTTTGGTATTTTTCCATAAATGCCAGCTCTTGTTATTTTCATTGGTTTTAGAGCCTTCTTTGGCCTTTTTATTGACTCGTCCAAGCCATATTAATTACAGCTTTTTCAAGAGTAAGCACTTTGAACCGATGAAACTTATAGTTCATATTATAAAGAATACATAATCAAAGTAACTTATGAAGCGGTAACGATTACCTAATTTTATTAAGGATGCTAACTAGGGGGTTATTTTCTAAATTTTTTTTACCAAAAAATAAAAGGGACCAACAATATTTTGAGCGAGTACGGTCCTGACAGTGATAATATACATCACGTTGTAAACCGCTGCGAAATTTATCAGTTTTTAAATGATAAAAACACAGTTTAAAATTATTTTGTTAGTTCCTCCACATTGTTATAGTGGAAACACCATGTAAACCTCGCAAACCTGACGTGAGTACCAAAAACCACATCATATTATATTTATATTAATAATAATATAACCTATAAAATATCCAAGAAATATAAATAGGACCAGTTTTGGGCCAAGATCCACACCGCTTTTTGAACCGGCGACAGGGCCGGCCTTGCAACGTCTCCAAAATTAATCAAACATGACTTCGAATAACACCATGAACACTACCCAAACTACATCTCACATCTCATATTCCAGTGTTGTTAACACGTTTAAACAACCAACAAAAGACGAAGTCATAGTTCTTTCTAGTATTGAAGGAACCAAAGTTCAAGAGTACATCATAGCCGTCGGTTCAATAGTTGGTCCACGTAACGTATCTTTCGCTTCCAGAATAGCCAATAATAGAATATGTATATATCTCTCTTCTAAAAATATGGTTGATTCATTGCTGCAGTCCCACAAATACGTCAATATAAAAGAAACTCAAGTAGAAATAAGAAGACTTATCACTCCAGCTCTAAGACTGATATTATCAAACTGGTCCTTCTGTTCCAACCACGTTAATTGAACAAGAACTATGTAAAATGGGTATAAACGCCGTCTCTAAAATTACTTTTCTTAGGGTAGGAATGCCTGAAAGCGAATACAGCCATGTCTTGAGTTTTAGAAGGCAAACATTTATCACACCTTTAGAAAATATGTCCATTCCCGATTCTTTCATGATCTCTCATGATAATACCACTTACAGACTATACCTTTCTATAGAAGGATTCAACTGTTCAAAATGCAAGACTATTGGTCACCAGGAAACAGAATGTCCTGACAATGCTAATACAATCATTTCTAATGCAACCACTTCTAATACAACCAATCTTGACTCAACCAATTCTTATCCACCCACTTCTAATACAACAAATCCTGACCCAACCAATTCTAATCCAACCACTTCTAAAGCTCTCCCAGAAACCTCCCAAAAAAACACGCAATATATAACAAATCTACCTTATAACCAAACAGAACAAAAACCTTTTGACAAAGCCTTAATATCCACCTCTAACGATCACCCAGCATCTTCCCAAAACATATTAGATCAGATCCCAGACGTACAGGTCTCTAATACCCAATTAGAATCTACCATAGAAACTGACGACATGTCAAGACCTACAAATAATACAAATGAAACAAACACTTTAAAAATCCCAACATCATCAACTTCCAACAAGATCAGCAATCTTACTCCATTAGAAATAACACAACCTAAAATTATTCCAAACGTCACAAAACATCAAAAAAGGCCAATCTCATCGTCTCCAGAAATCAACGAAAATACCACACAGACCGATTCTCATATCTTCACTTCTCCAGTAACAAGGAAATCAAAGAAAAAAACAAAAACGTCTAAAAGAAATTCTCGAGATGAACCTTTACTTTCCCTAGAGACAATTAAAGACAAAATCGCAAACAGATCACCACCATTTGTCCTTAACTTCGACGACATATGTGACTTTCTCGAAAACACATTAAACGCAAAACATCCCGAAATAACCTCAAAAAACTATTCGAATGAAACAGCCGAATTAATTCAGATCCTTAATTTTGTTCACGCTTATACCCACAATTCAAAATTAAAAAATAATATAACTCGATTTAAAAAGAAACTAAGCCCCAATAATTTCTCTTCCACAGAAGAGACCGATGAAACGCATTCTCAGTCAGAACTCGAAAATGTATAACCACTATATATTACAGTGGAATATCAATGGGTTCTACACCCATTTAGAACAATTAAAACTTCTAATAAATGAAACATGCCCTAAGATCTTATGTCTTCAAGAAACTCATTTTAAGCAATCCAATATTAATCTTCAAAACCACCAATGTTTTCTAAAAAACAGAATAGCACAACAGGCAAGTGGCGGAGTAGCCATCTTTGTAAGAACAGACCTAGAAGCTAAGCCAATCACATTAAGAGTGTCCTCAATTTCAAAAAGAAAGAAGATCCCATAGAATCACAGACGATGACCTCAAGACAATCCTCACCAAAAAAGTTTCATCAGTGTTAACATATTTAAAAGACATCAAATTGTATAACTCTATTTAATGTAATACTTTGTATTGTTATATCCACTAATAACCCTGCGCGGTTGATGTGGTTTTGTGTTCTAAATAATAAAAAAAAATATTTTGAGCGTAACTTACTTAATTTTAATGTTAAAAGTTTTTTTTTGAACGAAAATAAACCTTCTTTTAAACACTTTAAAAAAGTTGTACTGAGCTGTCTCCGAAAAGTGCTCCGTATTTTGGTTATTTCACGTTGAATTATTCGAATTGGAGTTTAACGAATACGAACTTACTTTTAATTATTAGTTACAAATTTGCTTCTACTGGATCTACAGACTTCATACATACACCATTTCGTTCACTTTTTTTATAAACTATATAATCTTATCCAACTCATCAATATTGGCAATATCATTTTAAAGTCTTCTACTTTAAAATGTATAATACATGCCTGAATTGCCGATATAAATGAGTCAGATTAAATAAATTATTAGAAGAATATTTTACTAAGCAACACCATTTTTGTTTATTTAGTATTATTTTGTATTTTGACAACGACACCCGACTTGGGCGTCGAAACGTTAATAAATTGCGACATCGCAAGCTTGTCTAGCTTTATTTTTTTTTCTTTTTAGATATTGTTGATACGCTTCTTCTTCAATATTTTTGTTCTTTTGATATATTTTTGTATATCAAATATTTTCTACATAAATTAATTTTTTTGGTAAAATTGTGGCTTATTCCATTTAAAATAGTTCATTATAAGCTATAGGTATAGCTTTTTACTAAGAATATCATTTTTGAGAAAATACTTACTTTGTGAGTTATTTGCGATAAACCGTCCGTTTTTGTTTAAAATGAACATATTATTCACTCGCAAATAACTCGAAAAGTGAAAAACCCTATAAAACAAAACTTGTTTAGAATAATTAGTCATTTTATTCAATTCCGGATTTATTTTGAATGTATATTTTTTCACCCCCGATAAGGGGTGATTTCCCATTTTTTTTAAATGGAGAGGATGTAGAAGGGTAAACTTCCTCTTAATTATATATATTTGCAACTACGTATCTGCAAATTTTCATTCATCCTTAATTTTTTTGAGGTTTTCGTAAACGTTTGTGACCTTTGATCGGGCTATTAGTTTCGTCCCAAACGTAGCACGTAACATTTTGATTACATAAATTTTGATTACTTACAATTATTGTATGTGGTAAAATTGAATACCGCTAATTTTCTTAAAAAAAATATTTGACTAGCGTAGCCTAATCTTTGAGCTTTGTTAATACTAAATACTTATAAATCGAAGTTGAAAGCCAAAACTTTAAGATTCGTTTTTGCAAACATCGCAAGCTTGTCTAGCTTTATTTTTTTTCTTTTTAGATATTGTTGATACGCTTCTTCTTCAATCTTTTTGTTCTTTAGATATATTTTTGTATATAAAATATTTTCTACATAAAGAATCTTAAGTTATATCCGAAGAATATTTGGTGAAATTTTTCATACAGTACAATTTGGTCTTTGTTGGTGCTGCACAACTTCTTATACAGTCCATCCAATATACTTTCCGTTGCACGTCATTATGTACGTCAGATATCAAAAATTCTTGAATTCATTTTAAATCAAATATATCACATAATTTTTGGGGAAGTGGATTTTACAACAAAACAAATTAATATTAAATCTAACTATATAAAAACTTTAGAAATAGAAACCAAAAATTAAGTTATAATCTTATGTTAAAATAAATAAAAAACAGTAAGTATAATAAAACAAATACTTGTACGCTATGAGCTCGTAGCTAGAGGGGATAATAGGGAGTTTTTGTTACTACGTAACGTAACGTATCTCCCTATACGTAAAGCACTAGAAAGCACGTAAGAATGATGAACGTTAAAGGCGGGTTGACATTACTAGTGAATAACGCACGTGGCTCACGCTTACGTATTTTGCCCGTGCTATTGTTAGATATTTTGTTATCTATTTTCAAACTCGAGCAGTACATTTGTATTTCACGTTCGTTATTCACTAGTAATGTCAACCCGCCTTAATAGGTAGTTTTTGTAACTGCCTAACGTAACGTATTAGTCATTTTTAAATTCCGTTGACATTAAAAAAATAAAACAATGTTTACACAATATATGTAGATACAATTAATATATAAATATAAAAAAAGATAAAGGTGAATGATGAAATTGTATGGTTTTAATTGATTCTATTTAAATAAAAAAATATTATTTTTCCTTAGTTTTAAATTTTTTATTTTTGTTTATACCTACTTTTTAGTTGTAAATGATTGTACCTACATCAGAATTCCAGTATAATGTAAATAATTTGTTCATATTTATTTGAAATTTTTATTGAAATTAGGTCGTTTGTTTATCAAGTTATTTTGGTGATCACTGTATTTCTTAAATACAAGATTTGTTTGTTTTGCTTTATTAATAGACAACTTAAAAACAATCAAATTTTAAATTAGGAAGTTCCAATTTCCAATAACAAACAGAATAATTTTACTCAAATAGACTAAATGAATATAACCTTAAATATTTATACACGGGCAATCCTCTAATACTCTGATGAATGATGAAATGTTCATTTGGTAGGCAATCACCATAATCGGGTAAGATTCGCTTGTGCATTCGGTAACTTTCGTCTCGATAGGGATGCGTCTGAACGTACGTATCAGAGCGTTACTTTATGTAATACGTATCGAGATACGGGATTTCAACCAATAATGCGCAAGCGTATATGTCAAAAAGATGCGTTACGTTTACGTATTTGTGTGCACAAAAACTCCCTATTTAGAAATTCGCGAGCGCCAGTATTGACAAGTCTGTAAGCTTTTACTAGAAATTTGACATAAATGTCAAAGTGATTAATTTAAAACATTGAAATTTAAAACATTAATAGGAAATAATATTAGTTGGTCAGAGCTGTGGTGTATATTTTTACCTTAGATATACTTACGTTTTTAAGTTTTTTTAATATTTCGTAATATGTAATTATAAATTAATCTAATAGCGCCATCTACACGATAATTGTGAAAGTATCCGAAGTAAGAAATTAATATTTCATAAATAGAACGTTAAAATGATTAGCAAAATCTTTAAAAAATCGATTACAATTTAATCACTTTTTTGCGTTGTATAATAATAACAAATAAGAAGTGTCATCACCGCAACTGTCAAATAAATGTTACGAATTTATGCCAAAATGTCACCTTTTTTCGATCGCAGTTACAGTGTAATCCGAACAAGTGTTCTTTATAAAAACGCTTTATAGTTAAATTATATAAAATGAAACAAAACCGAATAAACATTTTCAATTTCGTTGCAACAAAAAACTACAACCACATCCAAGGTCCCTATACCATAGGTTGTATGGTAACTTTGACATTGACAAATGAAATATTGTCATCGTGACGTCACCCAGACGATCAATTTTACGAATTGTTTGTAAACATAATAGGATACGTGGTTTGGAGGCTATATTTTGTTATTAAATATCGTTAGTGTTTTAATTTGTGTTTATATCTTGAGATATAATGTATCTATAGATATCATTAAGTGTTTTTAGTATAATAACTTAAACCCAAAACTCTTTTACAAGTGTTAAGATACATTTTAATGTGGTTGTATTAAGTACCTACTTACTGGATTTTCTTTCTGCTGTATTGTATAGTAAAGAACATTCTTGTATAGAGACATTACAGTTCTGTAATGTCTCTTGCGGTTCTTCACATCAAGTTTACATCATCTGTGTAGGTTGCAATCTGCTTAGACTTATTGAACAATATATCTAATTAAGTCTATAGATAATAGATCTATTATATGTAATTGTTTCATATAAAATTATAACCAATATTGCAGCCATCTGAAGATCGTTTGAATAAATAATTATAAACTAAATGAATATATAAAATGGGGAAAATTCCCTTTATTGCACTGAAATTGTATTTTTTTATAATTTACTGTTAATGTAAAACTTCACAGGTACCTATTGAATGGAATCATAATGTTTTAATAGTTTTAGATATTACAATCCAGTACCTAACGTAATCAGATGCTCTTATGTTAAACTTAAGGGAAAAACTACTAATTTTGATACATAAATCTTTAGTTGAATCTCTTTTTCACCATGGTTTACATGTTAGGAGGAATTTATAATACGGTACTACATGCATTATTCCCAATTCAAAATTATTATATACCTACTCAAAATCATTTAAAAAAGTAAATTGTATTCAACCCATTATTAATATACCTAGGATATTTGAATGATTTAGTCCCATATATACACAAGAAAGAATCTCCTTCTGCTTTAATTAAGTAGTAATGCTATTCTACTGCATATATTTAATTGCAATTATATTCTATGATTTTTGTAACTCTACAGGTATCTACCACATTTTTTAAAGAATATATGAAATAAATAGTCATTAAAAATCCAAACGTATTTTTTTTAAATATACACATTTTCAATACATTCCTATTTTCCGAGTACATTTCAATGAGTGAAGTGAATGAATTTGTATGCAGCATTCTGGGTGACGTCACTCCCGCCATTAGATTCTCGACGCTGATTGGTGGAAAGTTACCATGCAACCTGTCTATTTATGAACCTTGAACCACATCATTATTCCAGTTCGATCACAGGGTGCAGCAAGGACCTCTACCGGTTTCGAAACGTATTAGTCTCTGATCAGGCACATATGCTGCGGGCGCCGTCCAATTCACCTAAAACCTTGAACTTGTCAAACGTCACGCGCATGTCCTATACGCTCCAACTCGTATACAGTCACTTCATCGAGAGCCCCAACTCATATACTTGACATTTCACATACTCTGGTGAAATTATTCGTTTTAGCTTCGTTCATTTCAAGCGTAATTCCTTAATCGGAGTAGACCACTATTATTGACAGACAGATGACAGCCTAGCTTGGAAAACAAAAACAAATAATAAATAAATTTATATTTTTAGTGTTTATTTATACATAATATTCATTATTCATTCTACAACATAGAGAAATAAAAACAAGATTGTTTTTATTTCTTGTTTTCTTTCTTGTTTTTATTCCTTGTTTTATTTCTTGTTTTTATTCCTTGTTTTTATTTCTCTATGATTTTTGTAATAATCCAATATAATCCTAGGAAATAAAGGATAAATATGAAAGCAGCCTCTTTTAATAATTAGACTAGTTGATGATTGAAGTAAACAAAAAAAGCACAGCACCTAACCCGTTTTGCGATGCGTCTACTGAAGCTGAAACTACTGTCTCTAATTCAATATCATCGTTGATTGAAATATTGATATGGGTCAATCAACGATATCATAAAATTGTAATACAGGTTTATTAATTAGAACTTGTCTTAATTTTTCAAGAGAAATTTCATGTTCATTTTCGCAAATGAATTCATTTTTTTTTAAGTAATTGACGTAGTGGATATCGGATATGTTATGTCTGAGAAATTACCAATTGGCTCCGTGCGTCTCCCCTCTACGTACAGTCACGTGATACGCTGTCAGATTTTGTAAGGACGTTTTAACATTGAGTCTTATGGGATTATTTTGTTAAACTTGAATATTTTATTTTGTAGTGATAATAACCGAATACAATTGTTAGAATTCATTAGTTATTAATTTATACTGTAATTTATAGTGCAACAAAATATTTTCTTTTTCGTTAATAAATATTTATTGACATAAACTGCGATAGTGAAGTTATGCATACAAAATCAAACTGATAATCAATATTGGAAAGTGAAGAATTTATAGTGCGTTTTTATTTTCTGTTTATATTAATACATAATATCACTAGCGTGACACGGCATTTTTTTAAATGGGTCATTTAAACATACACAAAGCGTCCTTATAAAATTTCAAAAAACCGCCACCATGAGCAGGTCGGTCGATTTTGCTTTGACACTTTGTTAACGCTCGGAGCGAAATTTACTTACATAAGTCAGCACAGTGACGATTTAAGGCATCATGGGGCCCTAGGTGGCCATAAGAAGTAGGCCCCTTTATATCGACCATTTACTTAAAACAAATTTACAGATATTTATGTTGTTTTGGGAAGTAGTTACTCCAAAAATAAATTACGACAATGTAAAAAAGATCATTTTTCTTTTTTTTTACATTTCGTAATAACTGCTCATTAATATTCAATATATGCCAAAGAAAAAAAGGGATATTGTGTCGATATGTGATTTTGCCCTGGGTATGAGTGCCACCCCTTCGGGGGTAAAAAAACATACATTAAAAATAATGGATAACTGATTAATTCTAAGTAACTTTTGTTCTATCGAGTTTTTTCACTAAATTAATACCTTTTGAGTTATTTGCGAGTGAATATGTTCATTTTTCAACAAAAAAAAAACACCTTTTTAGACAGTTTTTCGCAAATAACTCCAAAATTAAGTATTTTATCGAAAAGTATTCTTAGAAAAAATATAGCCTATACAAAATTTAAAAAAATGGTGTATGTATGAAGTATGTAGACCCAGTGTAAGCAGAACTGGAGCTAATGAAAAGTAGATTCTTATTCGACAAATTCCAAATCAAATATTTCAACGTAAATTACCAAAAAATAAAGCACTTTTCGGTGAAAAATCATCATATTTTTTTATAGTGTTAAAAAAAGTTTTATTTTTGTTTTTTTTAATAAAGTTTCAAGTATCAAAATTAAGTAAGTAAAGCTTAAAATAATGTTGATTCCTTCTTTTGGCACAAAAATCTTGAAAATTTATGAAAATCTTGAAAAAACTTATGTATATTATGTATATGATCTATAAGTTTCACCGGTTCACAGTGCTTATATTTTAAACCATTGGGATTTAAAGTAAAACAAATTTTTTGAAATTTTGAAAAATAAAATGTATTTTTTTTTTCAAAATAACTTAAAAATTATTAGTGGTACCAAAAATCTTAAAGAGTAAAAATATAGGTTTTGATTTTCTGAATATTTCAGATTTTTGCTTTTTTTTAAGATAAAAATTATTGGTTAAGATATGACTGTTCAAAATTTGCATACCTTGGGTACAGAATTTTTCATTTATTAAAAATTAATAAATGAAAATAGTTTCTATCCTTGTGGGATCGGTACTCACCGGAGGGACCGCAAACGTTCGGATACAATTAGCGTCTGTTTGCAAGAACAATATGACGACTTTGCTAAGTAACAAGACATTTACTCAACACACACACACACTAGGTAGCTGATTGAAAAAGTACACTGTACCATGCCAATGGCCATTAGTTGTCGAGGCATTAAGCTAAATAAAAAAAATTGCATACACTCGTGATTAGTGACTTGTTCAAGCCCTTTCTAGTACAGCCCTTTTATAAATAAGCACTTTATACCGATGAAACTTACAGAGCATATAAACAATACACAAGTAAAGTAGCTTGCGAAGCGGTAAGGATTAATTTCTTTTGGGATGCTAATTAGGGAGTTATTTTCACCAGTTTTTTAACCCACAAAATGGGATAAACTTTATTCTGAGCGTATCTTGATTACTTTTTATGATAGAAATTTTTTTAAAAAACAAGAATCATGCTTTTTTAAAACATTTAAACAAGTTATGATGAGTTTTCCATGAAAAGTGCTTCATTTTTTGATTATTTCACGTTGAAATATTTGATTTGGAATTTGACGAATAAGAACCTACTTTTCATTAGCTACAACTCTGCTTCTACTGGGTCTACAGACTGCACACATACACATTTGCTAAGAATATTTTTTCGATAAAATACTTACTTTTTGAATTATTTGCGAAATACCGTCTAAAAACGTGTTATTTTTTGTTGAAAAATGAAGATATTCACTTGCAAATAACTCGAAATGTATTGACTTGATGAAAAACCAGGGTAGGCAAAAACCAAAGGATTTTTCAAAAAAAACCAAAATTATCAGGATTTTTTGTTTAAACCAGGTTTATTTGGTTTAAACCAGGTTT
Source organism: Diabrotica virgifera virgifera (assembly GCF_917563875.1). Taxonomy (NCBI): domain Eukaryota; kingdom Metazoa; phylum Arthropoda; class Insecta; order Coleoptera; family Chrysomelidae; genus Diabrotica; species Diabrotica virgifera. The sequence continues at coordinate 191,206,968 of NC_065444.1, read as the reverse complement.
ATTTGATACAAAGTATCATAAGTCTAAATACTTTAAAAATGAATAAATTATTTTATAAAATAATAGTAATAAACAATAAAAAAAAAATGATTAAGACAACCTTTATTTTTCAACATATTCAAAATAGCTAAGTTCGAAAGTAAAAAATAGAATTTATTTATTTTAATTTTCTTCATTTGCGGCAGCTGTATAAAAAAACTTTAAATGAAAACACCAGTTTGGAGGTTCAGTAAAAAAACCAGGTTTTTTTCTTAAAAAAAAACAGTTGATTTAAACCATGGTTTAACCAAGGTTTTAAGCATGTTGGTTTAAACCTACCAACCCTGGAAAAACTGTATTGAACAAAAGTTGCTTAGAATTAGTCAGTTTATCCACTTCTGGGCGTATTTTGACAATATATTTTTTCACCCCCGAGAAGGGGTGGACTCAACCGTAGAGCAAAAACACACATTGGCACAATATCACTTTTTTATTTGACATGTTAGCTATGCTTGTACCAAATTTCATGTCAATCCAAGCTCTTGTTTCAAATCCAAAGTTTCTTTCAAATTCGGAGGTTTTGCAATATTTTACCGTGAGTGATGGACTATAAGGCCCATCGGTGGGTAGAAATTGAAAAAAAAAACGTAACATTTTAATTTTTTTTTTTAATTATTAAATATTAATTAATGTATTTGTGTGGGATGCGGGCCCCATCAAGTGCCCGGGCCCTAGGCGGCGGCCTAGTCCGCCTAATGGTTAATCCGGCACTAAGTCAGCATACCTAACAGTCTCTGAACATCTTTTTTATTTTCTGGTCTACGAAGTTGAGTATTTTGGATTTATCTGGACTTATACCGTTGCCTGAAATTATATGACCCATATAACAAATTTGAGTTTTACCTAACTTACATTTTGACAAATTAAATTTAACATTGTTTCTCTTAACAATTTTGAAAACTTCTTTGAGCTTGGCATCATGCTCTTCTTTGTCTTTTCCCCAAACAATTATATATCATCAATATAGGCACCTATGTGTCGGCACCATCCATTTTGAAAATTTCCTTGAATTTACTATGAAACACTTCTAGAGCCGATATTAAGCCATAGGGCATTCTAAGAAATTTATATCTCCCGAAAGGAGTACCAAATGTGCAAAGATTATCTACTACTTTCTGCTGTTAATGGAATTTGATAAAACCCTTGTGTTGCGTGTCTAATGTAAGTACTGAAACAGTTGCATTGCGTAATTTACTCGTTATTTGATCTAAAGTTGGAATTTGACAATGTTCTCTTTTAACAACCTTATTGAGTTCAAAAGGATCTAAACAAATTCTCAAGTACTTTCTTACAAGTACCAAAGGATTCACCCATTCTGAAGGACCTACAACTTTTTCAATAATTTTTTGCTTTTCAAGATTGTTTAGACTTTCTTCTAAATTTTTAAGTAAAGGTAAAGCTACTTTTCTTGTAGGGTGTATAACTGGTTTTGCATTATTATCAATTTTTATAGCATACCTTTTATTAATGCATCCTATGCCTAAAAAAATATCTTTAAATTGTTCAATTAAAACATTATATTCTTCAAAATCATAACCTACATTCCCTACACTATTTATTTTAGATATTAAATTTAATTGAATACTAGAATTTAAGCCTTAAATTGCTTCAGTTTTAGAATTTACAATATAAAAGTCTAAATCATGTTCAACTTTATTTCTTTCACAGTGTAATGTGCATTTACCTATACCTACCACATTAAGATTATTTCCAGTGTAAGATTGTAGTTTTGTATTTGTTTTCATGATTACCCTGTTAGAAAATCCTTTCTAAAGTTTCAAAAATACCTACTCATTGGTAATACGGTAATACATTTGCCATTGCACCTGAATCTATTTTGAAAGTAATTTTATGTTTATTTATATTTAAATCTGCAAACCATGCTATATTTGTGAAATTATTTTCCCCTGCATTAACTTCTAGTACATTGCCTATGAACCAATCATTACAACTACTTGTTATATTTGTGAAATTATTTTCCCCTGCATTAACTTCTAGTACATTGTCTACGAACAAATCATTACAACTACTTGTTACCTTTGGACTTTTAGTTACAGTATTTATTTCATTAACCTTTTTGTTTTGAAATTTTTTCTTTCTACATACTGTTGCAAAATGATTTGGTAATTTACAAAAATTACATACCTTACCAAAGGCTGGACAATTATTTATTCGATGCGACCTTTAACCAAATTTATTACAATTTTGTATATTCTGACTCCTTCTGATCTCCTCTGACCTCTTGATGTTTCTCCTTCCCACCACCTTGATAACGATTACCTGATTTGTTGTCTGCTTCCACTTCTATTACATTACTCGAGCTCCTACTCTCATCATTTCACTTCTGGCTCTGGATGACTCTTTACCTGGCAAAAGTTCGATTGCTTTCTCCAATGTAAGACCATCTTCTTGTAATAGTCTTTCTCGTATTTCATTGTTCTTAATGCCACATATAATCATTGTTACAATAAGACTATCTTGAAGCTTTTCCAATTTGCAATTACCTGTCCTTTTCTTCAACTCGGTTATGCAATTATTGGTTGGTTGTCCTGGGTTTTGTTTGTAAGTAAAGAATTTATACCTTTCATATGCAATATTTTCTTTTTCTTGGAAGTGTACTTCAAACTTTTCCAATCAACATTTTAACTTATTTTTTTCGTCCTCTGCCATATGTTATTGGTATATAACAATGATACAAACCAAAGACGTATGACGTAGATATATTAATATTATGCGACATGACTGAAGCTCGAAACAAATGACAATAGATGAAAAGCCATATAATACACGGATTATACAACATATGATAGGAGCTCGAAACAAATGACAGTCAATGAAAAGCCCTATTGTAACAGTCTGAAGCCATTGTTGCTTCTTTTATTTTCTCCATGTATACCTATTGCTTTGCCTGTTTCCTCATTCTTTATGATTAGTCTAGCATTTAAATACCCTATTACTATGAATAATTGTTTACAATCACCATTACATACCATTAATTTTAAGAAAATGTTTTTCTGATGAATTTTCATTAAGATTTATTTATATAAAGGATTCACCCCCATGTTATAAATATTACAATGGTATACATACCTATATTTTCAGGGTATAAAATTGCAATTGTATTTACATAAATCGCACTGTATTTAGAATATGTATATTATAGTACCTATAATCTATTATAATTAAAAATATTTATTGTGATTATTTACAAATTTAGATACAATTTGATCTAGATTTATTAGATTGTAAAAATGAATTGAATGATTGTAACTTAATTGATTACTGTCCATTTCAGAAGTTTCCAAACTACTGGCAATCTCCACTGCTCCCTCCAAGTCTAGATTCCTGGTGCCTGGTGCCCAATAGTCTTGCTTGTATTCTTTTGGAACATAATCCAAAAACAAATTGGTCCCTTATGGCAGACTTTAGATGTGCTTGAAAATTGCAATTTATATAGAAATTATTGCACTGATTCTCCTTCTACTTGCCATCTGCATTTAAATCTGTAAATTTCAGCAATTTCCAAAGGAACAGGATTGTAAAAATTGTTCATTTTTAACAACTTAGTCCCATATTTTATCTATCATCTGCTGGTTATACACATATTTTAGAAATATATACTTTACTTTTCCAAAAACTACTTTATATTTTATTTTTATGATCTATTTTTATTATATATCATTTTAATAGGTTAGGTAGGTACTTAAATCAAATCTTCTCTTTTTCTTCCCATTTGTAATACAAACTTATCCAACAAACATAAAAGTATAAAATACTGTTTATACTCTTATATTATATTTGTGGGATAATACATGTTCTATTACTTGATATAATACATATAATAACGACATCATTAATTCAATTTCTAATTATATTATGTATAAATATTATTCTCAATATGTATGTGAGTTGGTGTGTATATGAATAGGGTTGTATCCAGTTGTATCCAACTTGGCGATTATGCGTTTTCGTGACTATTTCTGTGTTACCGACATTTCACAGTTTAGGCGAATTGGGGGCGACCCATATGCTGCTCTCTCTGACCCAACTAGAACAAAACCCCGGCGTGCAGGCGTGCAGTCACGGATTGCAACGAACGAAGTGGCAGGGATGCCCTAGCGGCAACTCCTAGCAAAAAACTTAGTTTTTAATATAATAGCACATAAAACAATATCCAAAAATGTCATTCTACATCCTACCAGACTGAAAACAATGGGAAACTTCTTTGGTAACACCTCCGAGGCTTCTACGATTTGCAAGCCATAACGGATGCTGAGACTAAGGAAGATGATGGAATTTTACGATTTCTAATTCACGTCTCATCTGCTCAGCGCGGTAAAGTTCCAACGAGAATGGTTCCCTTCGTAAATGTTCGTAAGTACATTAATATAAATCTTCCAATACTGTTTCTACGCGTATATAATAAAATATGTCTAGTGGCTGTAATTCCCGTGTACTCGGTTAAATGATTCTAAAAAAGAACAGACCTACGGCCTAAATATTTCGAGTTGGTATCATGTGACGTCACGGGCTATGACGCGGATGACGTGCAGCGGTAAGTACATTGGACGGACTGTACATCCTGTACACTATTGACACATTAAGGGATAAGTCAAGGTACTTGTTTTGTACTAGATTTACGACAATAATTCTATTCTTTTGCTTTCTCTATATGCTGACGCACGACCAAAGACGCTTGTCTTTTTGTTCAATGTGATTATGTACAAATTGACGTTGATCGTTATTGCAGCTAAGATTGCGAAAATTATTATAAATTTAGAAACTTATTCAGAAAAGCTGCCGAAAAAAGAGGCTGTGAAGGTATCTCGACTCTCCTATAGCCAAAGTAAGACTCATCTTTAAGCCTTTTTACTTCTTAACTTTTGATATCATCTTGTTATATCTTCTCGTTTTCGACAAATTTTTAGGTGTTGTGTCTGTTAGTCTAGTTCTCTTACGGTCAGAAACACCTTCAATATCACTTTCTACTTTCTAATGAACTGTCTGTGTCTGAAGCAGGTGAAGTTTCATAGATATCCATCCGAACATAAATCAGGCACAATCAAATTTTCATGTAATATTTGTGGTCAAGCTGGTAGATGGCTGAGAAGGTTAACCAGAAGAGGTGTTGATATAACCTAGGGCTTTATACGAAAAGTGTGTCTTCAAATTCTTCTTCTTCTTCTACGGCACTACAGCACAAATTGAGCCTTAATCTGCTCAGGCCTTGGTATTTAGTCCATATTAACAAAGTTATAACAAATTAACATTTTAAAACTTACTAATAAGTTACAAAACAAGTTTGTATAAGTTCTTTATAGTTACTATTACTATTTACTTACCTTGATTTTTTAATTTTCGGCAATTTTCATTATTCTTGCTATTCTTAAACTCATCTTTCAACAATGTTGTTCTGAAGCTATTTCCTTGTGGCATTTTATGATTAACTATTTAGATGGGAAATAAGCCACAAAAAATAATTTTATTAACCTTCGAAGCCCAAATCGGGTTTCGTTGTCAAAATACAAAATACTACTAAAATAAACAAAAATGTTGTTGCTAAGTAAAAAATTTTTATTATTTAAAGTCTTCTATATCATTTTAAAGTCTTCTACTTTAAAATGTATAATATACATCTGAGTTGGCAATATAAATGAATCAGATTAAATAAATTATTAAAAGAACTTTTTTACTTAGCAACAATATTTTTGTTTATTTTAGTAGTATTTTGTATTTTGACAACGAAACCCGATTTGGGATTCGAAACGTTAATAAAATTATTTTTTCAATTTAATTGTCTCTTATTTCCCATCTAAATAGTTAATATTTCAACAATATTACTAAAATCAAGAAAACTTTGAAACTGACTTGTTTACACTGCCAATAAAACGAATATAGCCCATTCGTTAATTTTTGAATCTTACATAGTATAATATTTTGCAACGGAATAGTATATTGTGCAACAAGTGCAGAAAGGTACTAATTTCTCACGAGTTTGAAAAGTTGCGGTACGAGCGCAAGCGAGTGCCGCAATTCAAACGAGTGAGAAATTACCTTTCTGCACGTGTTTCACACTATACTTTTTCTACAAGCACAGTTTTTCCTAAAAATAAAAATCACAATTTCCAAACGACGATTAATTATAATAGGTACCTATGTGATAAATTTTAAACTGTATTTAATTAATACCTACTAATCAATTTAAATTCCTTATACCTAAATAAATTGCACAGAAATCAGTTAAAAAATTAATGCACTGCCATAATTTGTTTAAATTTAAACAATTATTACACATTATTGACATTATATTTATGCAGTCACGGATTTACACAAAACCTACTTCATTCGACGCCTCTTGCACAGGTTGCTAAATCCTTATTGGTTATTTGATAATTATAAAATGTTTAATAAGAATAAAATTGTAAAATAAAACAGTTGTAACATCCATAATTTAGTTTCTATGCTATAGTTAAATATAATAATTGTCTTATAGGTTATATATTTGTCTAAAGTTTAACCACGGATGTAAACAGAATATAACGTTACTCAGAATGCGGTAGTCCACGAATGTAAACAGAATATAACGTTACTCAGAATGAGGTAGTCAACTGTGCAGAAAAGAACTTTGCGGCACAGAAACGTCACTTTGCGGCACAGAAACGTCACTTTTCTGCACAGTAATGTCAAATATCTTATACTGTGAGAAAATATCAAGTTTGCTAAAATAAAACCGTGCAGAAAAGTGCACTTTGAATAGTGGTTGTAGAAAAAAAGCACAATTGTGGCACATTCGTTTATTCGGTATAGCAGCAAATCTCCAACTGACGGTTTCGTGGAATGTGTTCCAGTTGGGTGAAGCAAAGGGGATAGGTCAGCACTTTCGTGGTTTTGGTGATGTATACTAGACTAGGAGTAACATTGCATACGCTGATGACATAAAATGAAAATGGGCAATTTGGCACATTCGCTGTTTTGGCATTGGACCGACTATATGCGTGTCCTATAATGACTTTCGGAGCAGTCTGCTTTATAGCCCGTTCACATTAGAGGCGGTTGACACGCGTTTTGACAACGCGCGATTACGAGTACATACATTTTACTTGAGACCGTTCACACGCTAACTCGCGTTTTAATGACCTAAAACGCGCGTTAGCATGTGAAGGGTCTCAAGTAAAATGTATACAGGGTGAGGCAAATAAAGGGCCTATTAGAAATATCTCGAGAACTAAAGGCAACAGAATCATGAAAATTGGAATAAAGGGGTTTTGAAGAATGATCTATTAAATGAAAATATTTTCATCTCTTTGCAACTTCCGGTTATACCGGAAGTTGCTTATAACTTCGTTTTTTTTAATGGGACACCCTGTATATTTTTACATTTTTGGATTCTCTTCGACGTCTTTTTTCTTAAAATATGAGGTTTTATAATATTATACAGGGTGTTTTAAAAGTTAATTACGTTTTTTTATTAATTTCGTAGCAAAATTAACAGCCTGTAGAATTGTAGTAGTTTGACATCTAAAACTCTACTTACGTTCAAATGATTTTTAATATACTCTACTATTGTTAAGAATCATTAGTATAGCTAAATTTTTAATTTTAGTATACAGGGTTGGTCGAAACTCGGAATGAGTATTTTCTGAGTTTTCTTAAATGGAACACCCTGTATTTTAGTATTGTAATGAAATGATATTTTATGGTACTTTTTTATTTCTTAAGCATTCCCTATACCTAACTGCTTTAATTTGTGCTTAATTGTTAATCGCACCAACAATCTTAACTACGTAGGTATTTTGATAGGTAAACCATTATTGGTAATTTTAAGGACCAGTCTGGATTAATATGTATTTATTTCTGAAAAATTATTTGGGATTGAGTATTTTCACGGCCAACCTAATAAAATTTTACGTATTTTTTGTTGCAATTATTGTTTAGCTTGAATCACCAATAACTCACAAATTAAAGCAGTTAGGTATAGGGAATGCTTAAGAAATAAAAACCTACTATAAAGTATCATTTCACTACAATACAAAAATACAGGGTGTTCCATTTAAGAAAACTCAGAAAATACTCATTCCGAGTTTCGACCAACCCTGTATACTAAAATTAAAAATTTAGCTATACTAATGATTCTTAACAATAGTACAGTATATTAAAAATAATTTGAACGTAAGTAGAGTTTTAGATGTTAAACTACTACAATTCTACAGGGTGTGAATGTTGCTACGAAATTAATAAAAAAAACGTAATTATCTTTTAAAATACCCTGTATAATATTACAAAACCTCATATTTTAAGAAAGAAGACATCGATGAGAATCCAAAAATGTAAAAATATACAGGGTGTCCCATTTAAAAAAACGAAGTTATAAGCAACTTCCGGTATAACCGGAAGTTACGAAGAGATGAAAATATTTCCATTTAATAGATCATCCTTCAAAACCCCTTTATTCCAATTTTCATGATTCTGTTGCCTTTAGTTCTCGAGATATTTCTAGTAGGCCAGTTATCTGCCTCACCCTATATAGTTGTAATCACTCGTTATCTAATCATGTTTAATGACCTAAGAAGCGCGTTAGCATGTGAACTATCTCAAGTAAAATGTATGTAGTTGTAATCACGCGTCATCGCGCGTTAAGCGAGGCGCGATAAGCGCCTCTCATGTAAATGAGCTCTAAGATTGATAAGCGCCATGTCTCTACTCTGAGCCGATCGCTAAGTGATTTTTTATGCAGTACTTCGTCATCTATCTATGAGCCTTTATATCGTTTGCTGATAGGCAGATGATGAGAGGCATAGGGATAACACATAATTTATTATTATATTAAAATAAACAGGACGGGAATAGGTAAATCAAAATATGAAGATTATAAATAAATTATTTTAATTTTATTAACAAACTCTCATATAAATTTATATAATTAAAATAGAGATAAATATTTACAATATCTACATTTAGGCACAAAATATCACTCAAATGTATAAAACTAATAAAATAATTGACTAGAAAATTGATCAAAATCAGTTTTACCTTTAAATTTATACTTTAACTGGGTATTTAATTATTAGTTTCAGGCGAACATATTCAGTGTTCATCATAATATAGGTAATAATTTTTCTAAATTTTTATATAGGTAAGTTCGACAAATACTAATATGATCCAATTTTTTACTAAGCGATTTGTTAATTTGATATTTTTATTAATAAAATATTCCAAATTGATTTTCTGTCTAATGTACCTAATATGTTTAGTTAGCTACATTATAATTACTGTGCTTATGAGCTTTTTTCCCATACGCACAAAAACTCTTTGGCATTGATATATAGTCCAATAAAATGGATTATAGTGTTAATCACTTAGCATCTTCCGCAAAAAGGAAAAAGAAATCCAAGATAACAATGTGCATTGTCTTTACATAATATGTAGTATATACCTACATGAATAGTTCGTAACCTGATATTAAGGATAGTTGATGAAAAGTGACTTAGAACTTGTTACATACTTAAAAACATATAGACAGGTACTACAGCTGGTTCCAAAAAAAACTGATACGACTCTTAAAGCGTATTTTGTAGAAAATTGAGCAGTTTATTTTGAAGGATAAATACTTATTATTTACATACTGTCACTACGATTTCTTAAAATTTGCCACTCATAACTTATACCACATAACTTATTCTGTTCAACCTCAAAAAATGGCTCCACGTGCTAGCAAATAAGTAAAAGCAAGAATTGTAACGAAATTAGAAGATATGGTTGGTCACTCTCTGCCGTAAAGAACCATTTTAACGTAAGCAGAACAACAGTTCTTAATATTAATAAAAGATGGAAAGAACAAGAAACTCTCGAAAGAAAGCAAGGTCATGGAAGTCCAAAAATATCTACCGCTCATGAAGATCGTACGCTTTTGGAGAGATTAGAAGAAAATCCTTTTGAAGAGGCGAAAACTGCAAAAATTTAAAATACCTAATAATATCAAAATTAAGATATTAATAATTATTATAATTTATGAATTAACATTATGTAATCATTTATTTGTAATTTGTTTGCTTATTTTATTATTTGTCTGTCATAATAAATATAATAAGTATAATGTCAAAGCAATCAAATACACTGCTCAAAATAGAGTCGTTCATCTTACTAAGCATCAGTTTTTTAGGAACCAGCTGTACATATACGTAACACAAACAATAAAAATAATTTTTTCACTAACCATAGAACATTAATGGAGGTCTTGAAATATTAAAAATATTGCTCTTAATATATTTTCTTAACAGGTAATCACTTCCCACAAAAAAAAACAAACAAAATAATCATGAGTCTCAATTTGAATTAAAAATAAAACCAATAAACACCCAGTTTACAAATTTCGAATATTATTTTTATTAATGTTAAAGTCAAAAAATTCGAACATTAATTTGTTCAATATTCGATAACGAAATAAGATATTATGAAATAAAATGTTTTGTTAACTTTAAAAGTAGGTATGTACATGTACAAAGTAACTTTTTGTGTAACAGCCATATTCATATCTAAATAGTTCAATGTCCAATAATTGTAATTAAAGTTGTAATTTATCTTCATGTATTTACTTGAAGAAAGGAAAACATTTGACTTCTTTCTAAAAAAAAATCAAGAACATAAATAAAACAAATTAATAATATACACATACACATAATCTGTATTATACTGATCCGTCATACTGCAGCGGGCTTAAAATTTTAGAAAAATATCCATAAAATATAAAATAAGACAGGCAATATTATTTTTATTCTTTTTTTAGGAATGAGGTAGATAAGAGTAAAACATTTTTATAGTATTAACATTAAACCAATGCAAGTTATAATAAATCCTAGGTATACTTATATAAAATTATAAAACTATAATAATGAATGGATTGCATAGGTATAAGGTGAGCCCATAAAAAGTAAGTAATAAAATAAAAGACGTTCTCACAATCAATTTTTTTAACATCGGATGACCGGTTTCGCTGTCAGATATGTAAGATCATAATACAACCAGCAGTGGCGTATGGAAGCGAAACATGGACGCTAACAAAAAGAGAAGTAAATAAATTGCTGGTGTAGGAATGTAAAATCCTCCGAGTGATATAAGGTCCTTGCTAAGACAGCGTGACAAACGAATAAAGGTGCAAACAAAATAAAAAGTTACAGTCTCTACTGGGAGAGAAAAATTAGTCAGAGTATAATAAAATGAAGGCCAAGATAGGCAGATAGCCAAGACTAAGAGAGGCAGGGCATATAATACGCAGCAACGATAATCGCCTTATAAACAATGTATTTTGAGAAAATTCTGATGGCAGAAGGTCTGTAGGACGGCATAGAAAAAGATGGAACGATGCTGTCAGAGAAAAAGATCTGGAGAAAATGGTAGTAATACAATGGGAAATAGCGGTACAGGACCGACAAATATGGAAGGCAATAACAGTAAACGCGATAAATGCGATGAGGACGAAGTTATAAAACTAAGAGCGCTTTGATAGATATGTAGGTAGATGAATTTCGGTGCCATTCAAAATCCCGACAGCCAAAATCCCGACATGCAACAATCCAAATTATTATGTACTTTAAAAGAAAAAATTAAACACTTAATTTTATAATATAAAAGCTATACTTACTGAAATGGAAGGTTGTAAGTGACATGATAATATCTATTATATGAAAGTGAACTTGAATTCAGGATTTGATTATACACATTATTGGACTATATATTGGCAAAAACAATAATTTAATTCATATTCCCATGTTAGAAATTTTATTTAGAAAATTAGTTCATATTAAAGGGCATAGTTACGAAAAGTATACTTTTGTTTAGTAACAAAAAATAAAAAAGAAATGGAAATAAACAAAAAAAAAAAGAAATAAATGTAATTACATGTTAAAAAGAAACTTATCAAAACTGTCGGGATTCTGGCCTGTCGGGATTTTGGCCTGTCGGGATTCTGGCGTGTCGGAATTTTGGCTGTCGGAATTTTGGGGTAGACCCGATGAATTTCAAATCGCCGGTAATACTATAAACGTGACGTATTTGTTATTTTTCTTACAACGATTCTTGTTTTGTGTCTTGGTATTAAAACATCAGTTGAAATATATCAGTTGGAAAGTTTTATTTTTTCAGTTTTAGTTTTTTTTCAGTAATACAGTTTTCTTGGTGGGATGCCACATTTAAGCGAGTTAGTTTGTGTTAGAATTGTTATTTTAGCCAGTGAGGGTTGCAGAAGATATTGAGCTGGGACTGCGTATCCATTATGAGACTGTTCCCCGTGTAGTAAAATAAAACAATGATACGGTAGAATACCAACGGCCTCCTGTTAAAGGACGGAAAAGATGCGCAATGCCAAGAGATGACCAATATTTAGAATTAAATCTTTGCGATATCTTACACACTTACAGCTCCCAATCATAAAAAAGAATAAATAATCACAGGACAATTTACTGTAAGTGTCAACACAGTAACGAGAGGCTTTAAGGAGGTTGATTTAGATCCAAAATTACCTACCAGAGTTCCACGGCTTTTCCTACGACACAAAACCCAATGATTGCAATTTGTAAAAGCCCATTTTAACTGGAGCGAACATCAATGGGAGAGTTCTTTTTACAACTGAAACAAACATACGATTATCGAAGCTAGATGGATCTCTTCGAGTATACAGAAGGTCTGGGGAACGTTCCGCAGAATGTAATATTGTAGACAAAGTTAGCTCTACTGGCGGTTCCATAATGCTATGGGATGGCAGTAGTTGGGAGAGTCATACGAAGCTTATTAAGATGAATACTAGAATGAATGCTGATGGGTACAAACGGAAAGTCCACGAAGAGCATATTATGCTAATGCATGGTAATACCCGTGCACATGCCGCAGGAACAGCCATATAATATCTTGATGACGTTGCGATTGGGGAATATTTCAGCGAACTTCTAAAAATCATACAGGAAGAACAGCGCAAGAAAGAGATGGATATCACAGCGGATATGCCCGTCAAAAATCCCTCTTTTGAAGAAATCCAAAAGACGGCCTCAATAAGCTGAAAAAATCACATAGCGCTGGGTATGGACGAGATACCAGCAGAATTTCTGACCCGTGTTGAGCTGCCCCCCCCCCCCCCCCACTTGCAAAAATCAAAAAACAAATAGCCCTGATTTATGAGCTCTTTATGAGCTCTCATATTCCGCAAAATAAAAATTTTGAGCTCGTTCCACTGAGCAGGAATTTGATACTTTAGTGGGGGGGGGCTGACTCAGCCCCCCCCCCACCACTTAAAAATAGGAATATTGAATCGGTTTTTGCGGCAGAATTACGAGCTATTTATGAGCTCTTGCAATTACATAGTTTCGATTTTTGAGCTCATCCCCTTCACCCCAAACAACCCTTTAATTGATTTAACTTAAGAGAAAAATGCTGAGAAAACCTAAAATATATAGTATTGCGGATATAATTCCTATAACTTATATACTCTAAGAATAAACTATTAAATCACGTGCATTTCGATTATTGAGCTACAACCCCTTCGCAAGAAAACCACCCTATCTTCCCGGCTTAAGAGAAAGTTGTACTTAAAATGCATTAAACTAATTATTTGGCGACTACATATCATTGAATTATTTATAAGCTTCCAAATTACGCGCATTTAGATCAGTCAATTTCAATTTACTTTCTATAGTGCAGTCACTGAAGGTAAAAATCAACGATTACCTTCAATTTCGGTGAACCTTCATCGATTTTCACAAAAATTGGTCAGTGGTTAGAGGATACGTCAAGAAACAAAGGTGACATGGTACCACCTTGCGCCTTTACCCTGAGGGTGGATACCGCCCCCTCTCGGGGGTGAAAATTATTTTATTAAAAATAACTGCACAAATCAATAAAATAACAAATTAAAAGCAAAATTTATTATTTAAAGTTAATAAAATAAGTCAATACTTTTTAAGTTATTAAAGATCAAAGATTTTAATTATTCGTGAAAAAAATTCATGTTATGAAGCGGTTTCGTAAATCACTGCAAAACTGTAAGTTTTTACAAAAAAGTTAATAGTAGTTTAATTCGTATAGCTTATATACTAAGAATAAACTCTTAAATCACGCGCCTTTCGATTATAGAGCTACAACCCTTTCGCAAGAAAACCATCCCATATTCCCGGCTTAAGAGAGAGTTGTACTTAAAACAATTTAAATTAATTATTTGGCGACTACATATCGTTTAATAATTTATAAGCTTGCAAAATATACGCATCTCAATTATTGAATTGCCATTTTCTTTCTATAGTGCAGTCACTGAAGGTAAAAATCAACTATGACCTTCGATTTCGGTAAATCTCCATTCATTTTCACGAATTAACAATAACAACTTGGGGTTTTAACCTGGGGTATATGTTACCCCTTTTCGGGGGTGAAAATTACTTTATTAAAAATAACCCCACAAATCGAGAGAGGGACAAATTGTAAGCAAAATTTGTTATATAGTGTGATTAAAATAAATCAACACTTTTTGAGTTATTAAAGATCAAATATTTTAATTTTTGTGAAAGAAAATGCATGCTTTAAAGCGATTTTTCATAAATAACTCAAAAACTGTAAGTTTTTACAAAAAAGTGTTCATCACTAAAATTGAAGCTAATAAAAAATATAATAAAGTGATTACTTGAAAACCCTTTAATGTTAATTTAAAGTAAGTTATTGGTAATTAAATGTATAATTTTTTCTGCGACTTTTCAAATCTAAGGATTCAAGCTTAAATAACGGGAAAGATATGCATTTTATAACACTTAGGTACTAAATACTTGTCAAAGTACTTAGAAATACCTATCAAAAATGAGCAATTTCATTCAATTTTTTTATTCAAATTTTCGTGAAAATGAATGCAGATTTACCGAAATCGAAGGTCATAGTTGATTTTTACCTTCAGTGACTGCACTATAGAAAAAAATGGCAATTCAATAATTGAGATGCGTATATTTTGCGAGCTCATAAATTATTAAACGATATCTAGTCGACAAATAATTAATTTAAATTATTTTAAGTACAACTCTCTCTTAAGCCGGGAATATGGTATGGTTTTCTTGCGAAGGGGTTGTAGCTCAATAATCGAAAGGCGCGTGATTTAAGAGTTTATTCTTAGAATATAAGCTATTCGAATAAAACTACTAATAACTTTTTTGTAAAAACTTACAGTTTTTCAGTGATTTACGAAAAACCGCTTCAAAACATGCATTTTTTTCACGAATAATTAAAATTTTTGATCTTTAATAACTTAATAAGTATTGACTTATTTTAATAACTTTATATAATAAATTTTGCTTATAATTTGTTCTTTTATATATTTGTGCAGTTATTTTTTTATAAAATAATTTTTCACCCCCAGGGTATCCACCCCCAGGGTATCCACCCCCAGTATCCACCCTCAGGGTAAAGGCGCAAGGTGGTACCATGTCACCTTTGTTTCTTGAGGTATCCTCTAACCACTGACCAATTTTCGTAAAAATCGATGAAGGTTCACCGAAATTGAAGATAATCGTTCATTTTTACTTTCAGTGACTGCACTATATAAAATAAATTGCAATTTACTGATTTAAATGCGCGTAATTTGAAAGCTTATAAATTATTAAAGAATGTAGTAACCAAGTAATTAATTTAATGCATTTTAAGTACAACTTTCTCTTAAGCCGGGAAGATAGGGTGGTTTTCTTGCGAAGGGGTTGTAGCTCAATAATCGAAACGCACGTGATTTAATAGTTTATTCTTAGAGTATATACGCTATAGGAATTAAATCCGCAATACGATATATTTTAAGTTTTCTCAGCATTTTTCTCTTAAGTTAAATCAATTAAAGGGTTTTTTGGGGGTGAAGGGGATGAGCTCAAAAATCGAAACTATATAATTTCAAGAGCTCATAAATAGCTCGTAATTCTGTCGCAAAAACCGATTCAATATTCCTATTTTTAAGTAGTGGGGGGGGGGGCAAAATTTTTAGTTTGCGGAATATGCGAGCTCATAAATAGCTCATAAATCAGGACTATTAGTTTTTTTTTGCAAGTGGGGGGGGGGGGGGCGCAGCTCAACACGGGTGAATTTCTGAAATATGGGGGAGATATGGGAGACTTCTGAAATCTACCAGTTAATAACGCAATATAGGTAGAAGGAAGGATACCAGCAAGATGGAAGGAAAAGATCATAGTGTCCATCCACAAAAAGTGGACAAGACAAAATGCGCGAATTATAGAGGAAATTTACTTCTAAACACGGCATATAAAATTCTTTCAAACGTCATTATTAGTAGACTAACCTCTTATCTGAAAACGTCCTAGGAGAATATCAAGCCGGCGTGAGAGCAAAGGGATCAACAACTACTTACACTGAGACAGCTTCTAGAGAAGAATATGAGTATAGTAGCCCCATACGCAATCTCTTTATAGACTTTCGACAGGCATATTATAGATTAGAAAGAAGCCAATTTATTATGAAATGCCATGGCGGGGTTGCCAATACCAAAGAAACTCATTAGAATGATCAAAGTCTGTATGGAGGGTGGAACATCTAATGTACGTGTAAATATTAAATTGTCTGGCATCTTTGAAATCAACAGTGGAGTCAAACTTGGTGATGCGTTACTTTTACTACTTTTTAACCTTGTATTAGACAAAGCCGCGAGGTCGGCCAAAATAAAAAGAGAGTTGCTATTATCGGTTCAAGGTCCCAAGCTGTTACTAGCATGTGCAGATGACACTGATCTCGCTGGAGACTCCATCCTATCCATAAAAGATATTTTTAACAAGGTGGAAGGAGCAATAAGTGAAGTAGGGCTGAATATTAATAAAGAGAAGACGAAATATATGTGTATTAATAAACGACACGAAGAGACAGACTAGAACAAACTGTGACGACTAACTCCTTCAGTTTCTAAAAAGTGCAACGTGTCAAGTATTTGGGGGCCGTAATCACAGCTTTCAAGTATTATTTAAAAAATAAAAGACAGAATCCAATCGGCAAATCGCTGTCTATTCGAAGTGGATTAAGTTTTTAAAATCAAACCTTACAAGAAGTTTAAAGATCAAGATCTATAAATCCATTGACCGAACTGTACTAACATATGGATGCGAAACGTGGATCATGACCAAAGCAAACGAAGAAAAGCTCAAACGTTTTGAACTAAAACTACTTTCCATTCCGTAAGAAATACAGAATAATTTTCGGACCTCACCATGACATCACCACAAACCGGTATAGGATCAAAACCAATAAACCAATTAAAAGCACTCTACAATGAAGCCGATACTATCCAAGAAATTAAATCACAGCGACTAATATTATGGTCAGGCCACGTGCACAGATTTTATAACGAGGGACTTGTAAGACTGGTATGGGAGGAGATTCGTACAGGCAAAAGACCAAAGAGACCAAAGAGCAAAGAGATCAACAACTACTTACATTGAGACAGCTTCTAGAGAAGGAATATGGGTATAGTAGGCCCATACGCAATCTCTTTATAGGCTTTCGACAGGCATATTGTATCGTAGAAAGAAGCCAATTTATTATGAAATGCCATGGCGGAGTTGCCAATACCAAAGAAACTCATTAGAATGATCAAAGTCTGTATGGAGGGTGGAACATCTAAACTACGTGTAAATATTAAATTGTCTGGCATCTTTGAAATCAACAGTGGAGTCAAACTGGGTGATGCGTTACCTTTACTACTTTTTAACCTTGTATTAGACAAATCCGTGAGGTCGGCCAAAATAAAAACAGAGTTGCTATTATCGGTTCAAAGTCCCAAGCTGTTACTAGCATGTGCAGATGACACTGATCTCGCTGGAGACTCCATCCTATCCATAAAAGATATTTTGAACAAGGTGGAAGGAGCAATAAGTGAAGTAGGGTTGAATATTAATAAAGAGAAGACGAAATATATGTGTATTAATAAACGACACGAAGAGACAGACTAGAACAAACTGTGACGACCAACTCCTTCAGTTTCTAAAAAGTACAACGTGTCAAGTATTTGGGGGCCGTAATCACAGCTTTCAAGTATTATTTAAGAAATAAAAGACAGAATCCAATCGGCAACTTGCTGTCTATTCGAAGTGGATTAAGTTTTTAAAATCAAACCTTACAAGAAGTTTAAAGATCAAGATCTATAAATCCATTGACCGAACTGTACTAACATATGGATGCGAAACGTGGATCATGACCAAAGCAAACGAAGAAAAGCTCAAACATTTTGAACTAAAACTACTTTCCATTCCGTAAGAAATACCGAATAATTTTCGGACCTCACCATGACATCACCACAAACCGGTATAGGATCAACACCAATATCGAATTAAAAGCACTCTACAATGAAGCCGATACTATCCAAGAAATTAAATCACAGCGACTAATATTATGGTCAGGCCACGTGCACAGATTTCATAACGAGGGACTTATAAGACTGGTATGGGAGAAGATTCGTACAGGCAAAAGACCAAAGAGACCAAAGAGCAAAGAGATCAACAACTACTTACACTGAGACAGCTTCTAGAGAAGGAATACGAGTATAGTAGGCCCATACGCAATCTCTTTATAGACTTTCGACAGGCATATTATAGCGCAGAAAGAAGCCAATTTATTATGAAATGCCATGGCGGAGTTGCCAATACCAAAGAAACTCATTAGAATGATCAAAGTCTGTATGGAGGGTGGAACATCTAATGTACGTGTAAATATTAAATTGTCTGGCATCTTTGAAATCAACAGTGGAGTCAAACTTGGTGATGCGTTACTTTTACTACTTTTTAACCTTGTATTAGACAAAGCCGCGAGGTCGGCCAAAATAAAAAGAGAGTTGCTATTATCGGTTCAAGGTCCCAAGCTGTTACTAGCATGTGCAGATGACACTGATCTCGCTGGAGACTCCATCCTATCCATAAAAGATATTTTTAACAAGGTGGAAGGAGCAATAAGTGAAGTAGGGCTGAATATTAATAAAGAGAAGACGAAATATATGTGTATTAATAAACGACACGAAGAGACAGACTAGAACAAACTGTGACGACCAACTCCTTCAGTTTCTAAAAAATACAACGTGTCAAGTATTTGGGGGCCGTAATCACAGCGTTCAAGTATTATTTAAGAAATAAAAGACAGAATCCAATCGGCAAATCGCTGTCTATTCTAAGTGGATTAAGTTTTTAAAACCAAACCTTACAAGAAGTTTAAAGATCAAGATCTATAAATCCATTGACCGAACTGTACTAACATATGGATGCGAAACGTGGATCATGACCAAAGCAAACGAAGAAAAGCTCAAACGTTTTGAACTAAAACTACTTTCCATTCCGTAAGAAATACCGAATAATTTTCGGACCTCACCATGACATCACCAAAAACCGGTATAGGATCAAAACCAATATCGAATTAAAAGCACTCTACAATGAAGCCGATACTATCCAAGAAAATAAATCACAGCGACTAATATTATGGTCAGGCCACGTGCACAGATTTCATAACGAGGGACTTGTAAGACTGGTATGGGAGGAAATTCGTACAGGTAAAAGACCGCTTGGACGTCCTGGAATGCGTTGGAGAGATAACATCCAAGCAGTTCTCCGGAAAATGAACACATTCTATTTGAACCTAGGTTAACGGAACAGTGTTGTAGCGCTATGGTAGGGGAGCCCAAGCGGGGATTTTTGCAGTTACTCGAGCGCGTCAGATTAGCATATGGGAGAAACCTGGTACCCTGCAGATGTACCTCTACCATATATTGACTCTTAACACAGGGGAGTTCGTTAAGGGGGGCCCGAAAAAAAAAATCTATCCTTAAAAAAACTCGAAATTGTCAGATTAAGATAAGGTAAGTTAAGTACATGCAAAAGAGTGTATATTTCAAAAATCTGACGATTTGAGCCTGGCGTAAGGAAATGGGTGAGTCCCAAAGTTTCACAAGAAAAAAGCGAATATTTCGCGAAATGAATGACAGATCGAAAAAAACTGAAAAATTTGTGCCCAATGTTTTTTAAAAATCTATCGAATGATACCAAACACGACTTCCCACGGAGAGGGGTGGGGGGTAAATTTAATATTTTAAATACGAATCCCGCGATATTTCGCGAAATGAACATCAGATCGAAAAACTGTAAAATACACTTATTCAATATTTTTGAAAAATATATCGAATGGTACCAAACACGACCCCCCATGGATGTGGGGTGGGGGGTTACTTTAAAATCTTAAATAGGAGCCCTCATTTTTTATTGCAGATTTGGATTCGTTACGTAAAAATAAGTAACTTTTATTCGAAACATTTTTTCGAATTATGGATAGATGGCGTTATAATCGGAAAAAACGATTGTTGGAAATGGAAAATTAAATTAAAAAATGGCAAGCGCCCACTAAAATGGAAAACTTTACTTAACTTTTTTTGGTTTTAGGACCTACTCTTCACAAGCCAATAGGTCCCCAAAGCGCTCGAGTGACTGCACATTTAGCATACTTTGCTCCCCTACCACTACGTGTAGATGAACAGGTTTAAAATAATATATGCAATATTTTTTTCTGTGAGAATACATATTTATATAATAAACGTAAATGTAAGTGAACAGATTAAAATAGTTATACTCTACCTTTTATTGTGATTTTTCAGACTCTGGTTTATCAACGGTAGCTGAGTTATTGTTTTCGACTTCTATCTTCTCGCTCTTAACCTCGTCCTCATTTTTTTCGACATCTTTATGTACTTGAACAACATCTGTTTCATCCTCATTGAGAGTCATCCCACTATCTGGCATTTCAAAACCCATGGTACTGGATAACTTAATGGAAGCTTGTTGGAAAGTATCACTGAGTTTGACTTGAACGACATTAATGCACATTGACATTAAAGCTAATCCGAAAACTAGATAAACTATTGATACAATTAGCACAACGGGTTGAGCTGGGATAAAATCGCCAAACCCTATTGTAGAGAGGGAAATGAATACGAAATAGAAGGAGGTGAAAAATTCCCACCCCTCCCAGGCACAATATACTAAGGCTCCGATAAACATATACGCTACAAGTATGAACAGAGCGACGGAGATGGGTAGATTAAACTCATCATCTATTTCAAAAGTTGATAAATCTGGTGTTGTTGGTGTGTCCTCGGACATTGCCGATATCACAGTGTCGTGCGATGACATAGGTTTTATACTGGTAATATCTGTTGAAAACGGTGATGCGGCGCTTTCGGCGGAGGGGTCCTTTGAGGGTCTACGGAAAGTTGCTATGCCGTACATCATTTGGGCTCCTTTAAATATTTCCTAAAACATAATAACATGTGAATATTTTCTTAGATGACTATAAATTAGTAAGTAATTTATAAAAGGATGATTTATTCCTTTCTTGACTTTTTTACTTAACATTAAATAGGAAACAATGATAATAATATAAAGCCATGAATGACCTTAACGTTGCCCATAAATTAATAAGCCTTGTAAACACGATTATGAGTAAAGTGGTCTGCAGAGTGCAAATACAAGGCGATCTGTCACACGCCTTTGAAAAATGATGCAGCTCTCTCTCTAATATAGCTTTAGGGAACGAACATGCCGAAGATACATGGATATGCGCGGTGTATGTCGCGATCTCGGTGGCTGCATCGATGTCAAAACAAACCTTCATTTTTGAATTTATACTTCTTTAGGCACGAGGGTGAATTTTTATTTTGCCGGACGCATGCGCACACCGACAGTATGGTCACGTATGGTATTAGTCACTCAAACGTTATACGGGATCTGATTGGGTGTTAAAATCATCTGTCAAATTTGTTCAATAATAATAATATGGAGATTATGGATAAACAAATGTTTTGTATTATTGTGTATCATTTTTTCAATCAAAGGTAGAATAAAAACTTTATTTTTTTTAATGTAACGCGGGCACATAAATTTGATACACCCTGTGTATTGATTTGTAAGTATTTATTATAAGTTAGTTTTAAGCAGTGGGTTTATCCTTAATCAGTTTTTCCTGAAGAATTAAAGACACTAATAAATAAAGTGATGTGAATAGACAATTTGTTTCGGGATTATAATTTTAAAACAGTTGCTTTGTTACGCGCGAGGCCAAAAAGCTACAGGTAATTATTATATTTATAAAAGTAATGTACAGAAAGTTGGAATTTTAAGTCTCTTTGTTTAAGTCCCAAGTAACTTTGTAGAATTCCCGAAAAGTAATTATCATGAGTATGTGTTTGGAAGGATGCATGGGTTTTTTGAATGAAAAAAAGAGGAATGGGGAGAGAGAAATGTTTCTGATTGGCTTAGCAATTTGGAATGGGGATGGGAGAATGTTGAATGTTCAGATAGTTTGGAAAAGGAGATTATTATGTGACCGGCATCGGAGAAGAGCAGTCAAAGTTTTCGTGAATAGTTCAGAAGTAAGTACCAGTGGTACGAGAGATAGATCAAATTGAGAAGAAATGCCTCTTTGATTCTGTAAAGTCCAAGGGAGAGAATATTATTGTGAGAAAGAGAGAAGAGAATTTTGGAGTTTTTGTATAGAGTATTGGTTAAAAGAGGCCTGGCTCGTGTTTTTGAGAATTAGTTGCTGGTATGCTGCTGGATTGATGCTGAGAACGAAGAGGGCTTTGATGGGTAGCCTAACATAATCAACAAGGGAGAGCTGTTTGGGTCAAGAGGAGACATCATTGTGTGTGAATCGAAAGGTCAGTCAATAATTTATGTGGTAGATTTTCTTTATATTCAGAAGTTAATTTTTTTTTGAGTAAAAGCATATGAACTAAGATTCCAATACATGTTTCAAAAATTTAATAGGAAGTATAAGTAGTTTTGCGAATACCTAAATTTGTTTGTTTAGCTTGTTTTATCAATGTTATCAAGGAAAATGATTGTGGAATTAAAATTAATTTATATAGTAACAGTTTCATTGGGACAGTTATGCCCACAGGATTTAATTGATACATTTTCAGAGTATTGCTTTTGATAATAAAAGATATTTGTATGTGCTTATTTATGGTATTTCTATTTATTTCCTTTTCCTATTTTATCCCGATAAGGAACAACTAAGAGATACTGAAACCACGAGAAAGGATAAGTATAACCTAATATAATTTAGTTATTTTTTTGTGTGATAAAAAGGCTCCCTGAGATTTTTTCTAATTTTAATTATGATTTGCGACAATTGAATAATTAATTAAATAAATACTAATTAATATAAAAGTAAGAGAAAGCAGATCATAACAGTATATTATTTTTATTATTGTGAGGACAGAGACAAAAGCAAGAAGCAAGTTTATAATTTTAGTGACTTTTTAAATAGTTTTTAAAAGCAACAGGTACGTTCCTTATTGTAAATATTTCATCATTGTAATAAAAAATTACTAATTACGTACCTATTTGGAAAATGTACCTACCTAGCTAGTAGGTATTAATGCTTTGATTTACATAATTTGATATTTTGTCGTATTTTAATTCCACAAGAATCAAATTTATTTGATTAAACTAAGAGAATAAGCAACTGTAAAAATTTTTTAATAACGTTTAATTGCTATATCTTCCGTTCATTCACATGTCTCGGTAGTTAAATTCTGCGTGGGGTGAGTTCAAAATAATCTAACAACCTGATAGGCGCAGGTTCAATTCCCAATACAAATTTTTATTTTTTTATTTTTTTGATACATTTTATGATTGTAGGCATATTTATTATATTTTTTTTTTTCAGAAAATACGTATTTAGTTAAAAATTTCCTCAACAATTACTGTTCAGAAATCATTTGTTTGTTTTATTTTTCAATGTGTTTGCGTGTGTTTTATTCTTTTATTATTTTAATTTTTGGTATAGTTTTAATAAAAAATTTTGGAAAGTAGTAAGTATGAAAATTAGTTAAATATTTAAATAAAGTATAAATAAACTGTTTAAAGTATATTGATTTCGTTGAAATCATATAATAGAAGTATAACTTCTTACGTGCGTACAAAGTACACACATTCTTTTTTTTTATGAGATCGCACATACCAAGGATGTATCATCCGTTCACCCTCGCGACCTATCATCGCGGTTTACAGCATGTCGATGCCAAAACAAAATATTTTTTTACATCGGGATTGAGGTGCTGATCGCGTGGTAAATTAAAGTTTATTGGTGGTTTTTAAAGCATGTGACATTCGCCGGAAATACGGCTAGTGTATTTATTCATTTCTTGTTGTAATCAGGTTGCGACAAGTTTTGGTTATATGAAAACCGCAAATAACACTGAAAGGAAGGTATCTTCGGTATGTTCTGCCCATCATCGATGTAAACCTCGACCGCGATCGCGACCTATACCGCGCTCGTCCATGTATCTTCGGCATATTCGTACCCTTAAAAAAGACTACAAGAGATGCAAAGGTGCACAAGAGAGAAAAAATCTTTAATAGGTTAACGCAGATTATGGCCTGCGCGGGTGATTTGGATTTGATCGCCTGAGCCACAAGAGGACTTAAGGAGATGGTTTCTACCTTCTAATATCCTTACAAAATATGGTCCTTAAAATAAACCGATTTGATTCCAAATAGTAATGCTAGAACTAGAAACATCTGAACAGAACTTCAGCATAGACCAGTTTTGGTCTAAATTGTCAGGCCGTAAATAAGTTTATCTGAGTTCTTTCAAAATAATCAATAATGACACATATATGAAGAAGTAAAACGAAGGATACTGCTAGCTAACAAATGTTATTTTATAATTTACTATTTGTACTAATTAGCTATAAGCTAATTGGGAAATAAGCCACAATTTAATTTTGAAACAATAATTTTATTAACGTTTCAACTTCCACTTTGGTTGTCGTTGTCAAAATACAAAATATTAATAAATTATTTAAACAAAAATATTGTTTTTTAGTAAAAAAATCTTCTAATAATTTAATTTAATATGACTCAGTCTAAAGTAGAAGACTTTAAAATGATATTGCCAATATTTATTATTTGCGTTCCTGAATGCCACAAAAAAAATGTCACAAAGAAGTAGCTTTAGAACAGTGTTATTTTGGACTAAACAAATAACTAAAAAACAGAAATTTAGACCAAAAAACGAACTAACAAACTATAAAAAACAATCGTCCCACCAGTTAGTTCTAACAGATGGGTCAGATGAGTCAGATCGTCTGCCGGTGTTCAAAAGGTAGATACTAAGAGTAACGGGCGCAATGTGTGAGAAGTGAGAATGGTATTTAGAGAAGGCGATATAAATTAAAGAAGTTAGAATTTAGAGAATTGGACTTAGACTTTAGAGAGGTATAAAGAAATAGTAAATGGTAGAGATGTAATATCTTCATATATTTAGATAGACTTAGATGAGCTGTACAATTTAGGTTGGGTC
This sequence comes from Diabrotica virgifera virgifera, assembly GCF_917563875.1. Classification (NCBI taxonomy): domain Eukaryota; kingdom Metazoa; phylum Arthropoda; class Insecta; order Coleoptera; family Chrysomelidae; genus Diabrotica; species Diabrotica virgifera. Next base: position 191,181,579 of record NC_065444.1, on the reverse strand, counting down.
GAACAAATAATAATGTTTCATTTTTTAATCGCTATACCGCGGAAAACTTGCCTTTGGGGTATATAAGTAAAATGCATAATAAAATTAAGTTTTATTTTGAATCCCCAACTAGGGCATCATACTTAAAATTTAGTTTTTTTTCAGAAATTAAGACATTTTCCAATTATTTTTACAATCTTTAGCCAATAATATTTGAACCTGCTAGAGTGAAAACTGTTTAGTTAATAGTTTAAAAAATAGGAAATAAATTTGAAACAGACAATGTCTTTTTTGCGGTAGCGCAAAATACACAAAAATTGGTAAAATTCACATATTAGCACTTTAAAAGAAGGTGTGGTTTGGTTTGTTGTGTTGGGTGTTAATAGCACAATCCATTTTTTGTACTTTTGCTTTTCACTCCATTTAATTGGAATCTAATTATTATAGTGTTTTTAAAGTTATAAAGGATATAAATAAAACAACTTATAATTTTAATAACATGTTTAATTGATAAAAAAAAGAAACCAAATTGTAGCCAAACAATGTCAACAAATTAAATGAAATTTTGACTTTAGAAAGAGTCTTTTACTCACTGTTTCTGAGTGGGTACGTTGATGCTGCGCTTGCTGTCAAACTTTGGCATTGAAGCTTTGGATGATACGGCAGAGCTTATGAAACCATCTCATTACTTAGCACCGACGACTTTTTTAGATGCTTCAGTCACTAACTTGACGCAGCGTTCCAGGGCTTGAGTATGACATGGAAATTTCCTATGTTCCAATCCTCGGGTGTTTCACCAGCAGTGATTTTAGCCCAAACTTCATCATCAGAGACTCTTTGTAACAGTGATGGTGGTGTAATTTCAGTGGTGTTCCAATCAATTAATTCCGTAGAGTCAGTCGCATGAAAGTTGATTTTTGGAGGTCTAAAAATCCTAACTGTTTCTGTTTCTGTAGCTTACATCCTTTCTTTGATTATTCTTCGGAATCATAATTCCCTTATGTGCTTCCTTTCATCCACTGTCATCCTCAGTAGCAAATTTTCTGGGTGGGAAAAAATGCATTTATTTCGATTGCAGGATCAACTTCTTTAATCAAATTCTCTGGTACAAAATCTGGTTGATTTGATAGCCTCAAAAACGTGTTCAGGTTCATCTGCTATGTATTTGCTGTACTTTATTTTGAACCATACAGGCATGTATGATTTAAGAATGAAGGACACTAACAATTTATGTTCAACTGAAGGTGTTTCCACACTTACATACAGTCTTAAAATTCTGTTAGCTGTAGTCAACCATCGAGAGTGGGAAAGTGGGCCCGGTTCTCGAACAGATAAGTCCACAGGTCAGTTGCCTGACTTTATCGCACAACTTATGTCTAGAAGATGGTAAGGAACCTCTTAGTGGTTAGAAACAAGATGGTTTCATAAGATCTGCCGTAGCATCCAGAGCTTCGATGCCAAAGTTTGACAGCAAGCGCAGCTTCAACGTACCCACTCAGAAATAGTGAGTAAAAGACGCTTACAAAAGTAAAAATAGGAGTAAAGGCAGAACAAGACAGCGTGGAAGATCCGAGGAAGATCATTGACGATCTTGACGGATCTTAATCGGTAAGCGATAAACAGAAAGGACTGGCGAAGTGCTTTGATTGTTCTTTGTTAAGAAGGGGACATAAACTACATATGAAACCTGCAGCTATAAAGAAAAATTTAATATTATGAAAACCAAATAAAAATAATAGTACAAGTAAACTGGTTGATCAACAATGCGAGGACTCTTATTAAAATGATAAAAAAATGTCATTTAAAAAAACATTTAACGAAAAACCTACAATATAATATGTCAAAAGAAGCTATTTGTCTAATATTGCAAGATTGAAGCAGACAACAAAACAACTGATTACGCCTGAAAAATATTTTGTGTTATTTCATGTCATTAGTCCATGTATGCCTATGACACAAGGAGTACAAAACTTGAGAAGGAAAAAAAAAGCGAAGCAAATAGCCAGAAGAAAAAGAAACCGAGTAGACAAAACCTGAGCAAACTCATTAAACAGAGAGGTCAAAACGGCTCTTCGACAACACCGCAGTGAAAAATGGGACAACTTCGTACAAGAGATGAAAAAATGTTTGGAAGCTCCAGAAAATGATGAGAAGTGACATAAAACCCATCCCCCCATTACACGGAGAAAACGGCATGGTATATATTAAAGAAGAAAAAGCAGAGGTAATGGGGTCTACGCTCGAAAGAGAATGCAGGTTAAACTTCCACCCAGACGAGGACGTAGACTTCATGGAAGAAGTCGAAGAGCAAGAAGAAAGACTAGAGGACCCAGAAGACATTATTTAGCCAACATCACCGGAAGAAATAACCGAACATTTAAGAAACAGTTCACCGAGAAAAGCGCCTGGTCTAGACGAAATAACAAATAGAGCCCTAAAATACTTACCCATAAGAGCTATAGTGTAATTTACAAACATAGTGAACGCGATAGTAAGATACAAAATATTCCCGAACAGATGGAAAAAGGCCCATGTCATTATGACTCCAAAACCTTGCAAGAACCACACATTCCCGCAGAACAACAGGCCAATCAACTTACTCCCAGCGATCAACAAGATAGTGGAAAGAATTATTCTCAGCAGACTGCAAACGGAAACAAACAGATTAGAGATAATCCCAGAAGCTCAATTTGGATTTAGAGCAGAGCACTCCAGCGAGCTACAAGTACTCAGATTAACTGAGTATATAGCAGCTGGATTCAACGACAAGCAGTACACTGGAGCAGCATTCCTGGACATAAGCAAAGCTTTCGACAGAGTATGGCATAGGGGGCTCATATACAAAATGCGAGGTTATGGGTACAGCGGAGCGATGACGAGGCTGATCTCCTCGTACTTAGGCGGTCGGAGTTTCAGGGTTCGGATAGGACAAGTCCTGTCCGAGCTCGGAAACCCGGAGGCTGAAGTGCCAGAGGGAGCGGTCCTGTCACCTCTGCTGTACACAATATACACCGCTGACGTACCTATAACACCAGGTACCCTTATGAGCCTCTACGACGACGATACAGCGATAGCGGTCAAACACAGAAACGTAGACATAACAGTGAACAACCTACAAACCTACAAAAGACGCAAGCGGTACTATATAAGAAAGGAAGACAAGAGCCAGAAGAACAGCTGACGGTGCAGAACAACCCCATCGAGTGGAAAAACGAAGCTAAATACCTGGGAGTCATCATGGACAAAGGATTAACCTTCCAAAAATACGTAGCAGCCACAGTCCAGAAGGCCAACATGGCGAGAGCAACACTAAGAGGACTCACAGGCAGAAACAGTAAATTAAGACTAAAAACGAGGTTAAGATTAATAAACAGCATAATATTACCGGTATTAACATACGCATCTCTCGCATGGGGACAAGTATGCAACACCCACAAAAAGAAGATACAAGCGGTCCACAACAGCAGCATAAGAGAAGCAGCCAGAGTCCCAAGATACGTCGCAGAAAGAGTCCTGTTCAGAGAACTACAATAGGTGAGAGTCACCGAAATGATGACAGATAAGGCAAGGGTCAAATTCGCGGAGCTGGAGCACCACTCAAGTCACATACTGCGAGAGATGCTAAGGTATGACGCTTTCCACCGATGGAAGCACAAACGTCCTAAACAGCAAATAGTGGATTAAAGTGAATCGAATAAAGCAAACAAAGAGTGACGAAGTAAAAGAAAAAGTAAAAGTGAAAGTAGTAGTTAGTTCGTAGCTCGAAACACCAAGTGCCGAAGAAAGACGCAACCCAAACGTAGGTCCAACACCACAACCAGGTAAAGTCAGCCAGTAAGAAAATAGAGGAAAAGGCGCAAGCCAACAAAAAAATACAAAAAACAAAAAAAAAGGCGTAAGCCACCGGGTTTAACCAAATTGCTTGCTTGCTTACATATATACTGTTTAATAAAAATATTTAAACGTTAAGTTTTTCCGATTTCACACAAGACCATAGGGTCAAAACACGACATGTATGCCCAACCCGATAGCATGGAAAACCCGACATGTCCGAATTTAAATTTCATTAAAAAACTCCTGAGAGTTCGAGTTTGGCAAGCGAGGCGAGAGGTCGTGTGGCAGGTGTATTGGCGATAAGGTAATTTCGAATTCGAAACCTATCACAATAAAAACACCGGTTTTTTAAAAGACCTATCGTTATCGATAATCGTTAAACTTAAAAAGCGTTCTTGTGCGAAATAAAAATAAACTTCTAAGTGTATAATAATAATATTTATATTAGTGCTGAGGTTAACATTTAATTTAAAATGGCCAGTGGCGGAACAGGAACAATCCGAAAGGAAACCTATAGAAAGAATGAAGAACTATCTGATAGTGGCGACGAAGAATCTAAGAAGAAAAAATATAAAGAAGATAAATTATATTTTGAAAAGAGTAACCTGACGAGACGAACACCGAATAGAAGCAACGACACAAATGAAGAGATGATAAAAATGATGCGGGAAGTTATGTGGAAAAATGATGAAATGATGGCAGAAATAAGAACCATACGGAAAGACCAAAAAGAAACGATGGAATATATTAAGGAGCTGAAAGAAAAAAACGAAAAATTGGAAGAAGGTTTAAAAATGGCAAACAATAGAATAGAACAATTGGAAAAAGATAGACGGAGAAATAATATAGTATTAAAAGGCCTAACACTAGATGCTACCGACGGAAAGCCTGTAAAGGAGTCAGTAGAACACTTCATAGGAAGAAATCTGAAATTAGAGGTCAGACTGAGAGGAGCGGTGAAGATCGGCGACCAAATCTTTGTAGCAGAAATGGAAAACCTAACGGATAAGATGAGTGTACTAAAAAACAAAGGAAAACTGAAAAATCTACAGGGACAAAAGGTGTATATAGAATCAGATTTAACAAGAAAGGAAAGGGAAATACAAGCAAAAATTAGGAAAATGGCAAAAGAAGAAAAAGACAAAGGTAATACTACGAAGATAGGATATATGAAACTGGAGATTAATGGAAAGGAGTGGAAATGGGACCATAATAAAGAGAAACTTATACTAACTCACAGAAATATCGGGGAAGGGACTTCAAAAAACTAAAAGAAAATAATGAGACCGGACCCACAACAATGACAACCAAGGCAATGAATGGGAAAAGCGATAGGGAAAAAGATGATGCAAAGGTAAACAAGGATGAAAATAGGAAAAAGGGGAAAGCTAGATTGCAGAAAAAAGGAGAGATAAAAATGGGAACATGGAATGTGAGAAGCATCAATGGAAAATAGGAAGAACTGGTAGAAGATATGATAAGACAAAAAATAGAAATACTAGGAATAACAGAAACGAAGATGAAAGGAAAAGGTCTTAAGAAAATATACAAAGGATATTGGTTACTTTGGGTAGGAGCGGATACAAAAGAGAGAGCAAAAGAAGGAGTCGGGATAATAATTGCACCGAATAGACTACAACACGTTATAGAAGAAACATATGTTAACCAGAGAATATTATCGGTGAAAATTAAACTGATGGACGAAGAAATATGGACAATAATAACAGCCTACGGAGTAAATGAAGATGCAAGAAAGGAAGAGAAAGATAAATTTTTCGAGGAGCTCCAAATGCAAATTGATAATGGGGAAGAAAACATAATTGTAATGGGAGATCTAAATGGTAGAGTCGGAAACAACAACAGCGGAATAGAGGAGTGCATGGGAAAAGAAGGAGAAGGAATGCTAAACAGAAATGGTGAAAGAATAATAGAAATATGTATGGAGAATAAACTAGTTATAACAAATACAAAATTTAAACATAAAGAAGTACACAAATACACGAGAGTACAAGACAGCAGAAACGAAAAATCAATCATAGATTACTTTTTGGTAAGCAGCAACAAATGGAAAAGAGTACAGGATACGAAAGTGAAAAGAGGCTCGGAGATTGGCAGTGACCACCATCTAGTAATAATGAGAATGAGAACAACAGAGGAAAAAGAAGAAAAGAGAAGAAAGGTAGTAAATGAAAAAATAAAAAGTTACAAATTAAAAGAGGAAATATATAAGAAGAAATTCCAAGAAAAATTAGATAATACTGAAAGGTAGGGCAAAAAATACAAATATAGAAAAAAATGGGAATATCTAAAAACCAGCATAATCAAAGCAGCTGAGGAAACTTGCGGGAAAGCAAAAATAGCAAACACTAACATGAGGAGAACAGAATGGTGGACGGAAGAAATACGAGAGAAAATAAAGAACAAAAAAGACAAATGGAAAAGATACCTAAGCACAAAACACCCGGAAGATTACGAAGCATATAAAGAAAAAAGGAAAGAGGTTAAAATAGCGGTGAAAGCAGGAAAGGAAAGGTCATGGGAGATATTTGGACAAAAAATGACAAAAAATTATAGGGAAAACCAAAAACTCTTCTACGGCGCATTAAAACAACTCAGACAAACGAAAGAGCACACGATGCCGAATATAAAAGACAAGAATGGAAACGTACTAACAGAAGAAAAACAAATAATGGAAAGATGGAGAGAACATTTCAAAGAGCTAACTCATGTAGACAAGGACAACATAGGGGAGATACAAGAAAGGAATGAAGAACAACAAGTGGAATCCATAACAAGAGAGGAATTAGAGAAAGCAATAGAAAGAGTAAAACTGGGCAAAGCACCAGGCAAGGATCATATCACCCCGGAAATGATAAAATTCATGGGGACAGAGGAAATGGATAGCATGAAAGAACTAATGAATGATATCATAAATAGAGCAGAATTACCAAAGGACTGGAAGAAAGACATTATATTACCAATACACAAAAAGGGAGACAAGAGAAACTGTAATAATTACCGAGGTATCACCATATCAAGTATCCCTGGGAAGGTATTAGCAAGAATACTAGAGACAAGAATAAAAACACAAATAGAAACAACTATGGAAGACACACAGTGTGGATTCAGGAAGGACAGAAGCACGCAAGACCTAATATTCACATTAAGACAAGTAAGTGAGAAGGTAATCAAGAAAAATAGAGAGATACATATGTGCTTCATTGACCTGGAAAAGGCGTTTGACAGAATCCGAAGAAAGGACGTTTGGAAGACACTAACAGAAAGGGGAGTCGACAGACACATAATAGAAGTAATAAAGGATATGTACAAAAATAATACAAATACAGTAAGAACCAATAACGAGGAATCCAGAGAATTTTCTACAAGTCAAGGCGTCAAACAGGGATGCGTGCTGAGTCCACTGCTATTCTCAGTGGTACTGGATGAAGCGATAAAGAAAGCCAAGAGAAGAATGAGAAAACTAACATTAGGATACTGGCAAATGAAACAGACTCAACTATCGGAGCTACTATTTGCAGACGACATGGTATTGATAGCAGAAAACAGAGAAGACTTACAGAACAATCTTGAAATCCTAGAAGAAGAACTATCAAACATAAATATGAAAATTAATACAGAGAAAACAAAAACAATGATAATTTCAAATACGAGGAAGACACACGCAATAGAATTAGACGGGAAACAACTAGAGCAAGTGGAATATTTTAAATACCTAGGAGTAATAATCGAATCAAATGGTAAACAAGACATGGAAATAAACGAGAGAATGGGACGAACAGGAAGCTTATTTAACACTATGAAAACAACATTTTTTGGGAAAAAAGGGATACCGGAAAAAGTAAAAACGGCAGTCGTTAAATCAGTAGTTAGACCAACAATCATGTATAGCAGCGAGACATGGACATTGACGGGGAGACAAAAATCCAGAGTCAATGCTATGGAAATGAGGTTCCTGAGGAAAATAGCAAACAGAAAAAGGACAGACAAAATACGAAACGAAACAATTAGACAAAACCTAAAACTAGAACCAATCAATGAAAAAATAGTAGAAGGACAACTTAGATGGTTCGGGCACGTGTGTAGAATGTCGAACGAGAGGCTAACAAAACGAGTGTTCGAAACGAGAGTGCAGGGGAAAAACAAAAGAGGGAGACCAAGAGTTATGTGGGTAGATGAAATCAGGAAAGAAGTCGAGAAGAAGGGATTGACATTGGAAAGTGCAAGAAACCTAGCGCAAGATCGGAAAGCATGGAGACTACAATGCCAAACTCAACTCCACCAGCCTTACACCTAAAGGTAGAAAGGCTTAGGACTAAGTAAGTAAGTAAAAAACTCCAATACCATAAATTTGTGGGCTCCCTTTATTAAGTGTAGAAATAGCCACTTAAAAATAATATATTATGTACTTTGATGCAGGTTGTTTCGAACTGAAATAAAGTTTCTACGTATAACTTTTTCAGGTTACTTAAAATTCGTCTAAGTGGAGATATCGCGTTTTGAATTTAGAAGACTGATATGAGTCTTACTACATTTTAAACAACTTACCGAAGCAGTTGCACTTTTTCTAACTTTCCTACAGCTTCCTGTATAATAAAGTCGTCTAACAAACGACCATAAGAATTTAATAGCTCTGGTGAATAATTTACCAAAATCTGTAAGCGCTATAAGAAAGAGAGGAATTCCCACTATAGCGTATACGATCGTTAAAGCTCGACCAGTGGTAGTGGAGGGGTAGAGGTGACCATATCCTAAAAACAAAAAAAAAATTATTTTAGTACATTCACGAAGTATTGTTGTTTGTTTAGGTTTATACGACTGCGGACACTAAAGCCATTCGCCAATTTTTTACTTTATTAGTCATTTTTCGTTTCTTATTCTAAAACTGATACTAATACTAAGTAAAGTACATATTAGTCATAGTATTGATGGCTACATGTAAAAAATATATTATACTAAAATCACAGATGCACTAGAAATAAACAAACCAGACACGGTAAATACAACGAGGATCACTCCCTAATCATGTTTTACAATGTATAAACGTTATAAATCATTATTTTGGATTAACAATGTATATAAATTGTAAATTATGATTTTGGAGTGCTCCTCGTAACATTTAAAAGTATAGGCGCAAATATTTTACAGAGCTATCCCTACTTTTACTATTTTTACACGGCAAATTAATCGAGAAAAGAGGAAAAGTAATTTTTTTAATAATATATGCTTGGGTAAAAAATAGTTGGTAAAATACTTGGATCACAGAATATACATCCTGCTTGAATCTTCCATAGATAATAAACAATAAAATAACTTTCTATTAATTTCACGATTTAAATCAATTATCTATCAAATACACAAATGTTTAACAAACAAATCAAAATATTCCTGAAGTCGCGCCGTATCAAATATTTAAAATTGCCTCTGTCTTGTCAGCACATTATGTTCGACTAAAGTGCGTTGTATGACAAAGATAGCGAATGTTCAATTTGGAAATTATCACCACGGACATGGTGTTAATTTTTTTCAAATCCTGGAAAAACTAATAAATGTTATTGGAAAATTGAAACGCAGAATAAACGATTACATGATTACCGGGGTCGAAAGTCCCTGAGAATAAACAAGAACTTTCTTTTGAATGAGATATTTAAAATAAAATCACACTATTTTTTTTCTTTTTTATCACCCCTGTAACTTATTTAAATTTTTCAGGGACGTTCAGCCCTCGGTGATAATGCAATCTTTCATTCTGTGTTTAAATTTTTCAAAGATACGCATTAGTTTTCTCAGGATTCAAAAAATATATAAATAGCATAGTGGCTAAATTTTGCGCCGGTCCCCTTAACTTGGTTTGTTTATTTCTAGTGCATCTTTATTGTGATTTTAGTATACTATGTATAATATATAATTACAATTGTAAGAACTGTATTAATGTTGAAGTTGGGACTAAAGACGATACTTTCAAATATGAGAGACATATTATATAGCGTATTTTATACAGCAACATCAAGCGAAAGAGCAGTTTGTTTGGAACGATAACTCCTAGCGCCATCTTGGAAAGAAATCTGAACTCATAACTGACATTTTAGTATATTTAACCATTTTTTATATGTTTCGTTCTACAAAATAATGAGGTTTTGCATTGTTCTTATTTATAATTAAATCACCCATAAAATATTAGAATCTAATTTTATTTAATTTTATTACAGTTACATTGTAAGCAATTTGATGGATAACTTAATAAATTATTATTATATATATTTTTTTCCTTTGATATTTATAGGTGGTAAGGAATCTGAACCTATAATCTGTTAACCTGGGCCTGGATTCCGTGCACTGTAGATATCTACAGTCGCCTTCTATCTATGTCAATTGTCATGAAAATATTTGAATTTTTAACTTTAATTGAATTATTTTCTAGTTTTGCTAGGTTATACTCTAATTGATGCTAAAGTGACACTTAGTAAAACAAGAAAATATTTGAATTAAAACTAAAAATTCAAATATTTTCATGACAATTGCCATCGACAGAAAGCGACTGTAGATATCTACAGTGTACGGAATCTAGGCCCTCTGTATTGTATAATCTTTTTGTTATACCTACCTATATACCTTTATGTTACAAACAGACCGATTAAAGTGATAATTAACATTAATCTAAAAACTATTGTATTTATTGCATATTATGTTCATTTATATATTTTTTTTCGATATATATTCAAAGAAACATATATTTTTTATAATAATATTTCAGCGCACTAAGTTATTTCTATTTAATAAATTAAAGTTATTCCCGAAATTTGAAGAAAACTAAAATTATCTCAGAAAAGAATAAGTTTGGGTATATAAAATGCTTCAAAAAGATTATAAATCAAATATTTTATAAAAATAAAATATAGAGATGTAGGATGTAGGTACATTTAAAAATATTAAAAATTATATATTTTCATAGTTCACCCTGTAAACAAATGTTAGACAATTATTTCTCTAAAATTTTATTTGAAAACTAAATTATATGTACTGTTTACTTTTTTACGTAAAATGGATTGATTATTCTGAATTATTATTCCTTATATTCGGGGTATTTATTTAACCCTTATCCGGACAACACATTTTACTTACGTAACCGGGCAACTTGGGTCCGTTGGGTCCACCACTGTTCTTGAATGTACTATTCATATTTACCCATATATTTCTAATATTCTTTTTTGATTTTTTATTAAAGTTAATTTTAAATTGTCTATATTAAAAAAAGGTGCTACCATAGTATGCGGTCTACCTCGAGGGTGTGATCTACCTGAAGGATTTGCACAAAATAATGAAATGCAAGAAAACTTTTGTAGAGAAAATATTTATTCACAAGTAATAAACATTTGGAGCCAAATAAAGACTTAATTAATAAATAAATAAAAACTTTTGTAAAGGGTTGACGTTTACGCATACCCTGGAAAAAGATTACGGTGTTGTAGCCTTTCATTATTATGTGAAAACCTGAGATTATGAGTCTTATACTGAAAAAAGATTATGGTAACTAGCAGTTCATGTATAAAGTACTGACAAAAACAATCTTTACAAAATGAATAAAACGCAAAGTCAGAAGAATAATATTAATTTAAAAATATCACAAGGAAAAAATAATGACATCCTTCGATCATTTCGATCAGTTGTCACCTAAACTCTGCCATGTAAGGTCTACCTTCAATTTTCCAACCAATATGGTTGATGTCATGTGATGCGAGGAGTTAATCTGGAAATATTTTAAACATCTTTCATAATCAAATAATATAATGTAACCCCAACTGTTTAAAATCAATTTAAGGGTTTTTACCCGTACATTTTGGTGGCTTAAAGCATGTAATCCTGTAAGTATAACTACCTATTCAATTTTTTTCACCTTTGTCAAAATTTAACCTCACGTTTGTTTTACTTATAGAGTTATACTTATTTTAGGTGATAACACTGATGATGGAATGTTGATTCCGAAAACGTTTTGTGATACAGCCCTTTTTAGGGATTTTAAATACATATACCTTTTAAAAAGGTTTTTTATTTTTTATTATTCTTTTACTTTTACAAATTAATACTTTGTCACATCAATTTACTATTTTAGTTGGGACTAAGCCACAAGATTAGCTTATTCCCAACTAAAATAGCAAATTGATATGACAAATTAAATTATTTTTGGGCAAAAAAACAATAAAAATAAAAAAAACCATAGATTAGTCATTTATTTTTCTTTATTGCAATACTTATAATTCGGGTCATTTTATTCGCACTACCTACTTTCACTGTAATTCAATATAAATTTAGGAGCTAGTTGTCGACACTAACATCGATATCAAAGGACTAAGAGCAGATGCATTATTTATTTTAAAATGTGTATAGGTACCTACCTAACAATATTATTGCATTCCAACAATAATTATTAGTTTTTAAAATTGATTTATAATAGATGGAACACCTTTTGTAAGCATCTCTTTGATGTTCACATCAAAGACATGTTTACATTGTTTGTTAGACTTTTAGACTTTATTATTCGATTTCCGAAATCATAAAAGTCGTTTAGATAATCCACAAAAACATTACCTGACTGCCAGAATAACTTCTGTAACAAAGATTTAGACTTTAGGTATAAATACAAATAGGGTTCGACGGGCCTGTGTTGCCCCTTTACGTGACAAAATTCTTTCGACGCACTAATTTCAAAAATGTTAATGAATATTTTGAATAGCTCATAACTATGTTGAAGGAAACATACTTCTAAACAAATTCAGTGATGTATAAAATTCAATAAAATTTTTTTTATCAGTTTATGATAAAAGAATTGGCGTCTCGGGCCAGTTGGACCCACCTTGCCCGGATAAGGGTTAATAGCGATATAGAAATAGAAATAGTCGTAACGCACACCATATAATGTAATAGTATCAAACACCATATTGTAATAACCAGGGCTGCTTTATCCATTAGGCAATATAGGCAGTTGCCTAGGGCGGCACATTATGAGAGGGCGGCACAAATACTGTACAAAAAATATTTTTATATAAAAATTATGGATCTGGGTTCTATCATTAAATTGTATGAAGCTCTTTCAAATTACTTTACCGCAAGGAAGCCAAAAAATTGTGCCCAAATAAAACATATAAAGAAATAAACAAGAGAAAAATAAAAATTCAATTTTACGAGGGGGCCGATGATGAACTAAACTTTTCAGCTAGTGGTGAGATGAAAATCCACACATTCTATATTATAATCGACACTCTGATTAGAGACCTGAATAGACATCTGGAATCTTATCGACTTATTTATCAACGTTTTCATGTTGTTAACAGATTTGCCAAAATTAAGCAATGAAGAAATTATTAAAGAAGCTGAAAATCCGGCACAACATAAAGAGACCAAGATACATCATTCATGCATGAATGCATTCGGAATGCATTTTGAAAACCACAATAAAATCACCAATTGACATTATCTTAATATTTAAAGAGAGTTAGTGCAGTTACTGAAGGTGGATATGAGCTATTACCTCCGATTTCGTTGAACCTCCATCGAGTTGCATGAAAATTGGTAAGTGGTTAGAGAATATCTCAAGGAACAAAGGTGACATGGTGTCAACTTGCGCTTTTACCTTGGGGGTGGATGCCACCCCTTCTCGGGAGTGAAAATTATTTTATTAAAAATATCCCCAGAATTCGATAGAGGGGCAAATTCTAAACAAAATTTGTTACATATAGTTATTAAAATAAATCAAAACTTTTTGAGTTATTAAAGATCAAAGATTTTAATTTTTGTGAGAAAAATGCATGTTTTTACCGATTTTTCATAGATAACTCAAAGCTATAAGATTTTACAAAAAGGTTATTACTACCAAAATTGAATCTAATAAAAAATGAAATAAACTCCTTACTGAAAAGATCTTTTAATGTTAACTAAATGTGAGTTATAGGTAATTGAATGTATACTTTTTTCGGTGAGTACACAAATCTAAGTATTCAAGCTTTAATAACGGGAAAATGATACATTTTATAACATAACCTTATTAAACATTAATTTGTCAAAGTACTTAGAAGTATCTATCAAATGAGCACACGAGCAAGTTGATAGCATTAAAATTTATGCAACAAATATTTTTCAAAATTTATCTTTTAAGAATTTTTCAAAAAAAAATATTGTTTTTTTTTAAATAACTCCGTTAATTTTTACGATATCAGGTGTGCCTTAACACCATTCGAAAGTTAATTTTATTGACTATTAAACCACGTTGAATTTAATCTCTTAAACCCCTTACTTCTTTTAAAAATAAAAGGTGAAATGGCCCCGGTTACATGGTTCTCGAAGAAAAATTTAATTAAACGTTTCTATCTCCGTTATTTTTTACCCCGTAGCTATATACCCTATAGTTTTATATAGTTATATAAAGTTAAAATATTTGATAGACAAAACTAAAATTTGGTTATACATATATAACATTTTACGTATATTGAGTATTTTTGGAGTTATTATCAAAAGAAAATGAAAATTACGATACCTTTAAAAATTCTGATTTTTAAAATGATATCTTTTTTAAAATATGCATTCTAAACCAGTCAAAATTGTTAAATCATTATTTATGCTAATATAAAGAAATTATTCTAAGGACTACTATAAATTTTAATTTGTGTGGAAATGGCGTATGTTTTATTTTTCACTTTTTCCTAAAAACTTCTAAATGGTTCTCTTATTTTCATCATAACTTGCTTAATTGTGATGATATTGACCTCTACTGGAGCTTATTTGATAGGTACTCCGAAGTACTTTGACAAGTGTTTAGTAGATATATTTTATAAGATGCATCTTCTCCCGTTATTTAAGCTTGAATACTTAGATTTGAGTACTCGTCGAAAAAAATATACATTCAATAATTAACCATAACTCACTTTGAATTAACATTAGTTTAGTTCTTTAAGCAAGGAGTGTATTTAGATTTTTATTATCTTCAATTTTGATAATAATAACTTTTTTTAAAAGCTTATAGTTATTGAGTTTTACGTGAAAAACAGCTTTAAAATATGCATTTTTTAAGAAAAAATAAAATCATTGATCTTTAGTAACTCAAAAAGTATTGATTTATATTAATAAGTTTATATAACAAATTTTGCTTAGAATTTGTCTCTCTATCGATTTATTTAATTATTAAAAAAATAATAATTTTCATCCTCGAGAAGGTGTGGTATTCACCATCACGGTAAAAGCGCAAGTTGGCATCATGTCACCTGTGTTCCTTGAGGTACCCTCTAACTACTCACCAATTTTCATGAAAATTGATGAAGGTTCAACGATATCGGAGGTGAAAACATTCAGTGACTGCACTAAGTGGATTGAAAGATATTTTTCCTAATTTTGACATCGCTTTGCACATTTACTTGTGCATCCCAGGTGCCAACGTATCCGCTGAAAGGTCATTTTCAAAAATATGAAGAACTAAAAATAATTTCTCATCAAGTATGACGCAAGAACGTGCAATTTGTCGATTTTGTCAAGAAAATTTTTTTTTTTTTGAAAAAAAGTCTCTGATGTGATCGAACTGGAATGACAATTTTTTCTGTTATAGGTATATACACATCGTAGTTTAAATCAATTTTTAGTGTTTTTGCAAATTTCTGCAAATTTCTGCAATTTTTTTCGCAAAAATGGTACATGGTTGAAGGGCGGCTACTAGAGAATTGCCTAGGGCGTCAATTGACCTAAACGCGGCCCTGGTAATAACAGGAGTTTTGGGGGTATTTTAAATATGAGAAATAGGGTGTCTTATTTTAAAAGTTGTTTGCTTGCTTTACCATGTAGATATTAAATACCATCTAGAATTCGGCATATTAATCTAGCCTGACAAATATCATTGCCTACATTTTTTCTAAACAGGTTTGCTTGATATTCTGTACCGTAATGGAATTATCGCCAATGTCGCATTAAAAACTCACCCTCTATGTCTATATAGGAATTTATACGAAAAAAAAACAGTGTAAGTAAAGGATAGCAGCCAAACTAGTTTATGAAGCAATTAGTTAATTAACAACCTAATAACTATGCTTCAGTCATATATCACGGGACGCATCAAATTGATTTCTCAAAGCGTGAATTATAGGGACCTGGTCGCCATGGCGTGACGAATAAATGAATAAATGAAGATACTAAAAAAGGGAATCTACACCTAACTCCAATATTAATATGTTGTAAAGATATAAAAGGAATATATAAATGCTTATAAGATATTGTCGGATTAAATAAACATAAATTAAAAAAAGAAAAATATTAATTGGGTAAATAAACAATGTTTCAAAAATTACACAGGCCTACAGAAAAAAAAAATTGTTTTGGTGCCGTGAATCTTTAAGCTGATTTTTACTATATTAGGGGCGATAAATCGAAATATGGATTTCGTTTCTTTGTATCAGCTCTAGTTTTATGGATATGGCAAAATCCGAAATTAGAGCTTTAATATTTGAGATAATGAAGAATGTGCTATTCAAAGGAATGAATATTGTTAATTAAACTTATTTCTCATTATATATTTGTTGTCCTCACTGTATTATGCCTTATTTATGCAAGAAATAATACTTTATTATCGTTACATTACTATTTTATAAGGAAATAAAAAAGCTTGGAGAGTATTTTTAAACTTTTAAAATGATACATTTACCACTTGTAAACCCATTCAGCCTCCATCTAATAATGGCTCATAGCCCATGGACCGTGCTTCGCCTACATAGGAAGGAAGCTTCCCCAGATAAGTATGGAAAAACTTAAAGCTGGAATCTTTGATGGACCACAGATCAGACTTCTTACAGAGGATCCGGCTTTTGTGGGGTCAATGAATGAGGTAGAGAAAAAAGCTCGGCTTTCATTTGTGGATATTATGAAAAATTTTCTGGGAAATCACAAAAGTGAAAACTATGCTGAGCTGGTAAACCGTTTGCTGAATGACTTCCAATTACTTGGATGGAATATGAGCATCAAAGTCAACTATCTTCACAGCCACCTGTACGGTTTTGCTGAAAACTTAGATGACACAAGTAATGAGTAAGGTGAGAGACTTCACCAAGAAATAAAAACCATTGAGGACCGCTACCAAGGAAGACGGGGCATGGGCAGCCTATGGAAAACTCAAAGACATCTTCAAAATGCTGGGCATGGGCAACGTAAAACATGTGACCAATGTGTGCTGCCTGTGGTGACTTATGGTGCCGAAACTTTGACATTGATAGCTACAACTTCTAAAATGCTGCAAATAGCTCAGAGGAAACTGGAAAGGTCAATGCTGAGTATATCGCTTCGTGACCGAGTTGGAAATTAAGACTTAGACTAAGAACATGAGTTACCGATGTAATTTCCCGAATTGCCACCCTGAAATGGAACTGGGCCGGGCACGTCGCCCGAATCAGTGATTGGAGGTAGACGAAGAGATTACTTGAGTGGAGGCCTAAATTAGACAAAAGAAGTAGAGGAAGACCCCCTACTCGTTGGACTGACGATCTCAAGAAAATGTCAAGGAATTGGATGCAAAGTGCTCAAAATGGAGCACAATGGACAAAAATGAGGGAGGCCTATGTCCAGCAGTGGACGCAAAGGGCTGGATGAGGATGATGATGATGAAATGGCTTAAAATATACGTATTTTTTAATTGTTTGGTTTTTATTTTAATTTAGTATATTCATATCAGCATATTCGAATTTTAATGCATAAAAGCTGGCATGATCTACGTTATCTGGAAAACTAGAGCTGATAGAGCAAAACTAAGGCCATATTCGGAACCAGCACCCCAAATATACCCAAAATCAGCTTTAAATACTTCGGCACCAAAAACACTGTAGGCCTGTGTATTCATCACCTAAAATTATGCTTTTCTTCAAAGTTGATTTTTTCTTAAACTGTTTAACGGATTGCGCTAATTTTTTTTATTACTTTAGATTTTTCTTTGGTCTTTGGACATACAGTTGTGTATACAAACTTTTTTTTTTTGAACGTATACCGGGTGGTAGAAAAGTAATGCTTTTCTTATGCTAAGTGTAAAAAGGCATATAACGTTAAAAATGGGGTACGGAAAAATAATCCCCGGACAAATAATCCCGGACAAAAGATCAACACAAATTTTCCCTGGACAAAAGATCCCCGGAAAAATAATCCCCGGACAAAAATCCCCACAAAAAATCCCGGACAAATAATCCCCACAAATTTTTTTGGACAAAATATCCCCACAAAATATCCCGGACAAAAAATCCCCAAGAAATATTTGAGTGAAGAACAGTGAAATTTGTGCATCCCATAAAAATTTTATGGCGGTTTTGTTCACTTAACCCTTAAACACCTAAGGGTGGGTAAAAAATGTCCACCTAATGCGTATTCCCTTGTAACATATATATTACGTGTTTAAATTTTTTTTAAAAATTATTTATTGTTAAAAAGACAGCCCATTATCGAATGTTAATTTGGTTCTACCAATATTTTTGAAAATAAAAGCAGCATTTTGAGTTAAATATGGATGGGCATAAAAAGTACACCCTTGGCAAAACTTGTTACTAAAGGTGTCTATATAATTTCTCGTTGGTAGGAAGATAATCCATATAATTTTCAATGTATAATTACATAATCTACATAATTATCCGCCAATGAGGAGGCTAAAAGAAAGAATATGGAGAAAATCGACAAATCTGAATTACTGGTATGTTAATTTTGATGTACATTGTAATTTTGTTGGAAGGTTTGTAAATTTTTTATATTAATATTTTAGAAGATGCTGTGTTTATTAAGCATAAGATTCTTAAGTTTAATCCATTTTCAACAACTCTCAATAAATATATTAGCTATTTTCGAGGTGGACATTTTTTACCCACCCTTGGGCGTACATGGAACCAAAAAAAGTTTGGGCGTTTAAGGGTTAAACCCCCCCTCCAAACTTTTGTGTCCGTTACAATTCATTTATTATTGTGGCACCGTTAGTTAAACACAATGTGTTTGAAACTTTTTTGCCTTTCAGTACTTTTTTGAAAAGCCAATATTTATCGAGATATTTTGAATATTTGTCGAATCCACCACATATTTGTATATGGTTAAGTATGATTATAGACACCTCCTGTTCCCAATCTGAAAATTTATTTAGAACGTACATTTTTAGGTATATTTTGAAAAAGAAGCCACATCTCGATAAAAGGTGACATAAAAAAAACTAATAGGCCAAAAAGTTTTAAAAACACTATGTTTGACTAATGATACCACAATAATAGTTTAATCGGAACGTACACAAACATTTGGGGGGTTTAAAGGAACAAAACCCCCTAAAATTTTTATGTAAGTATATTAAAAAAGAAGCCGCATCTCGATAAAAACTGGCTTATCGAAAAAATACTAGGAGAAAAAATGTTGTGTTTAACTAATGGTACCGCAATAATGAATTAATTGGAGTGTACACAAAAGTTTGGGGGGGGGGGTTTAAGGGAACAAAACCCCCATAAAATTTTATTGGGTGGACAAATTTTACTACACTTTTGTTTTAAGATATTTTTGCCATAAGAATGATACATGTCCATTTTCAATAAAAATATCTAATAGTTTTCGATATATTGAAAAAATCAATTTTCATTTTGTAACATCAAATGGCTTTAATTTTGTTTATGAGCACATTTGTACTAAGGTAAGGTAGGTTCAACTGAACTATTTTTGATCCCAGAATGTGTGGTATAATTTATGACCAATCTTTTCGGGACACCCTGTATATTGCATTCCCAATACTTCTTTTCGGTGTACATTCTTCTCTCACAACTTCTCTCACTACATAAATACATTAAAAACGAAATATTTCTCACGCAGTCAGAATAGTATATTGTGCAACAAGTGCAGAAAGGTACTAATTTCTCACGTGTTTGAAAAGTTGCGGTACGAGCGCAAGCGAGTGCCGCAATTCAAACGAGTGAGAAATTACCTTTCTGCACGTGTTTCACACTATACTTTTTCTACAAGCACAGTTTTTCCTAAAAATAAAAATCACAATTTCCAAACGACGATTAATTATAATTCGCGGTGTGCAAGTACTTGGAAGGGGAAACGAGAAACGACCCTGCGCGAGTCGCGGAGAAATATTGCAACTATCTTAAATAATTCATATTGTCAAATTGACGTATATTTCATACCTTCTGTCAATGAAGCAGAAAAATTATATATTGCTCCACAATATTGATATGATATGCAATTATTATATAAAGGTAAATTTAATTAATTTTATTTTGCTTGCAGTACTGCATTTTAATAACTAATTTTATTTAATCTTAAAATCTTATTTTTTCTTCTTATTATTTTTTTGGACTATGGCCTTGACAATTATCCAGTAACCAGGACTAATATAATTGGCCAATATAATTAAAAGTGCGAATTTTAGTATAGAGCGTAGAAATAGGGGTCGCTTTGCCGAACTTGCACGGTCCCAATAGCCCACATAACAATGATGTTCGCATCATGTTCTAAGCATATCCTACCAACATTCGTCGAAGTATATCCTTTTTAGTATATGCGTAGTACAAGCATAGCATGTACCATAAAAAACATTCTAAATTTCATGTTCTTTGCATGTGCCTCAAAGAATATTCTTGCACCGAATATACTGAGCACATTCGGGTACGTAGTATCTCGGAATGTTCGTAAAAGTTTATTCTTAGAATATACCTTAATCGAATATTCTTAGTATATGCGTAAGTATATGCAAAAGTATATACTTCACACGTACCTACTTGTATATACTTTTAAAATATCTAAAAAATAATATACTGTATGTACCTACCTATAGGAAGAAGAATAATGTGAGCCTATAGATTATCAACTTCGAATAATTAATAAAATTTATGTATTTTAGTAGGTACTACTGAACTATCTAATTCATTTTTTTTAAACCGTTTTAATTCTATGGTAAAAAGTTTAAAACTTAATTCTATTGTGAAGAAAAATGAGAAATTCTCGTTTCGTTTTCAGTTGAAATGAATATACCATTTTGATTTAAGTAGTTTATACCATAAGTAAAATAATTTTCGGGAATCCGGAAACGGCCATTCATTGTCATTCTGACCCTTGCATTGCATTTTATACCTGCACAAGGGAAGGGGGTAGGTAACAAAAGAGCAAAATATGAAAATAGTTTCCAGTACAGTTATGCATTTATCATTTATGTCTACGCTGTTAGGTAGGACCAAGTATTTCTAGCTACAAGGACTAAAACATTTTTAAGAACATAAAAAGCAGTTTGAAAATAATAAATTCATATTGGTATTTCAATATTTCCTAAATACCTAGTAAGTAAAAGTATGTATAATGTATATAGATACCTATAAATTTTAGTAATTTACATACATATTATAATATATTTGGCTATTATATAATTATATAAGCAGCATTTTTATTTTGATGTGCACATAATAACTAAATATATTACTTATATTTTATATATAGGCTACTTACCCATATAATATTTATTATACATAGGTACCTATATAACTAACTAAAGTTTATATATTTTATACTTACTTTTTACGTAATATTGTAGAATGTAATATCTACATTCTCATATGCAATTAAAATATGTAAATATAATATATTCGTAGAACCAAAGAATACTAACACACCCTGTGGGTGTGTTAGTATTCTTTGGTAGAACCTATAGGATGAGATTGGGTGATGTTGAAAACATACTTCTGAGAAATACAGCACATCCTTGGAATATTCTTCCCATATACTAAAAATATGTGCGATAGTACATTCTAAGTATATACATAGAAGGTATATAGCACTTCCTTGGAATATTCTTCCCATATACTAAAAATATGTGCGATAGTACATTCTAAGTATATAACTAGAAGGTATATAGCACTTCCTTGGAATATTCTTCCCATATACTAAAATATGTGCGATAGTACATTCTAAGTATATAAATAGAAGGTTTATAGCACCTCCTTAGAATCTTCTAAAAAGTATGTTCTTGGTATATACTGAAAAGAAGTGCGGTAGTACATTCTAAGTATATACATAGAACGTTTAAGTACTGTAATGTAGTATATACTCAGTATATGCTCTGCACATTCGCAATGGTAATTACGCATATTCTAAGTATATACTTTTTCTGAAAAGTATGTTCTATGAATCTACTAAGAACATGAAATTGTTATGTGGGAGGTACCTATGTGATAAATTTTAAACTGTATTTAAACTAATCAATTTAAATTCCTTATACCTAAATAAATTGCACAGAAATCAGTTAAAAAATTAATGCACTGCCTTAATTTGTTTAAATTTAAACAATTATTACACATTATTGACATTATATTTATGCAGTCACGGACATAGAGGTATATATTAACATAGAGGGAGCCTACCTTCTGCGCTTCCTGACGACAAGATTTCATGGACTGGTTTGCTGCATCTCTTTCTAACACATTGTATCGAAAATCTATGATGACATTCAGTGTGAATATAGGCACGGAAGAGGAGGACAACTGTAGCAGCTTTACTATGCGTAAGAGTGAAACAGCACTAATCCAAATAAAAAAGATGGTGTCGTCACTTCGCTCTGAATGACACTCTCTCTATGCTAATATATAACTCTATGGTCACGGATTTACACAAAACCTACTTCATTCGACGTCTCTTGCACAGGTTGCTAAATCCTTATTGGTTATTTGATAATTATAAAATGTTTAATAAGAATAAAATTGTAAAATAAAACAGTTGTAACATCCATAATTTAGTTTCTATGCTATAGTTAAATATAATAATTGTCTTATAGGTTATATATTTGTCTAAAGTTTAACCACGGATGTAAACAGAATATAACGTTACTCAGAATGCGGTAGTCCACGGATGTAAACAGAATATAACGTTACTCAGAATGAGGTAGTCAACTGTGCAGAAAAGAACTTTGCGGCACAGAAACGTCACTTTGCGGCACAGAAACGTCACTTTTCTGCACACTAGTGTCAAATATCTTATACTGTGAGAAAATATCAAGTTTGCTAACATAAAACCGTGCAGAAAAGTGCACTTTGAATAGTGGTTGTAGAAAAATAATTTTTCGCACTGGTTCTCCGTCGATTTCCGTACAGATGATCGCAGTTTTCATGGTAGCATGCATAATACAAACACAATTATTTTGTCAAACAAAATGTGTTGAAGCAAAACGTACCAGAAATTACTTTTTAAAACTGTTCAAATATAATTGTATATAGTTTTAAATAAATTAAGTATATAAATATTAAAATTATAAAATACCTACATATATTATTATATATTTTATTTCAATTTAGCATGCAATATACTAAAAGTACCTAAACTATTTTCTATTTTGAAGTTTAAACTCTTTACTACAACGCATCCATGGAAAAAGTACAGTGTACATCACTTGAGAAAATGACGTATTTCTCATTAGTTGTACAATATCCTATTAACTACATGATTGATTAAAAGAACTCACTAAGGAGAAATTACCAAAATTGATGAAGTAGCGCGACATATCCATTGTTTCTCACTTTATCATGAAGTTAAAAAGTTTTCAGTTAAAAGTATCATTATATGAAGTTAAAAAAATACATACTTTTTACGGTTTTGCCGAAACTACTGCCAATATTGTAATGATTGGATTTTACGAGGTATTTGTTGTATATTTTTTTACCTACAATTTTTATATTCATCATTGGCGAGCATACAAGAACTGGTTTGCATCATTCTAAGAACAAAAATAGTACGCAACTAAGATATTGTAAATTAATAATCTTTTTTAAATTCCTCGTTCAATTTGTTACTACAAATATATCTAAAAGATGAAGTTTTCGATCCTAATAGCATTATTAATAATATTTAGAAAATATTAAAATATTACTAAAAGATTTTTAAATCGAAAACTTATTGGTCCATTTCCTTGGTAACACCTCCAAGGCTTCTAAAATTTGCAAGCCAAATGGATGCTGAAGCGAAGAAGACAAGAGGGAATTCAAAAAACTTACAATTCACGACCCCGTCTGTTCAGCTGGTAAGTTCCAATAGAAAATGGATCTAGTTACTCGAAGGAGTAAAGACCAATATAAAAATAAAATAAAAATTTTATTTTTAATTCAGTTGCAATGCGAAGGCAAAACAATCTTACTTTTCAATTAGAATACGGAGCGCAGTCCAGTCCCTTGGATCGCGATTTTCGGCTCTTATTGGAGCCTCATCGGAAAGAACGTAGGCTTGTTCTCCATATCCCAATTGATCCATACTGAGAGGTTTTCCTACCCATTGCAACTGAAGTGAAAATATTAGGTGACTAGCGTCATCTGGCAATTAAAAGATGAAGTTTTCGATCCTAATATCATTATTAATAATAGTTAGAAAATATTAAAATATTATTAAAAGATTTTTAAATCGAAAACTTATTTGTCAATTTCCTTGGTAACACCTCCAAGGCTTCTAAAATTTGCAAGCCAAATGGATGCTGAAGCGAAGAAGACAAGAGGGAATTCAAAAAACTTACAATTCACGACCCCGTCTGTTCAGCTGGTAAATTCCAACAGAAAATGGACCTAGTTACTCGAAGGAGTAAATACTAATATAAAAATAAAATAAAAATTTTATTTTTACTTCAGTTGCAATGCGAAGGCAAAACAATCTTACTTTTCAATTAGAATACGAAGCGCAGTCCAGTCCCTTGAATCGAGATTTTCGGCTCTTATTGGAGCCTCATCGGAAAGAACGTAGGCTTGTTCTCTATATCCCAATTGATCCGTACTGAGAGGTTTTCCCACCCATTGCAGCTGAAGTGAAAATATTAGGTGACTAGCGTCATCTGGCAATTAAAAGATGAAGTTTTCAATCCTAATAGCATTATTAATAATATTTATAAAATATTAAAATATTACTAAAAGATTTTTAAATCGAAAATTTATTGGTCCATTTCCTTGGTAACACCTCCAAGGCTTCTAAAATTTGCAAGCCAAATGGATGCTGAAGCGAAGAAGACAAGAGGGAATTCAAAAATAAAATTTTTAATTTATTTTTATATTGGTCTTTACTCCTTCGAGTAACTAGGTCCATTTTCTGTTGGAATTTACCAGCTGAACAGACGGGGTCGTGAATTGTAAGTTTTTTGAATTCCCTCTTGTCTTCTTCGCTTCAGCATCCATTTGGCTTGAAAATTTTAGAAGCCTTGGAGGTGTTACCAAGGAAATGGACCAATAAATTTTCGATTTAAAAATCTTTTAGTAATATTTTAATATTTTCTAAATATTTTTAATAATGTTATTAGGATCGAAAACTTCATCTTTTAATTGCCAGATGACGCTAGTCACCTAATATTTTCACTTCAGTTGCAATGGGTGGGAAAACCTCTCAGTACGGATCAATTGGGATATGGAGAACAAGCCTACGTTCTTTCCGATGAGGCTCCAATAAGAGCCGAAAATCGCGATTCAAGGGACTGGACTGCGCTCCGTATTCTAATTGAAAAGTACGATTGTTTTGCCTTCGCTTTGCAACTGAATTAAAAATAAAATTTTTATTTTATTTTTAAAAATATATCTTTTTATTCAAAAAACAAAATATCTTAATCCTTAAAAAGTAAAAAAAAAATAAAATCAATGGGAAAGTCCCAGTAGCTGGCTGTATACCATAATTAAAAATCATACAGAACAAGTAAAAACTTCGTTTACAGACCAACCAGGTTGGTCTGTGTCCATCTAACTGGCAAGTACCACACGTTACCATCGAGCAGTGAATCATGTTGCCCTTTGAGCACTCTTAAATTTTATCGTTTAACATCGACTGAGAGTCGCCACAACATCATCTTTTAAAAATGTAAATCATATTTCTCGATGTCACCTATTCTACAAGATTGCTAGTTCCATGTACTAAGCCGAACGCACTGAAGATGATCTGATCTAGATTGAAAACGTTTTGCAAATCCTTTTGGATGACTTTTTAATAGTTTTTCAATAAACTTTTTATACCATTATACAAACGAAGTTTTTACTTGTTCTGTATGATCCTTAAAAAGTATTTAAAAGATCTAAAAGATTTAAAAGTATTTAAAAAGATCCTTAAAAAGAAGTAAACATGGTGTTTCAAAAAAACGCAACACCGTCTCTAGGATAGGTAAAAAACTAAAGAATTATTGGGGTTTGCTTAGTAAAGAAATTTTGTACCGCCATTCATTTTCAAGATACAGGGCGTTGAAAAAAAAAATTACACATTTTCTATGATTTTGCCGAAACTAATGACATTGAAATTTGGCATATACATAGTAGTTTTAAGAGGTAATTATTGTGCATTTATGACATATAATCAAGAATTTGATATTCATCATGGGTGAGCATACGAGTAATGGTCTGAACTGCAGTAATCCCTGTATCTTAAAAATGGACAGCGTCGCAAAAATGTTTTACTAAGCAAACCCGAATTATTTTTTAATGTGTTACAAATATCCTAGAGACGGTGTTACCTGTTTTTGAAACACAATGTATAAGTAATTTTTAAAAAATTTAATGAAGTTTTAACTTACGTCAAATACTAATAAAATGCGAGGGATTTCATTTTTGGTGTGGAAAAAATTTTTAGAAAAAACTCCTCATGTATTGCAAAATGCAAAAAGCATGAATTAGTCTATTAATTATCGTAGAAAAGGTAGAAAAGTTTAGAACGACACATGGGACTTTCATAAAAACACATTAAATTTTTTTGATTATTTTGAACCCCACCAACCTAAGAAACTACAATTTTGAGCTTGTGTCAATAAATTTATTTGTAAAATTTCTTTTATAATGAATTAATAAACAAGAAAATATTATTAGTCTAATTAATTGTTGGAAACAAACTTCGATAACCTTTCAAATGAAGTGTCACCTGACACCAGTTAATACAAAAAAAAAAATAAAAGGGTGGCTGTCACCTGATACAGGTCCAATAATATGCAGAAACTTTGATGTCGTCCGATATTAGAAGAAGTTTAAAAATCGACGTGTTAGAGCCATTTGGCTTTATCTCTAAAATTGATCCCAATAAATGTCTTGACGAAAATTACATATATAAACTGCAAAATTTCACCTGGTATTATCTATAATAATAGAACCTACATAATAATATATTCTTCCACCTACCTCTACCGAAAGTATAATTTTCCTGACCTGATTGTAGGGAGCAAAGTCGTACTTTTCCTCCCTGGGTAGGGAAAGTACTTTTCCTCACTAGGGAGGAAAAGTCAAAGTGACGTCATGGTATGTCATTGACGAAATGACTTATTGACGCCCTATACAATATTCTATTATCTACTACGTAAGTATCTATACATTTTAACTTTATTTATAGAGCACCCTGTATTTTGCAGAATGGTAAAAACAGTAAATTGTTATTTTGATTTAACAATGTTTACATTCATAATTTAATTTATATTTGACAGTTGACAGTTATACTGTACCTACTTGTTAGCTTTAGCGCTCTAATAAATTTTGCCAGCTAGATACATAAATAAATTATTTAAAAATGAAAAAATTACTTGATATATTTGAGGGCGGTGGAAAAATCATATGTATAACATGGGAGTAAAGTGCCTTTTCCTCCCACGAATGATAAATGCCCTCCGCTACGCGTCGGGCAGTAAACTTCATTCTCGAGAGGAAAAGTAGCACTTTTCTCCCTTGTGTTACAAATAGCTATTTTATAAGCTTGTGAAGTAGCTTTTAAAAACATCAAAATATAGAGAGGGTGCCTCATTAAAAATAAAGATGACTTACGTGATTCACTTTGTATATTTACATTTATGTTTAAAAAGCGCACATGTATATAAAACAATCAACGGGTCTCAAATCCAGTTGCACCAGCAAGTAACGATTGATTTGGATTGCTCGTTTATTTTAAAATATAATTGTCAAAAAACTGTCAAATTAAAACAGAAATTTTAATGATTCTCCCAAAAAATGTTAAATTTTAACCTTTTTCTAAAGAAAAGTGTTCCGTTATTATATTTGATGTAAAAAATTTAATATTTTTCGGGATGTAATTGTTAAAATTTATATTTTTGCTTGACAGTTTTTTGACAATTTATTTTAAAATAAACGGGCAATCGATATAAAAAAAAGAATATGTGTGTACTTTGTAAGCACGTAAGAAGTTATACTTCTGTTATATGATTTCAATGAAATTACTATACTTTAAACAGTTTATTTATGTTTTTTTTAAATATTAAACTAATTTTAATCCGCGAGTAGTCGCGCGGTGAGATAGAATCTCAATGTTTATCCTTTTTCGCGATAACTTGATGAAAAATTTTGCAATTTTGAAAAAATTTCGTAAGTGCCTCGAGGAAGGGTGTAGTAATTCGTAGGAATTTTCTTTTTTCTTCTTCTTCTTCTTTTTTTGGAATTTGTGGCTTTGGGGAGAGCCAATTAGCTTTAACCCGCGAGTAGTCGCGCCGTTAGACAGAATTTCACATTTCATCCTTTTTCGTAATATATACAGTAAAATTTGTCAGTAACGGCCACTAAAAATGAAAGAACTATTGGCCGATATATAAAGGTGGACGGTATTGCCAGTTTTTGTAGTCTACAATATAATTGGTTTGGGAAATTTTTAAACTGTCTGTTAGGACAGGTGGCCGATGTTGGCAGGTGGCCGATGTTGGCAGGTGGCCGTTAACACAGGTTTTTTCAATAAAATTGTTAGAAATATATATTTTCAATATAAAAAGTAGATAAAAATAGTACAAAATAAAAATTTGCTTTAAATTCGTATTTTGAGATAGAATCTCACACGCGACTATCGACGTTACAGAAGTTAGCGCGATTACTCCCGGGTTAATACTTACTACTTTAATAATACTCCAAAAATTTTTATTAAAACAATACCAAAAATTTAAAATGATATAAAAGAATAAAACACTCACAAACACATTGAAAAATGCCACAAAGAAATTATTTCTGTACAATAATTGTTGGTAAAAATTTTAAATAAATACGTATTTTCTAAAAAAATAATAATAAATATACTTAGAATGATAAAATGTATAAATAAATAAAAAAATAAAAATTTGCATTGTGGATCGAACCCTCGTATATTAGGGTGGTCAAGTTTTGGAATCAAAGCACCTTAGCGTTTAATCACTTCAACATACCTGTCATTTGGGAAGATAGATCAACTGAACCTTTTAACCTGTTTGACAGTTCTGAATTTAATCTTAGTAATTTTTGTGGAATTAAAATATTAAAATCCACAAATCATACAGTAAAAAAAACAATGTATTAGATGAAGATTGGTAGAAATTTTGTTGTAATCAAATTATATAAATCAAAGCATTATCTACTACATAGTGTTTTACATTTTCCAAATAGGTAGGTACCTATGTAATTTTTTATTAAGTGGGGGATTTACCTTATCAAGAGCAAGACCTGCGGGGATTCGGTAAAGGCGGAGGTAGATATTTGGCTACTGATGGGCGGAGCGTAAATACTATAAATTACGTTTCATACAATAAAATAATCTTCCTTATCTCTAAGTATCATAAATACGAGGGGATTTGAAATCTTTGAAATAAGTTTAAAGACTTATTTTGCACAGTCTGCAATAATAAGGAAATAAGGATTACCTTGTCATGTACTTTATCCTTGAAAAATTCAGCTTGTTACAAATAAGTGGGAGGTAAATCGTTTTCTAGAGCGAATATTGTAATACCTACACTCTACTAATTCCTTTTGTGAGTTTGTTACATATACATAGATGAATATTTCTTCTTCTTCTTAAGGTGCCGAGACCGCTTGTAGATCGTTGGCTCTCATGTTGCGCAGCATATTAACAATCATTGTCTTATTTACAGCCGCACGAATTAGTTCAGTGCTAGTTTTCCCAAACCATTGGCGTAGGTTTTTAAGCCAAGAAGTTGTACGGCGGCCCACACTTCTTTTTCCCATTATTTTACCTTGCATGACAAGGTGAAGTATGTCATATTTTTCTGGGTGACGCATTATATGACCAAAGTATTCCAATTTGCGCCTTTTAACCGTGTTCACTACTTCGCAACTTTTATTCAAACGTTGCAAAACCCTTTCGTTTGTGACTCTTTCTACCCAACTGATCTTCAGAATACGGCGGTAGACCCACATTTCAAATGCTTCTAGGTTTTTTAAAAGCGATTCTGTCAGTGTCCATGCTTCAACCCCGTAAAGTAGTACTGGGAATATATAACATCGGACCATTCTTATGCGAAGTTCCAAATTTAGATCATGACTGCACAGGATTTTCTTAAATTTCATAAAACTTGTTCTTGCTTTGGCAATTCTACTTTTTATTTCTGTACTAGGGTATGTATTTAGATATCAGTAAATAATTGTGAAAATAAGATGAATTTTTGTTTGAACATTTTTATTTAAGGTGAAACAGTAGCGATCAACAGGTAGCCAAAACGCGTTCCAAGATTGCGGCTGTAATTTTGAATATTTTTTCGAGATATTTGGCACACGTATTCGTAATATAATAAAGAATGGCGGTACAGAGCCCAATTTTAAAAATATATTAATATGTGGAAATTACTCTATAATTAAATACTATATTAAAAAAAAAACGAACCTGTACCGCCATTAAGAAAAACAAAAAAATACACTTTCTTCAAATAAACTTTTTTATCCTATGCCTAGATTTTGTGTCATTTTGGAACTACTAATAAAATAAAAAATTTTAGTAGTTCCAAAATGACACAAAATCTAGGCATCGGATAAAAAAGTTTATTTGAAGAAAGTGTATTTTTTTGTTCTTCTTAATGGCGGTACAGGCTCGATTTTTTAATATTGTATTTAATTACAGAGTAATTTCCACATGTTAATATATTTTTCAAATTGGGCTCTGTACCGCCATTCTTTATTATATTACGAATACGTGTGCCAAATACCTCGAAAAAATATTCAAAATTACAGCCGCAATCTTGGAACGCGTTTTTGCTACCTGTTGATCGCTACTGTTTCCTCTTAATGTCAACTCTGTCATAACTTATCGAATAGTGAATATCTGTCATACTGATCACAAGTTAAAAAAGGGCTTAAACTATCGATTTTCGGTAATATCGTAAAAATAAAAAAACTTACACTCGCTATAAAAAAATCTTACACTCGCTATAAAAAAATTTGAAAAAGATATGAAAAATCAATTGCATCAAGAAATATTTTAAACACAAACTCTTAAATGATTTTATATTGAGATATGGTTTCGGATTATTGCCTTTTATAAAAAATCTTACAGGAAAAATATACACAGTAACCTATCTATGACAAAATTTAAAATCTCTGTCATCTTAACAGTCAGAGATAAAAGTTGAATTATTTTGAAAATTACAGGATGTACCAATATGTAATGGCAAGATAAAGTTATTTTTTTTAATTATTAGGTACTATCAATAAGACAGAATTTAGAAAATCACACTTTTTAAAGTTTTGTGTTTTTATGTCCTAAAAATTCAAAATTAGAAAAAACGACTTACATGTCCCTTTTGACCATCTTGGGTATAAAAATAAAAAATCATTCAGTAAAAATAACACTTTATTTAATATTATCTTTATCTCTAATTGCCATTCCCCTGTTAACCCTGCTGTCAACGATTTCAGGCAAAACATACTCCAAATAAAACATTTTTATTTTCTCTTCCATTTTTTGGGTCCAGAATTCCTGGTTTCTTGGAATCTTTTCTATTTTTATTCCTTTTGGAGTCCAAACGCAAAGGTAGCAAAAATCCATTTTTGTAACATGCAATTGACCTTGAATTTGATAATACCAATTGTGGTTTTCATTAATTGATTTGTATTTTCTCCAAAATGTAATTTTTCTTGTATCTATTCCCTCATCTATTGTAAACATTCTACATGAATAGGGACACTTTATCTCTACAATGGAGTTTTCATTTTCTACAATTCCATCAGGAGAGGCAGCTACATAATTAAGTTCAGAATCAATAAAAAGACCACATTGTACAATTTTTTTGTTTAAGTAATTTTGCAAATCATTTCTAGCAATCTTTTCATTGTCAACCCCATATTGTGTAGCATTAGAAAAAAATTGTTCAGGATGAACAACTGACTTGATGAGATTTTTTAATGAAGATTTCTCCCTTTTTTTACAAATCTCGCCGAAATTTGAAGCAGTAATGCGTTTTTTTCTTTCGTTATGCCATAAACTGGAATCGGCTTGATTTCTGGTGTGTTTTTCAATAAGATGCTTTTCTTTCAGAGAAATGCATAAGCTATTCAAAAAATCTTTTTTTGCCAGTTGATAAGTTAAGTCATCCATATCTGGTTTTTTTTTTGTTTTGTGGTCGCGTCTTTAATTTTATTTTTTGTCTATAGATAGATTTCTGTGCAAGTCTTCTTTGTTTCATAGATTCGAATGTTTGAAGGAATTGATTACTGCACTCTCCGTACTTATTTTTTATGGTGGTCAATTCCTTTCGACTATTTAGGGCCACAACAGTTGCATAACATCGCGTCTGGTATGATCTTCTCATTATGTAATTAATTCTTTTCCCACCAGTATGTTTAGCAATTATATTGTTAAATTGCTCTTCACAATTATTGTCAACATCATAAATTAAGCTTTTGGGATGATTTGCAATATATCTGACAGGTACCATTAGCTTGTCATATAAAGCTAAAAATAAGAAAAAATTATACTAATAAATTTTGTACAAAAAAAAATTATATCTAAACAGTTTTTACTGCAGCTGTTTTATCAAGCAGCATTTTAATAATAATAATACTTACGAGTTAATTTCATATCAGAAATAGTGGTACTAACTTCATTTTTGTACAAAAGTATTCTGCACAATTTTTATGGTTTCCTGGTTAAATATCTTGCCTTAAATATTCAATTTTTTTGCCCAAAATATGTGGCTGATTTTTTCTATACTTGATAGCTTCTGTTATAGCATATCTAAATCTCAACATGTTTTTCTAAAACATCAAATGGTAAAAAATTATTCACATACTCAATATTTTCTACAAATTTTATTAGATGCATTAGTGTGAACATATCCTTTTTACACCGCCTTAGTTGAAACTAGTATTTTTAGGAACAAAAAAGACACTTATTCATTTTGAGATTATAAAACTCATTTTACTTTCTAAATTGAATTCAGTGTTTGTAATTATTATTTATGTATTGACATAAGGTCATTGAGGCTCGAAAATCGTATTTTGTCGGATCGGGTCCAAGAAACTGATTATAA
Organism: Diabrotica virgifera virgifera; assembly: GCF_917563875.1. Taxonomy (NCBI): domain Eukaryota; kingdom Metazoa; phylum Arthropoda; class Insecta; order Coleoptera; family Chrysomelidae; genus Diabrotica; species Diabrotica virgifera. Next base: position 191,148,515 of record NC_065444.1, on the reverse strand, counting down.
GACAGGCAAGTGACTTGTTAAAGTACGAGTAGATCTTATGTGCGATGAAGGAGCCGAGTTGAGAACATCTAAACGAGTACCTACTTTAATTATCACTTCATGGACGTGTAACGTAGGTAATTGATTTATTTATAATTTCATACTGTTTAAAAATTGAAATAAAATACATTATATACAATGTTTACACATTACGTAGCTATTAGTTGTCAAGTTGATAGAACACAAACACATCTGATTTTGAAAAACAAAGTAAGAAGGTACGTAAACGTAACCGAAATAACTGAATAAATAAAGAAAATATTTGTGATATAACTTATAATTGAACAGAATGTCTGTGAATTCTAAATGTAGGTTGTTTAAAAGAAAGGGCGTTATAAGTCAAAAGCTGACTAAAAGGTTAAGTATCCTAAATCTTACATGTCACAAGACCGACAAATGCTTATTTTCTGTAATCAAAAATGTCCTGAAAGCCCTTTACAAAAAAATAAAACTTGAAAGTTAAGAAAAAAACAATCTTACCTTCACTTCTTTTCGGAGTTGCAAAGGCCCAGAATCCTTTTGTTGAGTCAGGTCTCTTATTTTTCTGAGATAATTTCTCAGCAAGTGATTTCGGAACTCCACCTTCTGAACAGAAATATCAAAATTTTTATATGGGTTCTTTTGCAATATAGCATCATAGCAGCTGCTATCTCCATCGGCAACCATTTTATTAAAAATTAATCCATACATTTCAATACTCTTGGTAAATCCTTCAGCAATAATGTTAGCTTCCATAGCACTTGAGGAACCGTTCCAATTTTTGTAACAATTATGTTGTGGTGTATCAGTGGAATATTTTTTGCAGATGATGCAAAATTTATTTCTCACTGTTAAAAATAGTACTTTTTTTGTTTTGAAACCCACAATTGCAGCAGCCCCACTAAATGAATTATAGTTTATTCTGTATGACCTTTTAGCCCAAACACCATCACAAACGACGATAACTAAAGGGATTCCGTCTTTACTTAGTTCACCGCATTCTATTGCTAATCTTTTTTCTTCGTTGGCAGCTTTTGCCATTTCTTCTAATGCCGCTTCTTCCCAAAGGTCCGATAAGTTATCCTGTATCTTGTTATATGTTTTAGAGGATAATGTTGGTATATTTAAAGAAGAATTGAATTCATTTAAATGTGCATATCCTGACCCAACGTTAGTAATGCCAAGGACAGCACTTTTATTGATTTCTTCGAAATCTTCAACTGTTGTCACAGTCTCAGTAGAAAGACACATATTACATTTAAATGTTATTTTAGATGCTAATCCAAATCTTGTTTCTTTTGTTACTTTTAAATTTTGAAGAGAACATCCAAAGTGAGGCGCATGGTTTGATATTAAAATCAGGGAATCTAAAAAATATTGAATATCAACTATTCTGCGTCCTTCGAGGTTTATTTTTGAGTCAGAGTCTACTTTTTCATTTTTCTTCACATTTTTAGAAACTGTAAGTTGACTAAGTTCGGAATTAAAAGTATCACTAGCGTCCATATTTTCACTAACATTAGAAACTACTACTTGTTTGAGTTGTTTGTTTACATAATTTGAAATCTCACAAAGGTCTGTTCCATTATTTGAATTGTCACAAAGGTTTGTTCCACTATTTGAATTCTCAAAAAGGTTTGCTCCGCTATTTGAATTTTCTTCATGTCGGAGTTGAGAATTATCAACTTTATTTTCACTCAGAGATTGTACACCACGTAAAACTGCTTCTACCATATAATTGTCTACTGAACTATTATAAATATTGTCTACATTATCTACATTAATAAAATTATTGCTTTCTTCGGTATAATTCTCAATAGCAGGAGTAGAACTTGCCATATTATTAAGTTGCAAATTCAAATCGTCCTCAACTTCTAGAAGTTGTAATTGTCCAGATGTTGAAGCTCTATCCTGAAATAACCGTATTTTGTATCAATAATTTCTCCATTTTACTTTGATAGAATTCATTTTCATAGACAATAAGATTTTTACAATCGCATAAATTTTATATAGGGCGTTTCATTGTGTCCATTTTGTTTTATATGGTACTTTGTAAAGACCTGAATAACTCTGCAAAGCTAAACCTGGGTATAATTTCTATTTTTAAAACTACAAGAAAAAATTAAATGAATGTATTGTACCTACCAATTACTTTTTGTCTAATAAAAAAACTTTGGGTTTCCTTTAAATTTTGCAATTAATAAGCAATTCAACTGTGATTATTAATAATTACTTATATTAATTAAAATAGTCCCTTAGAAAACCAATAAAATCTTAAATATCTCACTAGATATCCATTGTCACCACTGTTATACGCAGTGTGACCTGAAAGTGTGGAATAACTTCATTATTTCATAAACTGAAAATATTTTCAAAAAACCTGAAATAGGTTGATTTCAATTCTTAAAATTACGTTTCCTGGCACAGTTGCGAAGAAGATTACTTTACCTCATTTGAAGGGTATTTCAATTATCTACTAAATTGTTATAGGTATATAATGTTTCCCGAAAATATTTATAGTTTAGAAAATAATGAATTTATTTCACACTTTTGGGGCACACTGTATACATATAGTTACGTTGCTAATAGCTCTAAAGTTAGTCAACTCTTTATAAAACAACCTGAGTAATATATGAATTTATTCGCTACTTTCTTTTTTCTTACTTACTTTCAATATCTCCTGACGCTTGCGATTTAGGGATCGCGTTGATACTCTTTTAGATGACATCCATAATCGTTTTTTGGCACTTTTTCGAAGAGGCATCGTCAAAATATCAAAATAACACTCGAAACACAAAAATACACAGATAAGTCCGAAAAATACACAAAATACACGACACTACTGCTCAAATACAGGAAAGATAATGATATAATTACCTTCGATACCTACCTGCTGATTGTTTATATTATTTGCAGATGTTTTTATGTAATACCAAATTGTAATACCAAAAATACCACTGTCAGACACTAAACCTAATAGATGCAAATATTTTATTCTACAGGTAAAAATAATAGTTACTTACAAAATTCAAAGTGCGATTCCTCATTTGAAGCTATTTTTATTGGCAATTTAATGCAATAAAAAAATAATCTTGAAATCAACACCAGAAAAACAACAATTTTAGTTTTTAGTTAATTTGATTTATTAAAATGTGATTCCTAATAATTATTTTATTTTTTGCATTGAATTACTAATTCTTTTTTATATATTAGAATATTTGCTAATATTTTAACTTGAAAACTAATGTCAGATTTTAATAACTAAATACGATACAAATATACGTAGCGATACAAATATTTTATATAAAGAGAACACAAAAATTACTTATGAAGGTACCAAAGATATATAGAAATAAAGGCAAAAATTAAAAAGTATTTTTCATCGTTCCCCGGTAAAATGCAAATATCTGTGAATGAGTTTATTATCTTTAAAAAATATTGGTTCCTTTACTTTCCAATCGGCGGAGCCACTTTATAGAAGCAAAATATTGGATTGCAAAGAGTTCGTAGTCCCCCATTTTTAAAGCTTATTTTTGATTTTAGGCTCACGAAAGAATTATGTAATGTAGGTAAAAGTCCAATCTGTGTTCCTGTGGAGAGAGTTTTTAAAAATTTTATTTAGGTTTCCTTAAAAAAAATTGAGAAAAATGGGTAAAAAACCGACATTTTACCAATTTTTTTAGAAAAAACTAAATAAAAATTTTAAAAAATCTCTCCACAGGAACAAAGATTGGGCTTCTACCTACATTATACATTTTTTTCGTCATCCTAAAGTTAAAAATAAGTTTTAAAAGTGGGGGACTACGAAAGCGTTTAAAATACTGATATTTACAAGGTAAATCTCCCTCTTAAAATACTGAACCATTTACAATTACGTACCTTGTGCTTTTTAAAACTATTTAAAAAGTCACTACAATTACAAACTTGCTTTTTCTCTGTTCTCACAACAATAAAAACTAATATACACAGCATTTCTTTACCCACAACCGACATATATTGAACAATTTTATTGACAGGTCATTGTAATTACCCAATCAGAGCACGTATATTGTTTCAGCTGCGCCCAGGACCAAGACTTTTGATGAATTTTCGCACATGTACATTTACTCCCTACGAGCCTATGGAAGTATAACTTCAAAAATCAATCGTTTATTTGTTGGTGCAACTGGACATCATTGTTTTTATGATTTTTAATAGAATAACACAAATAATAGTTATATACCCTATATGAATAAAGATTAATAAAACAATTATGATACGCAACTATAAATGGAAACTAAATGATAAACGCAAACGCAAAGAGATAAACGTAAAGAATATAATAAAGATAAATAATACAACATCAGCTACATAAAAAAGTCTAAAATTTAGACCAAATAGAATAGACCTATAATCAAGATATTTAAAATGTCGCAATATATAAAACTAATATAAACTAATATAAAGAATAATACTGACATTTTTGTAAAACACAAAATAAGAGATTTGTCTTCACTGACAAAGTTATATTAAATTTATTAACTAAACTAAGTTGCTTACCAATGGTTGTGACAATAGTCAAAGCATACACAACGCTGTTCAAAAAACTCCAGGATCGTTGTCCACTGTAAGAGGTCATACCGGCTTCATGAGCTGCATGCAGTTCTTCTTCAAATGTTTTCAGCTTATTTCGGAACAACGATTTCCAATCATCTTCTCTTAAATTATGGCTTTTGGACCAAAGCAAATCAATAAAATCTCGTTTGACTCTTTTAACTCCACATTTATAGAAATTTTCAAATTTGCCTTCAGTAAATTTAAAAATAAAACCAGCTGCACCACAAAACATCATAATCAAAAACAGTTCAAACATGCATTTATTCCACAAAGTTTTTATTTTTTTGTATTCAGTTCTCATCTCAACTTTGTATAATCTGTAAGCTCTAATAATTTCAAATATTGAATAGAACCTTAGTATTTTGTACAGGTCTCTTAATTTTACCTGTGGAAGACGTACAACTGTTTTCCTTGAAACAACACTCAATGTCCTAGGATCAAGTATTTCCACTACCTTTGAAGAGTACTCAGGTTTTTTTCTGTGACGAAGTCCTGATGGGGACTCTCGTCTTAACGCTTTAGCTTTTTTGATTATAGGACCTGAGAACTCAATATCTTGCATGGTTGTCTGTAAGCTAGTCTCTGAATACTTTCGTGGTCTCTCCACAATCATATCTGACTCAGAATATTTCCTAGGTTTTTCTTGTAGGAGTTGTTCCATTTGCTCTCCGCTTTGGACATGTTTATTAAACTCTTGATCTACTATTTTATTTGGTGCCGATTGGCTTCTCTTTGCTACTTCCTTATTATTTCTAAACCTCTCCCTACCTTTTATAGCAGCATTTGTTATAGTTTTCTTAGTTTTCGTAAATAGAGCAACCACTTCATCCTGAGCCAAATCCGATAAACTTTTCTTTCTAGGAGCATTTGTTTCAATGGCCTTGAGTTGCGCTTCAAATCTTTTAAGCTTAGTTCTAAAGCTATTGTTTCTACTAACATTGTTGCTTTTGTTGCTATCTTCAACAGAAGGTGTATCTGTTTCGCTCAGATTGTGTTTTATTAGACTTTTATTTCTTTTCGGCCTACGTGGTCGTTCGGGTGTCTTCGGTTTCGGTTCGACTGGTTCTTCGTCCGAAGTAAATTTGTCATCCAAGTTTCTTACCGGTGTAGGATCTCGTCTGGTCAAGCTAGTACTTCGCTTCTTTGTGAATCTTCGTCGTCTTCTGGCAATTGTATCACTATGCACTTGTTCTTCTGTGAGAAGGTTTTTAATTTTCTCGATGTCGATTTTTTCCGATTCATTATTCACACAGTTCACTTCACTTTTCTCGCGAGATGTTGGCATGGAATCCATGCTTGCCGACCAACTAAATTTATATATAGAATCAAGAGCGAGGAGATGTGTGTCGACTGGAAGCTATTTCGGGGAAATATCGCAATGCGGTGGCATCAGGTGGTTCGTTTCATTGTGTGCAGTGTAGAGGGAACTACCGTGTACAAAGTTTTAAAATAGTCTAGAAATAAGTTCGCGTTGGGATATACAAAAAATATACAGGTCGCTGCAATTGTGATATAAATAAATATAATAATTATTGTAGAATTGTATAGAGGAATTACAGGCCACGATAAGATAATTCAAAGAAATAATATAAAGAGCGTATTAATTTAAATATTATTGATACAGATATAAACTGCAATAAGCCATAATAATTCTGTGATAACAACAGATATTAATAATATACTGTAACGTATTGATAGATTAAAATTTCATTATCTGTAGTATAGGGGGAACTACTATGTACAAAGTTTTAAAATAGTCTAGAAATAAGTTCGCGTTGTTATATACAGAGCGCTGCAATTGTGATATAAAATCCTATATTTATAAATACAAATAAATATAACTTTTTAGAGAAATTATAGAAGATAAGATAAAACAACGAAAAAATATAAATAGCATAGTAATTTGAATATTATCGATACAAATAATGTAAACTGGAATAAGCCATAATTTTTTGATAACAAAAAATTTTAATATACCTACAGGAAAGTATAGATGGATTAAGATGCGTATTTAGAATTAAATAATATCTACCACATGAGATTATTAAACACACATAAAATATTATTTATTATATAGGGTGTGTCAAAAGTAGCGCGACGGGCAAATATTTCAAGAAACGAACATCGGACCGAAAAACTGAAAAAAAGTCAAAAGCGACAGATGCAAAGGTTACTACTTTTATGCAATTAGAATAATTGAAATAAAAATAATAAACAATAATTTAAATCAAAGACTTTTCGATAAGAAACTGCTTTCTGCCTGCATCCTTTATCTCTGGCTTTTAAAATATATAGGCACAAGAGACGACGAATATAAAAGAAAGTAAATAAAGGACACTTAGGCCACGTATTTACCTTCTTTTCCTGTAGGAAAAGGACCGAAAGACAGTTTTAGGTACTCAAATCTGAGTAAAGATGAAAAAGATAAAGGTAGTTTCTGTTTTCATTTGATTCAGAGTTGGACCACCATCCACCATCTCCATATAGCTATTTCAGCATCTATGCATCCTCAGTGGAGCTATGCAGTCACAACTCTAAAACAAAATCAACAAACCCTGCCAATTTAAGTTAAGGGAAAACATCGCGATGCAATGAATCCACCTTTTGAGACGCAAAACAGCGACATTTTTCGTAATACACTTATTTGTCGAGGCAGTAAGCTAAATAAAAAAAATTGCATACACTCATGATTAGTGACTTGTTCAAGCCTTTTCTACTACAACCCTTTTATAAATAAGCACTTTATACCGATAAAACTTACAACAGAGCATATCAACAATACATAAGTAAAGTAGCTTAAGTAGCGGTAAGGATTAATTTTATTTGGTTTGCTAATAATTAGGGGTAGGGGGATACTTTCACCTGTTTTTTTTTCAAAAAAGGGGTCAACTTTATTCTGAGCATCTCTTGCATACTTTTTACGCTTCAAACTTTTTTTTAAACAAGAATAATGCTTTTTTTAAACATATAAAAAAGTTATGGTGAGTTTTCCCTGAAAAGTATTTCATTTTTTGATTATTTCAGACCTCCGACGCCCCTGGGGACATAAGGAGTTTCGAGAAATAAGAAGAAGATTATTTCACGTTGCAATGTTCCATTTTAAATTTGATTAATAAAAACATACTTTTTATTAGCTACAACTCTGCTTCTATTGGTTTTACAGACAATAAACCATTTTTTCAATTTTTTAAAAGCTATTTTTTTGCTAAGAATATTTCGTTCTTGCGAGTTATCTGCGAAAACCGTCTAGAAAGGTGTTTATTTTTTGTTCAAAAATGAACATATTCGCTTACAAATAACTCGAAATGTATTGACTTGATGAAAAAACTCTATTGAGCAAAAGTTGCTTAGAATTAGTAAGTTTATCTATTTCCGGACGTATTTTGACGGTATATTTTTCACCCACGAGAATGGGTGGACTCATCCTTAGAGCAAAAATACACACACGAAAAATAATAATCACTTTTTTTGACATGTAAACAATGCGTAGGTATGCCCAATTTCATATCAATCCAAGCTCTTCTATCATATACAAAGGCTCTTTAAAATTCGGATATTTTGCAATATTTTACCGTGAGTGAATAGACTATAAGGCCCATCGGTGGGTAGAAATTGAAAAAAAAAAACGTATCATACCAAAATAATTACCAGTTTCTAAGCAAAATTTGCTTGCAAAATTGATTACCAAATTGAGGGAATTATTAGAACATGGAATATAAAAATGCATTTGAAGATAACTGCTTAATTTGTCTTGAAGTCGGTTGAATTTTCCTGATATTTGACAGAAGACAAAGCAAAACACTAAGTTTGATTGAAAATCATAAATTAATCATTTTTTTTTTGTCTCAGTTAGCCCTAGTTAATTAATGCATTTGAGCGGGATGCGGGCCCCATCAAGTGCCCGGACTCTAGGCGGCCTACTAGTCCTCCTAATGCTAAATACGGCGCTGTACTCGCCATCTACATAGAAACTAGAAACGAAATAAATTCGCGAATGAGAGCAATAAAAAGAGAGCATTGGATCAAGTTCACAAGTGACATGGATCACAACATCTATGGCGGACACAGGATAGTTTGGAAAATGTTAAAAAACAGAAAAAACTAGTAACTGAATTTGTTCAGACAAATAAAGGGGATACCAACTGAGATATGGGAAAAATATTTCAAAGAACTCTACAAAGGTAAAGACGCCTAGAGGATCACCAACACGATTACAAAAGAGAAGACAGGTATATCACTAAAGAAACTGAAGTATGTAGAAGCGATAACGAAGGTCTTAAAGAATAGACGGTCGCCAGGTAATGATGGAATACTCAACTAACTGCTGAAATACGGCGGTCAGAAACTCACTAATTCTCTCACAACATTGTTTAACAAAATCTTAGACAGAGCAGAGATACCACAAGATTGGCACACCAGTATCACAATACCGATTTTTGAGAAAGGGCAAAGATTATATGCGGACAACTACAGAGAAATAACTCTCTTAAATATGACAATGAAGTTATTCACAGGCATACTCAAGGATAGATTGGAATCACAGATAAAGAACAGAGAAAAACAGCAAGGATTCAGAAAAGACAGGTCGATGACGGACGCAATATTTGTCATGAAACAAATGAAAGAGAAGTCAATAGAATATAACAAACCTGCATATATTTGTTCGTAGACCTAACGAAAGTATTTGACAGAGTCGGACTTAGCGATATAATTAAGAAAATTAAGCAAAAAAGGATACCGGCAAACGTTGTTGAAGTAATAAAACTAATAAACAATAAAAACATGACAAAAATTAAAACAAACGACACCACTACGGCCAACATACCAACACCAGAAGGAATCAGGCAGGGAGACAGCCTCAGTACATTTCTATTCAATATACTATTTTCTACAACTATAGGATACAGACTCGGCCACAGTAGAATCAGTAGATTCTGCTATGCTGATGATGCAGCCCTGATTGCAGAGGACGAGGATGACCTACAAAGACAACTTTATCAATTCTATCAAGCATGTCGACGGCTCATCACGAACATATCCACACAGAAAACAAAATGTATTACCACTGCGAAAGACCCCATTTGATGCAAGCTCGTTGTAGAGGGGAAACCTATCAACAGCTAAACCAGTTTAAGTATCTAGGTGTAGAGTTATTAAGTTATCATGACCCAGTCAGAGACCTAAGAGGACAAATTAACAAGGCCTTTGTCTTGTCCGGATGTTTGAGAGATGTGGTCTGGAATATCCCATATTGAGAGTGGAAAGCAAAGTTAGAATTTATAAAACTGGCATCAGACCTGTTGTGACCTATTGCATTGAATCAAGAGAAGACAGCAATAAAACAAAGAACATGCTACGAACAGCCGAAATGAAGACACTAAGAGCAATAGCAGGGGAGACAAGAAGAGATAGAATACGAAACAACATCATCAGGGAACAATGTGGCGCGTGAAAAATGTAGTCGGATGGGGCAGGCAAAGACGAAGAGAATGGTTCAGTCTTGTAAAAAGAATGGAGGCGCACAGACTACCAAGAATTGCGCTAGAAGGAAAACCAGAAGGCAAGCGTCCACCGGGGAGACCACCAAAAAGATGGAGAGATAGCTGGCAGTCTACCTCTCAAGAAATACTTCAACGTCCGAATTTACAGATAGATCTACAACAAGTATAAGAAGAAGAAGAATTTTTTGACCAGAGAAAATTTGTGGGGGTTTCTTGTCCGGTATCATTTTTCCGGGGATTATTTGTCCGGACAGAGTTCAAATAATATTTGTATTACCGAAAAAATGTGCGAACAGATGCTGACAATTTAGTATCTCAATTTCCAGGAGTAAAAGGTGAAGCTTGGTACAAGAAGACAGCAGTGCAAAAATTGAGCTTGTTTTTCACTAATGAGATGTTATATGTCGGTTCGCTAAACTCAGACACAACTGGCTAGTGGTTTAGTAAAAAAAATAATTACTAAATAGTTAATTATTACTAAATAGTTAGTAATTTTTCCAATTTTGGCAAAATTGGCCAAAAACAAAAAAAAATTACCTACTAAAATCACCAGCCAGTTGTGTCTGAAATTAGCAAACCGACTATGTAATTATTTTTATGTTATTTGGTATTTTGCTAACGTCTAAGAGGCTTAATAAATCAAAAATAGGTATCATTCTTGTTTAGTTTCACTCCTTCAAGGAGTAAACACAACAACGCTTGAAAATGTGTCAAAGGAAACATTTTTTTTATGTCGGTCTCTGACACCAACGTTAGCTTTAATCTTCAGAAAACCTATGTTAGTTGTGGAAGGTTAAGGATTGATAATGATCAATATGACACATTAAGTTAAAAAGTAAAGACATACTCACCCAATGTGGTATAAACAGTTGCACAATATACAATAGCGTTCCAGAGCGTCCATATTTTGTTGCCCCGGTTTATAAGAATGAGTTGTGATTTTTGATAAGCTGCTATAATATTATCCTCATATTTGAAGATCATTCGAGCGGCGGCTCCCTCCCATTCCCCTTCTGATGTTTTGTCAGGCATACTTATTGATAAGTTCCGTAGATTCCTAATTAGATTGTATCGATCTGTCCTAAGATCATGTTCTACTATTTTGGTTTCATGTGAACCTAAAAATTTAAAGATTTTATTAGAAGTTGCAACAGATGATGCATGATTTAGATATGGACCATTTGTTAAAAACATATTAGTCAGGTTATATTTTTAACTGCTTCCATTCTTTACTACACATGCAAACATTTAAATTAAAGGCAGAAAGTTGTTTGCAAAATAATATAATGGGCTTAATAAAAATAAGTGGCATACAATTTTTTAACAAGTCTTTATATAAATGTGTAATTATTGTAAATATTTTACCGTATATTTTCAATTCCCCTGTATACAATTTTTCTTAATAATTATTACGAAAACGAAATCAGTGTCTCATACATATGGACCTACGTTGGTCCAGATGGGTGGAATGGATTGTGGATTACGACGGCAGCGGACTAATTTTAACTTTATAAGTAAGAATAACACTCGCCACTGTGAACCAAATTTTATTATTAATAGTGATCGAAATTTATTGCAGTAGAATTTTAATAGTTTCGGATTTAAGCATGAAAATGGTAAGACAGGAGACTGTTTTGGTTAGTGGGGCAGTCGAATTTAACATCATAAACGCGACGGACGTGATCTTTGGGATAATAGAAAAAGACGAATAAAGACGGGTATTATGACAAGACGGTTATAATATTGGTTAGACGCAAATTATCTATAAATACATTTCTTTTTGAAAGAATAAGAACACGTAAAATTTTAGTCGCAATTACACAAACACTTTTACGTTTCGTCAATTTAATAGTATCTAGAATTTAGTTATTTATTTTATTAATTAAAACTGTTAAACATCACACGGACTTTTATTACGATTGTCTTTAACGAATTCTAAATAAATATACATTTATATTATATTTATATTATACATAAATATACAAATTGCGCCGAGTCTTATTTCTTAAAACATTTTCAATTTATTTGCAAACCTGAAAATGCAGCATTATTATGATTTACTTAAATTGGAGAGATCAGGAAGAGTTTTACCGGTTTCGGGGATTTTCCCCTCATCAGTAGTCCCACATCCTCTTCTCTCCAATTCAACCAGGTACGTCGATCTGTGCCTTCCCAGATTGCAAAGAAAGAAATGTCACGAATATCGTAGCGATATTTGCTAAGAAACAAACTAAGTTCTCAATCCAGTAGTACAGAAAACGACAATAAATATCGTTCTCATACCACTAGATTGACAACAGATGGAAAATCTCTGGTTACTACCTCTGCGACTTTCAAAAATGATAAGTCATACGGGTGCCGAGACGAACATTAAGATGAGGGAATTTTAAATAATTCACATCCCATCTGCAACCTTTTTTCTTTGCAATCTGGGAAGGCGCAGATCGAGGTAACTGGTTGAATTGGAGAGAAGAGGATATGGGACTACTGATGAGGGGAAAAATCCCCGAAACCGGTAACACTCTTCCTACACTCTCCGATTTAACTAGAGTATAATGCTGCTGAATTTAAGGTTGCAAAGAAATTGAAAATGTTTATAAATTTTTAATTCATTTAATCTTTCGTGGAGTACTTAGGAAACCTTCTCGTTGGAACTTTACGACGCTAAGCAGATGGGACGTGGATTATTTAAAATTCCCTAATCTTAATGTTCGTCTCAGCACCCGTATGAGTTATAATTTTTGAAACTCGCCGAGGTAGTGACCAGAGAGTTTCCATCTGTTGTCAATCTAGTGGTATGAGAACGATATTTATTGTCCTTTTCTGTACTCCTGGATTGAGAACTTAATTTGTGTCTTATTTTTTAGTTACATAAAAAATGTGAAAATTTGAATTCTGGCAGTGGGGGAGTACCGTTTAATTTATTTATCTTGTCCATAAATGGAAAGTTTATTGCGCCACTCTCAACGCATGTACCACTAAAAAGCGACGGCATAGGGCTCATACATTTTCTTTTACGTTCTCCTATGTAAGTTTTAGACTCTTAAGGTGCCTAAAATTATTAGCAAATTTCATCTCTAGTGGCTCTTAGTCTAGCATCAATTATAGAAATAATTTTCTCGGTCTGGTCACTGCCAGTATTCATTTCATTCAAGTTATATAAAATATTCTCCAGTTCAACAACTATACCGTTATAGTTAATTTGGATACACAAGTATTTTCCCTACTGCTATCCGTTTAAGTTTTGCGATATTGTTATTAAAATATGTATTTAACGGGGCTATTTTATTAACAAGATTAACAAAGACCTGAAAGTCTTCCACGCGTTCAGCAAATATTCCTGCGTCGTCGTCACAGTGACATTACCTGGGGTTCTGAAATTGTTTTCTAAATTATGTTAACCTATAAATACTTATCAATCGGTGCTTTGTGGCGACTGCAACGAGTTTGTTTTACTCATTGTTATACATTATGTCCTCTAGTGGTGAATTGTTGAAATAGTAAAAACGTTTTCAGATTTTGGTCGTTTCTATAAGTTGTTGACAATTAAAAAAAAAATACCAAGTTTCTTGTAAAAGGTATATATTAAAATACCCTAAATAAGGGTCCCAATACAAAACGTTTTCGGATTAAGGAATCCATCATCAGTGTTTAAAAGCCCTAAAATTAAGTATAACCTAATTAAATGAGGTAAAAGTTAAAATTGACAGAGGTTTTCAAGAGCAAGAGGTCATACTTACAAAATTTGCATGCCTGAGCCACCAAAATGTATCGGGTAAAAACCCTTTAAATGTAAATAATAAGGATGTTTTACATATTTATATAAAATTCATTGGATGATATAGATAAACCTGGATGTTACCCAGGGCAACACAGGACTCTCCCCACGTGGTTGGAACTGTTTTTTGGAGAAAACGTCACATATTGGATTTCAATGGCCAACTGACAAGTGAATTCAAGAGCAACCCAAAATGACATCAAGAACTGTCAATGTAACCTAGTTGTAATATTACTTCAGCCACAACATTAAAGATTAATTTAAATGTTTTAAGATAAAAGAAAAACAGTATCAAATTTACAAATAGTAAAAATAAAAGATGTTCACAAAATATGAAAGATTTTTTTTTTATAAAAATAATGCATTAATTAAGTATTCAAAATAGGGAAATGAAATGTTTACGTTACAGGAAGTTATGCAGTCAACAATACCAATAGGTGTTGTATTAGTGGTATAAAATTGTCAATACGATTAGACAAATAATGGTAAAGGCCTTATACTAGGAACACAAAATAGTATGTAATGTGTATATATGTGTACGACTTTAAGAGTATTGATGAAATGATAATTTAATGACTGATAACTTTCTTGGTAGTCGACCCCACATAAATTGTATAATGATAAAAAAAGTGATATGATAATTGTAAAAATACTGTTTTGTTTTTATCTGATTTTTATCTGAAAATGAGACTAAAGTAACTTGATGACACTGAGTCCTCCAGAGACCTGACATCAAATTGGTTAAAAATGAAATGATTGTAAAATATGGGGGGGAGTAGGACGGTATGAGAAGTCTGACAGAGTATGTTGTGATATTGGACCATGGAAGATGTGTAGTGTGTTGTTATGAAATAATAGTTATCTAATCTATAAGCTATGAGATGAGGCTAAGAAGACAGGTGGCTGGAATGAGACTCAATTCTGATGGATGTGGTTGTATATGTGATGTAGGAGCTAAATTTTGGAAAATTAAAGCTGGTGTGAAATAATGAGGATGTAAGAGGATGAGGTACAAATGAATATTAAAGAGTTAAAGTAAGATGTTGCTTATCGACAATTGGGAGTGAAATAGATGTATGTGGTCGTCATGAATGGTGTAGGAGAGAAGAGGAAATTGTATCTGATGTGGTTTATGAAAAAAGTTGACGGTGTAGGGGTTGAAAATCTCGGTTAAATGACACATGGCGATTGACACAATTAGGACTTCTCTCCTTCTCTTTAACTATTTCTAAGTCTTCATACAGGTCCAATTTTAGGAAGTTTTTTTGTGAAATATTATGTAATAACGAGACATCTTCTGGGATATTAAGGGTATGTTTGTTTTTTACAAGATGTTGAGAGAAAGTAGAAGTGTTTTCTCTTTTGGTGTGCTCTAAGGAGCGTGAAGATAAGGATCTACAGGTCCTACCTATACATGTAGCGTCACAATCAGAACATTGTAATCTATACAGTGGTGTAAGAGTTAAAGAAATAGTTAAAGAGAAGCAGAGAAGTCCTAATTGTGTCAATCACCATGTGTCATTTAACCGAGATTTTCAACCCCTACACCGTCAACTTTTTTCATAAACCACATCAGATACAATTTCCTCTTCTCTGCTACACCATTCGTGACGACCACATACATCTATTTCACTCCCAATTGTCGATAAGCAACATCTTACTTTAACTATTTAATATTCATTTGTACCTCATCCTCTTACATCCTCATTATTTCACACCAGCTTTAATTTTCCAAAATTTAGCTCCTACATCACATATACAACCACATCCATCAGAATTGAATCTCATTCCAGCCACCTGTCTTCTTAGCCTCATCTCATAGCTTATAGATTAGATAACTATTATTTCATAACAACACACTACACATCTTCCATGGTCCAATATCACAACATACTCTGTCAGACTTCTCATACCGTCCTACTCCCCCCCATATTTTACAATCATTTCATTTTTAACCAATTTGATGTCAGGTCTCTGGAGGACTCAGTGTCATCAAGTTACTTTAGTCTCATTTTCAGATAAAAATCAGATAAAAACAAAACAGTATTTTTACAATTATCATATCACTTTTTCTATCATTATACAATTTATGTGGGGTCGACTACCAAGAAAGTTATCAGTCATTAAACAATTATCATTTCATCAATACTCTTAAAATCGTACACATATGTACACATTACATACTATTTTGTGTTCCTAGTATAAGGCCTTTACCATTATTTGTCTAATCGTATTGACAATTTTATACCACTAATACAACACCTATTGGTATTGTTGACTGCATAACTTCCTGTAACGTAAACATTTCATTTCCCTATTTTGAATACTTAATTAATGCATTATTTTTATAAAAAAAAATATTTCATATTTTGTGAACATCTTTTATTTTTACTATTTGTAAATTTGGTACTGTTTTTTTTTATCTTAAAACATTTAAATTAATCTTTAATGTTGTGGCTGAAGTAATATTACAACTAGGTTACATTGACAGTTCTTGATGTCATTTTGGGTTGCTCTTGAATTCACTTGTCAGTTGGCCATTGAAATCCAATATGTGAGGTTTTTTCCAAAAAAAGTTCCAACCACGTGGGGAGAGTCCTGTGTTGCCCTGGGTAACATCCAGGTTTATCTATATCATCCAATGAATTTTATATAAATATGTAAAACATCCTTATTATTTAAATTTAAAGGGTTTTTACCCGATACATTTTGGTGGCTCAGGCATGCAAATTTTGTAAGTATGACCTCTTGTTCTTGAAAACCTCTGTCAATTTTAACTTTTATCTCATTTAATTAGGTTATACTTAATTTTAGGACTTTTAAATACTGATGATGGATTCCTTAATCCGAAAACGTTTTGTATTGTGACCCTTATTTAGGGTATTTTAATATATACCTTTTACAAGAAACTTGGTATTTTTGTGATTTATGGTATACAGCCAGCTACAGGAAGTTTATTTTCCTCGTGGATTTTGTTGACAATTAGATGAATTAGATTAATAATGCATTTAAAACACATTGAACATTTTGACAGGCGACATTTTGCGCCTATGCCATTAATTAATTTTAGGTATTATAAAAATGGCACTATCCTAGAGATTACCGCTTTTAAAAGCTTGTCGATGATGGAAGTTTTATTATAATATTGTGCCATGGAGAAATTATTGTACTTACTCCAATAAAGTTTGATTTCTGAATAGATAAATGAATGATAAAGAAGTTAGCTGAACCACAATCTGAGCAAACGAGTCTATTAGATTGTAGAGGGGGAATAAATAGAATACTAGAGGGAACTAGAGTATCTATGTAATTTAACAGGGAAGAAGCTGTGTGCAATAACCTGAAACCGTGAGATAAAATCCCACATAGCGACAAATGCCGGGTTAATATAGCAGTCAAATAATTAAGTTAAATAATAGTACAAGAAGAAATAATTTTATTAACGTTTCGACGCCCAAATCGGGTGCCGTTGTCAAAATACAAAATATTACTAAAATAAACTAAAGTGTTGTTGCTAAGCAAAAAAATTCTTCTAATAATTTATTTAATCTCACTCATTTATATTGGCAATTCAGACATATATTATACATTTTAAAGTAGAAGACTTTAAAATGATATTGCCAATATTTATGAGTTGCGTTCCTGGGACGACTTACTGAAAGATAGTTCATTCGATTACATGAAATTAACCCCAACTTTAAAATGTATAATATATGTCTGAATTGCCAATATAAATGAGTGAGATTAAATAAATTATTAGAAGAATTTTTTTGCTTAGCAACAACACTTTAGTTTATTTTAGTAATATTTTGTATTTTGACAACGGCACCCGATTTGGGCGTCGAAACGTTAATAAAATTATTTTTTTCATTTTAATTGTGGTTTATTTCCCATATAAATAATTAATCATAAAAATGCCACAAGGAAATAGCTTCAGAACAATATTAAGAAATAATTTTAGTACAATCACCACTATTAGATTCGTATGTCTAAACTGTTTATGTAAACTAAGCGAACGAAAACACACGCCTGTTCCGATCCGTCGTCACGCTTTTATGTAAATTTTTTATTGCTTTTCTTTAACATTTATTCGTTTATCGCTTTCATTGATTAAAAAAACAGATTTTTGCAATGTACCCGGTCGAATATTAAAGTCAAGGTTTATAAACATCATAAAGTTCTCTCTAGGTTATCTGTCCAAAAACGTATCAAACAGTAATATAATTACTGAAAAGCTCAATCTCTTAAAAATTTAATATTTCAGTGAAAGATTCAAGTGTATACATAAATAACATGATGGTAATTTTTGTCAGTTATATAAACAATTTTTGTTTATGTGGAAAATCTACACAAAAAATAAACTACGTACCTTATTAATTACTAATTAGGCTTAGATACCGAAAGAGTAAATAAAATATCAAATATAAACAAAATATATTTCTACTGTTGGTATTTTCATTCACTATATCTACTCGTTATCACACGGATCCAGATAAAAAATGAAGATATCGATCAAGTGGACATAATGAAATACTTAGGAGTCTGGATTAGCACATTGGCTGCCACAAGGATCACCGGCGATCCTAACTAACAGATTACAATTGTGCCATTAGGATCACCGGTGTTACTTGTGCGTATTTAATTTTCAGAATTATTATAACGGTCGGCACTGTGAGGACGCTCAACTAGTTTTACTGTGGCACACTAGGAACCCATAGCTAGCTTATGTTATTTTGTTAGGCGCGATAATGTCGTAAATAGCTTGTAATAGTATAAGAGCTGTGAGACATTTTTGAGTAGGTATTTTAGGCAACCTGAAAATTTTTCAGGTGACTTTTCTATGATAGCCTAATACAAAAATGCCGGTCTGGCTGGAGGGTAGCGGTTATTTTCCCCAAAAATCCACCCCAAAGTTAAAAAAAGGGCAAAAATTGATATTACAAAAAATACCATTGACGTGACTTTAAAGTAAATTTAAATATTCAAATATAAAGAAAATAAACAGACCAGGCGATTTGAGGGCGATTTTAACTCTGCAAGATACTTGCATGGGCGTCCCAGGATTATTTTCAGGGGATGCATCTGAACTTCACAAGATTTCATCTGAATCTGTACATACTATTAACGAGTATAAAATATACAACTATACATGCATAGCTATGTACACTCCTTCCGGGCAGGGAGGTGCAATTGTTATTTTGACAGGGTATTTTTTAATATTAAAAATAAATATTCTAAAAAAGACAGGTTTTTTTTGGTGAAATTTTCCAACTGCCATGTGATCAAACAAATTACGGGTGCATATAAATGAAAAGCGCTATAGGTAAGCACCAGTGTGAGAAAGAGCGTATACCGATAGCTGTTTGCGTCCTCTGTTCTAACTGAGCGAGTCCGTTCGCTCGAGAAAAATCACGTGACCTAGCGATAACCATGTTGTTGTAACTTTTTCTTAATTAAAGGAAAATAATACGTACTATACAATACAGTGATGAGCAAGCTAATAACCGGCAAAATAGCTCAAAAGGTTGAAAACATAACACATTGCGAAACAAAAAGAGTTTCATCTCTTTTTGTTTCGAGATGTATTATGTTTTCCATCTTTTGAGCTGTTTTGCCGGTTATTAGCGCGCTCATCACTGTAGATTTTGCAAATATGATAGAAAAAAAAACAAATGTATTATTATAAATATATAGGTAGAAAAGTATTAAACTATAGACTAAATTAATTCTGTGTCTTGTACTTCTTCTTCAAACTCCTCATCTGAGCTTAAATATTCATTCTCTTTTTCTTTGTTAGACTCCCCTCAAGACTCAGATTCGTCTTCTACCTAATCTGTAAATAGTTATAATATGTATTTAGAGTTAATTAAAAGATTATTAGTGATTAATTAATTGAGTTGCTACGTATTCTTTCTTTTAAAACCAATACTTAATACTTTTCCTTATATAACCAATCACATCAGGTTTTTTATTTCTTAGTATATGACCAAAGTAGCTCATTTTTTTCCTTCATAGTGTTGAGTATTTCTTGTCTAATTTTCATCTTTCTTAATGTTTCCGCGTTTGTTACGTGTTGTGTACATTATTTTTTTACATTATTCGATAACACCACATCTCAACAATGGCAAGTCTTTCTTCAGATGCGCCCGTGGTTGTGCAGGCTTCGACTCCGTACAAAATGACAGAGAATACGTAGCAAATCAATTAATTAATCAGTAATTAATTTTTAATAAATTCTAAATGCATATTACAACTATCTACAGTTCATGTAGAAGAATAATCTGAGTCTCGAGGGGAGTCTGACGAAGAAGAAAAGAATGAATATTTAAGCTCAGATGAGGAGTTTGAAGAAGAAGTACAAGATTCGGACACAGAATTTATTTAGTTTATAGTTTTATAATTTTCTACCTATATATTTATAATAATAAATTTGTCATTTCCTATCATATTTGCAAAATCTATTGTATAGTACGTATTATTTTCCTTTAATTAAGGAAAAGTTACTTAAAAAACTATAATATATAACAATTACTCTAACGTTTCGAGGCACAACAACATGGGTATCACCAGGTCACGTGATTTTTCTCGAGCGAACGTACTCACTTCGCTAGAACAGAGGACGCAAACAGCTATCGGTATACGCTCTTTCTCACACTGCTGCTTACCTATAGCGCTTTTCATTTATATGAACCCGTAATTTGTTTGATCACATGGCAGTTGGAAAATTTCACCAAAAAGCTGCCTTTTTTAGAATATTTATTTTTAATATTAAAAAATACCCTGTCAAAATAACAATTGTACCTCCCTGTCCAGAAGGAATATACATAGCTATGCATGTATAGTTGTATATTTTATACATGTTAATAGTATGTACAGATTCAGATAAAATCTTCTGAAGTTAATATGCATCCCCTGAAAATAATCCTGGGACGCCCATGCAAGTATCTTGCAGAGCTAAAATCGCCCTCAAATCGCCTGGCTTGTTTATTTTCCTAATATTTGAATATTTAAATTTACTTTAAAGTCACGTCAATGATATTTTTTGTAATAACAATTTTTACCCTTTTTTTAACTTTGGGGGGGATTTTTGGGGAAAATAACCGCTACCCTCCAGCCAGACCGGCATTTTTGTATTAGGCTATTATGGAAGAGTCACCTGAAAAATTTTCAGCTTGCCTAAAATACCTACTCAAAAATGTCTCACAGCTCTTGGACCATAACGACAGTTGATAATAAGGCGTTGTAGAAACGATTAGTGGCATTCATTATCAAGTTTTTCTATGGAATTAACAGTTTTTTTGGTGGATTTGAAATTATATGAAGTAAGTATATTATGTAGTTTATTCGTTTTAAAATCTTGTTGCTTGAATATTTGTAAGGATAAACAAAATATTACAGTATTTATTTTACATAACCTCAAATGTTTTTGCTTAGATTTAATTAATGAAAAATGGTGATAGTAAAGTTACTTTTTTTAATTGGAATTTGTCTTTCAGATCATGGATAATTTACCAAGTACAAGTAAAATGCAGCGTCTGCCAAATAAAAATAAAAAGTTGACAGAGGCGGAGTTGCTCAAATTTTTAGAGGAGGATTCTGATGAATCTGTGTTATCCGGTTCAGAGTACAACCCGAGTGACGAAGAAGAATCTGATATAGAAGATGAATCTAACAGTGATTCAAGCTTATTAGATGAAAATGCACGACAATCGGTAAAATCTAACGACCAGCAAAATAATGACGATGAATGGTACGAAGTTGACTGTACTCATTTACGTCTCGATATACAGTTTCCTGGTAATGAATCATATGTCTATGATGATAGGTATCCTCAAAATAGAACCGAACTAACTCCTTTTCATGTATACAGGAAACTGATCGATGATGAAATTTTACAACTTATTGTAGAGGAGACTAACAGAAATGCTGCGCAAGTAAAAAATGCACAACGTTATAGCAGATCATCCAGAATTCATGCATGGAAACCTACCAATAAAGAAGAAATTTTAAAATTTTTGGGTTGTGTTATGTATATGGGAGTTGTCAAGCTTCCCAAAATTGCTGATTATTGGAGTAAGTCACCATTGTATAATTTTACTTTTATTTCTTCTGTAATGACTAGAAACAGATTTCAGCTTCTTTTGAGATTCTTGCATTTTGCTGATAACACGGCTGCTTTACCAAACGATCGTTGCCATAAAATTAGAAAATTATTTGAAATGACACAATTACGTTTTGCCCAACAATGTAATCCTGGCTCAATACTAGTTGTTGATGAAAGTATGATTCCCTTTCGAGGAAGACTACTTTTCAAACAATATATACCTTCAAAGCGTCACCGCTATGGCTTGAAACTGTTTAAATTATGTAATCCTGCAGGTTATACTCTAAAAATGATTATGTATACCGGAAAAATGGCTAATAAAGGGCAGGATTTATCGGGAAAAATTGTACTAGATTTAGCAAACGACTATCTACAAAAAGGAAGAGTTTGTTTTAATAACAGATAATTACTATACGTATGTGCTTTTAGCAAAACAATTATTAGATGCTAATAGTCACTTATTAGGGACACTACGTAAAAATAGAAAATATATTCCAGAAGATATACTTTCCGCAAAATTAAAAAAAGGAGAGATAATTGGAAAGAAACATCGTGATGGCATTGTAATAGGCAAATGGCACGATAAACGTGATGTCCTCTTCTTGACGACCAGACATGGAATCGACATGAAAGAGACAGGTAAACATAAGAAAGATGGTGTAGCTATAATTAAACCTGAAGCCATTATATACTACAACAAAGGAAAAGATGGTGTTGATGTCTCAGATCAACTCGCAAGCTATTTCTCACCTCTGAGAAAAAGTGTTCGCTGGTACCATAAAGCTGCAATTGAAGTTTTATTGAATACGGCTGTCATCAATAGTTTGGTAATATATAATTTCTTCAACACACCAAAACAACAAGTTATCTCATTTCGGGAAATGCTAATCCTAAGTTTAGTCAATTACAGTCCGATGCCTGAGCCTATTACTACTGTAAAGCATATGCTTGTTACAGTTGACGCCAAAACTACAAACAATAGGAAGAAGAGAAAACGTTGTAACCAATGTTACACTGAAACAGTTGCAACAAAAGGCAGCAAAGAAGCTCAAAAGAAACCCAAACTTGTTTCTACATTTTGTAATGTTTGTGAAAAATTTTACTGTGTGACATGTTTCACTAAAAAGCATTAAGTTGTTCACGATCACCGGTAATACTAGTGGCACATACGTGTGTAATATGTTAGTGCAGTGCCATTAGGATCACCCGTGATCTTGCTATTTTTTTCAAAAAAATTTGTAAGAATGTAAACTTACATTGTATTATTAACCATTTGTATGAATAAATATTGTTTTGTAAGCATTTTTCACTTTGGCACCTGGTGAACGTACCTAATACTCTTATGGTGGCAGCCAATGTGTTAGGGGAGAGTCGGCTAATGGTGCGCGTCGGGTAATTGTGCGCATCAATGTTTCCAATCTCCTATTTAATAAAATTGCAAAAACTATATTGTCGGCCCATCTAGTAGCAACTGCCATATCTATCATATCCGACACAAACGAACGTCGGGAGATACTTTACCGGTTGGCAGTTATCTAGGATATTATTTGCGTATCTGAGAAAATAAGCGATAACTTTTTTTCTTGACAATAAACCTTTTATATTGGTAAATAATAATTAAAAATGAATTAATATTGAAAATGACTAAAAATCCATGTGTAGGTTAAATGAATGTTAGTTAAATATACTAAATTTTAAAGTTAAATTTTAAAAATTACAATTGTTAATGTTGAAGTGAAATGTTAACGTATATATAAATTATCAAAAATTATTTCCAAAACATAACTGTTTTAGATTGACTAAATGTAGAAGAAGTTAGATTAAAACAAACCAAGGAGAAGTCTCATTTGCCAGGTTCAGAGTTCGAAAGCTGTTATTTTATAAAATTGATAACAATATTAATAGATTAAGTCAAATCTCAAATATTTTACTTATATGTAATTAATGAAAGAAAACTCAAGAATACCTAAAAAGTAATGTTCAAAAAACTTTCAGCAATAATTTATACTGTATACTAAACCAAAATATTAAAGATATTTCTTAAAGATAAGATCAAATTTACAATTTAATTGAATATGACTGTTAACACAGTTTTGAGGGTTTCTTTTCAATTCTCTGCTTATTTCTAGATTTTCTACTAGACTCATCTTAGTATATATAGCTTATACCTTGAACCGGATTTTTTAAAAACTCAATTATTTTTAAGTTTTTAAGTAAATTTCAAGGAAAAATTTTTGGACTAACTTGTAGTTTACACACTATAGTGTACTATATTAAAAGTTCATTTTAATAAAACAAAACCAAACACAGTTTTTAGAATTTTATTGATTAGAGCTAATTTGGTCCAAGGTACAAACCAGTCCTGTACCTTGAACCACGTAGTCTTGTACGTTGAACCACCCGTAAACCTTTAAAAATATATACAAAAAATTGTGTTATTCAACATTGAACCTCTCAAAATCGAAGTCAAACAGATGTACTCATTTTTTGCCTTTCAGACAACCCAGCCTGACTTGGTGGTTTAAGTTTGAGCAAGACATCTTCGCTGTCAATGTTAAATTGGTGACCTCTTGGCCTAGAAAATTTGTAGCCCTTCAGAATTCTCTTCAGATACTGGACCGTTAAATGGGGACTTACAGCAGTTACTTGTGCAACATAAAAATGTGTCTTCTTTTTTGCCATTAATTTTGTACGGCCCAAAGTACAAGCCGTGATAGCGGTCCAAGGTACAAGACTCGGCCGAAAAGAAAACAAATGTGTATTTAACCTAATAAAACGGTTTTGTTTGATTTCTCGCTATATTGTTTAACTACCTGTTAGTCTAGGCATAGACTAGTCTAGGCATACACTCCCTTTGATTTAATTTACGATATATGTTGTTGTACACACAAAAATTAAAAAAGAAAATTATCTTTCCTATAAATAGTTACTTTTCACGAAATAAAACACTATATTTTTACGATAGTCGCAAATGATTTCTAATCACGTTCAATAACTAACCACAGAATGACGACGATTGTAGAAGAACTTTAAATAAGAAACACAGACAGTTCGCGCGCAAAATAAAAGAAAAATGGGGTGGCCCATGGTACAAGCTGGCTCAAGGTACAAGACTCTGCCCTATTATTAGGTATGCTATGTAGGATCCTACTATCTCTTTGGAGATCAAAGTAATGTTTCGATGCATGCAAATGATGACGAAAGCTAGATTTATGGATCTTTGACACTTGTTCTTTAATACGTGTAGCCATAGGTCGCATCGTTCTACCCACGTAGCCACCGGGCAGTCTCCACAGGACAATTTATATATACCACTTTTCGAAGTTTTGTTAATTTTGTCTTAGTATGAGAAAAATAGATTTGTAGACCAGGAACTCAAGCTTTTCACCTCGCAATTTTTACAGAATGGATCGATTTGCTTGAAAATTTTAGAATAAGTAGTGGATAGTCCAAGGATCAAAATCTATATGATGCCGAAAGGCGCTTTTATCATGGGGGTGGTTGCCACCCCATCTCGGGGGTGGAAATTTTTAATTATATATTGACCGAAAAAGTTGATAAAAACGTTCATTCTAAGCAAAAAAGGTTCCATACATTTTTTTGATAAAATTAATAGTTTTCGATTTATTCGCTATCGAAAGTGTTAGTATTGTATAGGAAAATCAATGTTTTTCGATACATACTCATTTACAATACACTCAGTTTTTGCCGTAGAAAAATTTTTCTCAAACCAAGTTATTGGGAATTAAATAGCCTACAATTTTATATCAAAACATTTTTTCGTATCTCTGATGCTAATCTTTCTATTCTGAAGAAAATGGCATTTTTTACCAGATTACAAAAATTCCTTATTTGCTTTTAACTACAGTTTTTTCAAAACTAATCATTCTAAGCCAGTCAAACTTCTAGAATCTATCAACAATACATAAATAAATAAGAATGAATAAGCCCAATGACTAAAAATACCGCCAACTTACATTATTATGCTTCCAATTGGATTTCTCCTTTTTTTTTTCAAAAAGATATATTGATTTTTTAACCGTAACTTTTTTAGTTTTTATCTTAGAAAGTTTTGTAAAAAATAATTTTGTAGGCTTTTATAAGATCTATAAGCCTATTAATATTAAATCTTTTTGTAATCCTCAATCGCAAAAAGAGGTGACGTTTAGAGGGATGGTAAAGGTGGTTCTTGCATGTTATTACAAGCTTTAATTGTCAATAGCTCACTCAATTTTTACCGTAGAAAATTTTTTTATAAATTTTTTTCTTGGGAATTTAACGAGCTACAATTTCATATTTAAACACTTTTTCGTATCTCTGATGGTAATCTTGCTATTCTGAAGAAAATGCCATTTTTTCTAACCTACAAAAATTCGTTATTCACTTTTAACTCCATTTTTTAAAAAACTAATCATTATAAGCCGATCAAACTTCTAGAACCTATTAAAAATACATAAGTAAAAAAGTTCAAATAAGGTTAATGACTAATTTTAATTAGGGTGGTGATTAGGGGGTTGCTTGCGATCACTTTTTCGATGAAAAAAAATGGGGACTGACGTTCATTTTATTATAAGTCACTTAATTTTTGAGCTAGAGACTTCTTTTTAATTTCGGGATAGATATTTTTAAGTACTTTAAATTAGTTTGAGTAAGTTGTCCTCGAAGAATGCACAGTTTTGCAGTCTTTTGACTTTGAAACTAGAATATTTAACATTTGACGAAGAAGAGCCAACATATAATAACGTATAGCTCGATTACTATTGGTCTTAAAGAAAATTAAAAAAACGGTTTTGTTTATTTTTTATAAAGGTAAATTTTTATTAAACATAGTTGTTTTGATAAAATGAAAACTTTTGGAGTTATTAGCAGAAAACTGATTAAAAACATTGATTTTTTCCGATATAAACCCAACACTTTCGATAGCGAATAAATCGAAAACTATCAATTTTAGCAAATAAATGTATAGAACGTTTTTTGCTTAGAATGAACGTTTTTACCACCTTTTGCAATTAAAATATAATAAAAAATTTCCACCCCCCAAATGAAATTGAAATTGTATCTCTATTAATGTTACTGCTAATAAGTAAATTCTCCACTATAGGAATGGTCTCATCTCTTGGTACATTCGTAAACAAATTACTTAGTAATTTGTTTACGAACAAATATGGATATGTATAAACATTTCCATTTATTTTCAATCAAAAAATTTTTACCCCAGAGGAAGAGTGGCACCCTAGTGTTGAAACAACCCCCAGCACAGGGTTAACTTTAAAGTATAGCGTAAGTGAAAAGTAAATTTTAACAAAACCTTGGTTGTTATTTAAAAAATATATACATGAAAACGGTAGTTCGTTGATTTTATTAAAAAAATCAAGCGATGATGTTAAAAACATCCATCCCCATAATTGAGGCGCTCAGAACAACAGTGGCCTAACCCCAGAAACGAAGTTTTGGAATAAATGCAAACTCTGCATTAATATTTCCATTATGCTTATGGGATGTCTCTACAAATTATATAGCGCCATTTATCAAATATAGAGGTAGGTTGTGCAGACTCTTGTTAATCACAAGATAAAAGTATAACGTTGCTGCTTTTATTGATATATTGATCTAAAAATGCTCAATTTGTGGCTTACACCACTGTTGCCCTGTGCGCCTTAATTGAAGCGATCTATGGAAAAAAATAAGTGTTTAAAAACTATTAAAATTTTAAGGAGGTTACATTACCCTAAATTGGCATAGTAAAACTCAATAGACATCTATTTTTAGTATATTTTCGTTTAAATTAAGAGAAAACTACAACGCCAAGCATGAAAATAGGATGACCCAGTAATTTAGTTTAGAAATTCATACACTTTTTTAACCATTTTCGACTAAAACATAGTTTATTAAAAGATTGCTTATAGGAAACAAAACAATGCTTTTATCCTTTATTGAAAGTAATGAACATGAACAATTTCTTTTGATATACTAGGTAAATACTGAAAAAGGACAATTTTAATTGTATGCTTCTTTTCATGAGCATTTTTCAGTTCGTCACAAATGATAGAAAAAAAGGTAAGTCCGTGATAATATACATTTTAGTGACATGACATTTTAGTTAAATCTGACAGTTGTCAAATTTTATTTGCAATTTAGGAATCAATTGTGTTTATTGCATAAATAAAATGGTATTTTCTTTGATCTGCATAGTCTTTTAAATTATTCAGATTATATTCGTAGATATATTATTTAATTCGCAAATTATTTTATTTTCGAATATGCTGCCATCTATTGACAACTAGAATAAATGTTATAAATGTCACCGATGAAATGTAATCACCGACGTGCGTTTTTTTCTGTTACATACAATTTAATGCGTTAGAAATAAATCGAAAAACTGTGACGCACTGAAAGATCCTCATGAGAAAAAGCA
The DNA here is from genome assembly GCF_917563875.1 of Diabrotica virgifera virgifera. Classification (NCBI taxonomy): domain Eukaryota; kingdom Metazoa; phylum Arthropoda; class Insecta; order Coleoptera; family Chrysomelidae; genus Diabrotica; species Diabrotica virgifera. Next base: position 191,120,103 of record NC_065444.1, on the reverse strand, counting down.
CATGCCCTTTTTGTTGAAACTAAAAAAATTTAAGAACTTCGCTAGAGAGTATTCCCTCCTCTGACAGTAATAACAGCTTGCAAAAAACGATGCCTACCACTCACCGTGGTGGCCATCTTCGAACACCGCTACAATTATTCTTATCACCACAACAAAACCTATGCTCATAGGGCATTCCAACATGCTGTCAGAATTAAACCAATATGGCGGCTGGGAAACAAACATAAATGCTATTCTATCAGTGCTTGATGTGTTTTGGATAATTTTTCTTGCGTTTCTTTCGAATTTTGTTTTGTACCAGGATTAATTTAACATTATCACTGAACAAATTTAGTTAAAAAGATATGCCTCATTTCTTTTGGTTTTGAAATGTGGAATGCGAAGTTATCAATGTCGTACAAAAAATATAAACACCAAAGTCTTGGAATTCCCTATTACAGTACACTGACAGTGACAACACTACATAAACAATTTATTATTGACGTTAAAACCACAGATACAAAACCTATGCTGACAATGGTTCTTGGGAGTTAGGATTATAGGCCATTTTAATCTCAAACCTTTATCCAAACAGCAACAACAAAAATGTTTTCAAACAATCCATTAGTAAACTATGTTACAACAGAAACTAGTTCATATGCCTTGTCCGTTACTAATGTTGGAATTTAAAATGGCTATTCTGACTTTGTGTACGGCACGTCTGAATAGTTCGACAAATGACAATCCGAACCATTGCCGGAAGTTGAGTGTCTCCTCCTCCTTGGACCTCTTCTTAGCCGTAGCAACGGCGCGGCGGATCCAGCAACCTGTCAAGGTGGGGGCAATGAAATAAAAATTTTCTCGTCACTGGCGTAGGCAGGATTCTTTTTCAGAATGGGCTATTACTTTCTTTTTCTTCATGTTCCATATCCTTTCAGAACGTTGGTTAGCATCATAGCTTATATTTATTCACTGCCATTTTAGATGAACCACGAAGTGCTTCTTCGTCCTGGACTGCGTTTGCCTTATATTTTCACATAATATTTTGTAGCAACCTATATTTGGGACCACTTATTTAATTACATGTCCGAAATACTCCAGCTTCCTCTTGTTGATGCCTTTTAAAATCGTAGTAGTCTGGCTGAAACGTTCTAGTATTCTGGAGTTTCAAATCTTCTCCACCCAAGAAACTCTTAAAATTATTCTATAGCACCATATTTCTAAAGCCTCAAGGCGATTTAGATTAATTTTATTCACAGTAAAAGTATACCATACAGTAAGACCAAGACCACGTACTTCTCTTTTTGTAGCGAAGTAGGCGCATCCTTAATTCCAGTTTTAGGTCTCTGTTACATAATAATTTGGACGTCCTTCTAAAAGCGGCTTTTATTCGGAGGGTTTTTAGTAAATGATCAAATAGATTTAACTAACTTTGCTTTGTTAAATATATTTAATTAAAACGAACATACATCCAAAGTTTGTAAATTTATTTAAAGTTACCTTAATAACATTTAATAATTATTTTCTAAAGGATAGCAAAACTTGTAATTTGGTAATGTTTATCAGTAGTACCATAAACACCAACTATATTTGATATTTAATCGCTATTAGACGAAAACGCAGTATCGCTCGAAGTATATCCCATAAATAAATCACACAAATTTATTAACAATATTTTCTATATTAATTTTAAATCAAAATGAGCATGGAGTAAAGCTAGACCTAACAATAGATTATGACTCCTTTTGTTTCCAAGTCAAGTTTTAAGGCGTTTGAAATCAGAAAACGATTGTTAATTTTAAATAATCAATTTTATTATATTAATTTTAAATCAAAATGAACATAAAGTAAAGATAGACCTAACAATAACAATCGATCCTGACTCATTTTGTTTGTAAGCCAGGGCTTCCCAAACTTATTCGTACTGTGACGCTCTTGGGACTTTGCTATTTTTTTGCGACGCCCCTCAACCCAATCCCCAATAATACTTACCAATTTTAGTACTAGCCTAGTAACAGCTTATAGTTATATTTTTATTAGAAATTAAAAACTAAATAAAAACATAGGCACAAAAGCAAAAAAAGGATATTTTTTTATGTAACTGGCTGGTTAATGTGAGGGATGTGCTTGGTTTTTTGAGCACAGCTTATGAAACCCTTATGAAGGCTCCAGTTTGGAAACTGGCACTCTCATTTCTTTTTCTAAGTTTATGTTTGAACTGTACTTGTTTTTAATTACTGCAACTGCAGAAAAGCCCGTTGCGCACAAGTACGAAGTCTCAAATGGCAATAAAACCTTTAATGCAGCAGTGTTGATGGCATGATATTCCTGAGAAACTGAGCTCCAAAAGGCAAACAGTTTGTCATTGTCATATTGAAGCTTTAGGCTGAAATCAAAGGACAATTCTGTCAGTTGTTCTTCTTCCTCTGTTGAAAGTATCGATGGTGTGGATGACTGGAAGGGTTTGTGACCCAGTCATATTGCTCCAGATCTTCGGGAAAATATTTCTCAAAGTTTTCGCTCAATGATATTATGTGCTGTGTAAACATAATTTTAAAGAGGGATCGAAGATTTCTATCGATTTTTTTTTGTAGAATACCTTGTAAAGCAGGGAAACCGTCAATTTGTTGATCTTCTAATTTTCTCTTTCATACAAGCAACTTCTTCTGAAACCCAATAATTTTATCTGCCGATTGCATAATATGAGTATTGTTTCCCTGCAAAAACTTATTAAGAGCATTTAATTTGTTAAGTATGTCACAGAGGTATGCTAATTTTATTACGAACTCTGAATGAATAAAGTTTTGCGCATTTCAAGGGTCTATCGACTTGATGTTACATATATTTTTTATTTGATTTATTTACTAATATTTTTTACTCATTTAAAATCAAAAAAATATATTTTCTGTATTAAACGTCCGGGCTGACAGACGACGCTCCAGGCACAACGCCGCGACGCCCCAGGGCGTCGCGACGCACAGTTTGGGAAGCCCTGTTATAAGCCAAGTTTTAAGGCGTTTAAAAGCAGAAAACGATTGTTCTGCACGTGATGTACTAAAAGGCAAAGTAAGCAATATTTGTAATAGTATTTTACAATGTGGAAGCACATCCTCATCGCAAAATTTAAAGCTTTGCATGACCGAATTTTTACTGTTTGTAGTTCATATCTTAAATTAGCCTTAGATGAGAATGACATTTTTTGAAACGAAACTGAGTCATTAATTTGCCACAAAGAAAAAACAAATCACTATTGATATCTGGTATCTGGCATTAGATGGTAATAAACAGATTTATTGTGAGAATTTTTCATTTATTATGCTCTAAAAACTTTTAATAATCTTCGATTTCAAGGAATTCTGTGTTATGTTTCAGTTATTCAGTTATCAACAGGACAAAAAACTCACTATTTATTTTCAATCGTGATTATCTCTTTCTTAAAAAAACTATCAGTAGACACCAGGCGAGGTCTCAAGGAGGGGGCAATTGACCCCATTGACTTCCCTTGGATCCGCGCCTGAGCCGTAGTACTCTATATTTATTGTGCCTCATAAGGTGACCCAAGTAGTCCAACCTTCTTTCCTGTATAGTTCTTCCTACCTCCTCTCTTTACCTATCCGCCGTAGTACCTCCTCGTTGGTCACGTGCTCACGTGCTACCTCCCAGGACATACGTATTATACGCCTGTAAGCCCACATTTCAAAGGCCTCTCCTTTTTTCATTAATGTTGCGGTCACTGCCCACGTCTCCATTCCATAACAAAACCGGGAATACAAAACCAATTCAACTGTCGGATTTTGAGAGGTAGGGTCAGGCTTTTAGTGGTAAAAATTTGATTCATGGTAGTGAACGATGCTCTTGCTTTTTTCTATTCTTATACGTATTTCCTCCGTTTGATACCGACTTACATTAACTCTTGATCAAGTAGATGTACGAATCCATGTGTTCAGTTCTTTGATTGTCTAATATCACTTGTCTTGGACGTTGTTGGGTGTTGCTAACGTAACATCCATTTGGTTTTTGTGATGTTTAGTTTGAGTTCCTATTGTGCACTTGTTTTTTGCATCTTACTCATTAGGCACTTCAGTTTCTTCATACTATTCGCTAGAATCACAGTGGCATCAGCATATTTTATGTTATTAATTATTTCTCCATTTACCTTTATTCTGCCTTCTGTGCTTTCCTCCAGCGCTGTCTTAAATATTTCTTCTGAGTATACATTAAAGGCAAGCTTCCACAGACCCGCATCGTACGCATCGGACGCATCGTACGCAATGGATTTTAGTTTGCCTTGTACAGAAACTTATGTAACCGCGTCCACTGATCCGCATCGTACGGATCGCATTATCGGCAATAATTGAAGGGCTCGGGTGAAGATAATGGTATCTAACATTTTTGGCGAAATCTACTTTTTATATGGAATTAATGGTAAATGTGGCTAGAAATAGATTCCTTGTGAAGATTTATCGATATCTTGATAGATGGCGCTACAGTAGCACCCTAACATCCTGGTAACTAACAGTCGTCGTGACGAATATAATGGTATCTGTCATCATGGCGGCGAACACTAAGTTGTTGTGTGAACAAAATAAGAGAAATTTGCAAGAAATATGTGACACAAATGGTAGTTCTGAATGCGATGATAGCGATAAAGATCCAGACTACAGTTTTAACGAAGAGATTGGCAAGAAAAAGGTAAGTTTTTGAATATTTGTCTCTAACTTCATTTAGCATGAAAATAATGGTAATTGTGTAGATACCATTTTTTACGTATAATGACGAAACTAACGAATATAACCAATTCACGAGTAGTTACCATTATTTTCGTCAATTTACATGTGCAGTGATACATTGTAAAGATCGGGCTAATGCTTTTAAATGCATTTATTTTTTTCGAATATTGAGAAAACTAATAAGTATTTTTGAAAAATTTAAACGCCGAATGAAAGACAACATTATTACCGAGGGCCGAAAGTACTTGAAAACTTCAATAATGTTTATTTTAATAAGTTACGGGGCTGAAAATGAAGAGAAAATTTAGTGTGATTTTTAATTTTAAATATCTTATTCAAAAGAAACTTTTTGTTTATTTTAAGGGACATTCGACCTTCGGTAACAATCTAATCTTCCATTCTGTGTTTAAATTTTCAAAAATACTTATTATTTTTCTCAGGATTCTAAAAAATGTATGCATTTAAAATGCATGGACCCGAAATTTTCTTATGTTTAAAAATGTTCTGTATGTACAAATTTATTTTCTTTGCAGAAACATCGTAAGATATGGCTTACACCTTTGCCCAACAACAATACTAATGCAGTATCTGGTGAACCTGACAAGGAAAACTCTGTTCGAGGAAGAAAAAGGAAACGCGGATGTAACATTGATCAGCGACAACAAAACAAACGCAACAGTGGGCAATCATATACTTGTAAAAGAGGAAAGGGAAACGTTATACCTACTACAAAAATCGATGAGAGACGATTGTTTGTGCAAATGTTTTGAGGTAGTATCAGCAGACGAAAGGAAAAGTATTTTTCAGAAGTTTTGGGAGATAAATAATTTTAATACCCAAAATGCGTATTTATTTGGATGCATGCAGATTAAAATAAAGGCCCGCAGTACCAAACCAAAGGACTCGCCTTCCCGAAGGAGTCACACTGTCGAATATTTAATAACAGCTACAGGCAATACGAGGTATCAAATTTGTAAGAAAGCATTTCTGAATATTCATGGACTACAACATAATAGGGGTAGAGTCGAGAATATTGCTAAAAACATCAAACAAGGTTTACTAACGCCGTAAATTGAATGTCTGTCGCAAAATCAAGAATGTGTATCTGCTGATAAGTTTCGAAGAGTATTTACCGAGGATTTTAATATTAAATTTAAATCACCTAAATCTGATACGTGCCACATATGTGATTCAATCTATGTTAGTATGAAAGAGGCTACGATACAAAGAAATGAGGAACAAATCCAAGCGCTAAAATTGAAGCAAAAACTGCATCACAGGAAGGCTAAAGCTGGACAAGACGCTATAAAAAACGCAACAAAAACAGCACAAGAGAACAACGAAACATATGCAATAACATTTGACCTTCAACAAGCACTTCCAACCCCCAAATTGTCTACTGGTCCTACATTTTATAAAAAGAAACTTTTTTCTTACAATCTCGGTATACACTCATTGTATCCCTCACAGGGATACTTTTATTTATGGGACGAGTCAACCGCTGCTAGAGGCGCAGACGAGATCGGAAGCTGTCTGCTTAAACATTTCCAAATGCACAATATTAAAGGACATACGTTAATAGCTATTTCTGATAACTGCATCGGCCAAAATAAAAACTGGTCTTTGGTTGGAGTGTGGCTTCGTTTACTAGCTCTGGGAAATTTTAAGGAAACAATACATATTTTTCCACAGGTTGGACACACAATGTTACCATCAGACAGAGATTTTGCTGTTGTAGAAAAATACGTACGAGCTCATTGTCAATATGTATATTCTCCAGCTGAGTGGGAAAACATACTGAGAACATGCCAAAGGAAAAATCCATTCATCGTTTACAAGATGAATCAAGAAGATTTTTTAAAAGTGTCTGAAATGAGAAACTATTTTGTACAACCCAAATCTACACCGGCTAATCCATGTAGTATTAGAAATGCTGTGCGAATGCGCTTCTTGCTGAAAACTTTGAACATATCGAAATCGCTGATACATACAATGGTGAGTTTAATTCATACTCAATTCAAAAAAGAGGAAGAACTGGGATCCTACAAGAACATTTTATTCAAGATCTTCAGAAAAAATATGCTACACGGCTTGGTATTGAACCTAGTAAATTGAACATGTACTTTCGTGTTTGTCCCTCTAATGTATTTCTTATTTCTATTATTGTTTCTTGTGCTTATTTCTAGTAACATTGTTAAGTATATTTGTTTCATTTTTATAACCTATGTGCAATTCAATAAACGTAAAAAATGGTATCTACAGTGTTTTTTATTCAAAGTATCGTTTTACTAATAAAACTAAACTTCATTTTCAGCCGTGAAGTTAAAATAAGCTAGTTAGAAGATTAACGATTATACATGTGAAAATACTGCTCTGACAAATGTCATTACAACAGAGTAATTAATTAGTAAACTTTTAAGTTGAGTTTCTGGACATTTGCAGAAGTGTGACTTACCATTATCTTCACCCGAGCCCTTCAATTGTAAGGCAAACTAAAATCCGTTGCGTACGATGCGTACGATGCGGGTCTGTGGACGCTTGGCTTAAAGAGAATAGGAGACAAGATACAGCCCTGCCGTATCCCTTTCTTGATCTTAATTTTATTGGTTAATGTAGATCTTAGGTTAACTTTAGCTGTTGGACCCCAAGAGGGACTCGCTATTTTGTTTGAATGTCTTTATAGTCGATTCCTACTAGTTAAAAATGTTAAACGTTAAAAACTAGTTAAAAAAGAATAAAAATTTCTACAATAAATTCAAATTACTTTGTAACCCTAACTTTATTCTCAGCAGATGCTCACCTCATTGCGAGGTGTGTATAATTTATCCTTATAAAACCTGTAAGTATGTATATATTATCAAACTTCGGTGAAAATTGCACTAAGTATAATATTATATTATAAGATTTTGCCAACCTAGATTCCTAAAATATATGACCTAATATTTCGTTATTTTAAGACTTCAGGTAAAGAGTTTACAGCCAAGAGACTTCATTTTCATTTAAGGTTTGTGGTTGTATTCTGGTGTCAATAAAAATGTCTTAATTAACTGGTGAAAACATAAACATTCTCAAAGCCAGCAATAAGATTAAGCATCGGAAGTCAATATTTATATAAGTAAATGTGTAATTTGTACTAATTGATAAACTTTATAAAAATTATGTTTGGGTGATTCAAGGAGTGCTAAAGAAAAACGTTAAAAATAAGCCGGAATACTGTTTTTTCTGATAACCATCTGTTGCAAAGTGGTGGTACTTCATCCAAGTGTCTTATTGTCAAGAATAACAATTATTGAACGCTGTGTTAGGTTACAGAGGCCTAGTGAATGTATACCATATTATTTTGAACTCATTTGATAGCTTAAAAAAGTTTTTGTCGCCTCCGATATAGTCCCTCCTAGCTATGCGAAATATGATTGACAATTCATATTATCTGCCACATTATATATGCAGGGCTATTAATCTCCATGAAATAGTCCTTCACTGACGAATGTTCAGTTACGAAGCTAGTTGTGATTCTGAGAACAGAAAAATATGTACTTTTGACCGTTAAAAGTAGAAAACTGCAATATTTTGGACATTTTATGAGCGAGATAAAAATAAGTATCAACTTCTTTTACACATATTTCAGGGGGGGGGAAGTCTAGCGTGTAGAAAGATGCGAAAAGAAGACTGCGAAATTTTAGGAGATTGATTTGGTCGTAACTTGAATGAGCCTTTATGCAGCTCTATCTAAGATCCAAATAGCAATGATAATAGTCAAACTTTAAAACGTTGGTCTAGTAGTTTTGCGCTCTTTTGTATTTTTGAAGGCATATATAACCTCTCGTAATAATGGTGGTTCCAGTATCCTGTGTGGTTTCTAATGACAGTTCTTCTCTTTCATCGTTAAATAGTTGTTGGATGTAATAAGTCCACTGACACACTATCTCCTTTACATCACTAATAAGACCCCCTTTACCAATTTAAGTATAGTTATTAATTCTTTCTTGGTAACCTAATGCTTTCACACTTTTTTCAGATCTTCTTTTCCTTGTATCAGTCGAAGAGCCATCTCTCTTTCCTCTCGATTTTTTTTCTGATGGTTCTCGAAATTTCGTTGTATTTGATCAGATCTTATGCTTTATATTTTCTTCGTTTTTTCATAAGTTCAAGGATTCTACTGTTCACTAAGGTTTTCCTTTTTTTTTTTTTTTCAAAAAGTGATTTAAGGTGTTCTTTTCCAACTAACTTAAAGGCATGTTGCAGTTTACCCATTTTTGGTAGCCAATGGTTACATTTTTCACATTATCTTCTTTGATTTTCCTTAATTTCTAGTTTATTTTACTTTTAATTTTCGCATGTGCTGTCGTGCTTAAGCTGCTTTATATCCATGCCTTTCTCGGGGCCACTCTTTTATAATCAAATTTTATATTGACTATTAAGTCATAAAGATCTTAGCTTATTGGTCTTTACCAAAGCCATCAAATTAAATAAAAAAGTCATAAATATTATGCCATTCTAACGTAACTTACTATGGACTAAACTACTAACATGCCTTGTTTCTAAATGATTCTTGTGATAAAAAAATATACAAAACCAGTGTGCGAACTAGAAAATTCGATAAAATTATGTACTTATTTACAAAAGTATTGCATATATTTTTAAATTATCATTTGAAGTGAATTTTTGGTGTTGCAGTCGTTAGTCCCCCCAGTGTCATAGGTCTGTGGTTTCTTTTCCAAATGCGATTTTTTAAAATTTAATTTCAAATGCTCGATCGGATATAAATTTGATATGGGCTACCCGTATAGGGTGGCCAATAAAATTTTTGAAGTGAATCTCATCAAGGTAGATATTAACTATTCTAGCGACATGAGGACGTGCGTTATCGTGAATTAGCACGAATATGTCATAATATGTAATATGATTAGCAAATAGAAAAACATGATCTTCTAAAATGTTTACAATGTACATATAAGCTGGTATTCGCCCAATCACCTCCACACGTTCGGTGTGTCCTTTCCGGTATTCTCCAATTGAGGACCGCTACCTGAACAGCCAAAATAAGTGCACCGAATTACGGACCGTACGAGAGATAGTTAGGTAGGTTAAGGTAGGTAATTAGTGTTAATGAGGGTCCGATTCTTTAACGAGATTTTAATGAGTAAAGAAATATTTAATAATAAAATATTATTTTAGATTTAGTGTATTTTGAGCTGTCTTGAAAGGTAGTCAAATTGAGTGAACTTAAAATAATCTTAAGTGAAAAGGGATACTCATTACTTGTGTTGGATGATTATAAGTATCGTGAAAAAAGTGGTGAAAAGTTTTGGATCTGTGTGTACGGTAAATAAATGTAACGCAAAATTGTTTACGCTAGGTGTAGATAATACAATTTCCCGAAAAGAAACAGTGCACAATCCTGAAAATGATATAAAGAAATGAATATGTATTACAAGAGAAAATTTTACAAACATTATGCTTTTATGTGTAAGATATTGTTTCTTAAATAGGCGATAAATATCTACGATTATTGAGATTCGTACTTTTAATAATATTTTATACCTGAGTATAATGATTTCATTATCAGAAGTCTCGGTCCTCAATTCGTGCGATTTTTTCAGGTATAAAAGTAAACCCTTTAAAAGTAAATTCGTGTCTGCCCGTCCTTTCAAGGCAATACCGTTCCATTTCATAGCATTAGGCCGATGCCACATTATGCGTTTTGACCGGATGCGTTTGCGCCGCATCCGGTGAAAACGCATAGTGTGACAGATCGGTCCGGTTGCGTTGGAAACGGATGCGTTTTGAGTCATCGGTACGCGCTTACAAACTGCACCAGACTAAACGCATAGTGTGACAGGTCGGTCCGGTTGCGTTGGAAACGGATGCGTTTTCACCGCATCCGGTCAAAACGCATAATGTGGCATCAGCCTTACGTCGCCATCACCAAAACTAACGCTGTAGTCAGGTTACAACCGGATTACCGTTGTTAAACAACTCTTCTGTAGACGAAGTTTTGACAATCTCGTTTCTATATTATGGTGAGCGGTATTTATAGTTGTAACCTCATACAGAGCGTTAGTTTTGGTGGTGGCGGCATAGTGGTATGAGTGCCCAAGTAGCACCGAACGGGTTTATTAAGTATTTTAAGGATGCTTTAAAAATGTAGAATAAAATTAAAATTAAAACCATTTGGTTTTTAAGTAAACCTTAAGGTTGCAATAAAACCGCTTTCAGCATAATAGGGCCTACACTAAAGGAGGTACAAAAAACCAAAAATAAAAACATTCAAAACTTTGTTTTCTTAAACAACTGGTTTTAAAGCTGCCGTGAAGGTATTTTTAAAACCTTGTTAAAAGAGACTTTAAGTGTAGATAGTTTTATAGCAAACTTAAAAAGGTTTTCCAAATGGAGACTTTTACCTTATTATAAATATAAACTCCAAATTAAAATGATTCTTTAAAACCATATAATGTATTTTTATTCCATATAGGCCAACAAATTTTTACATGTGTTTTGATAGGTAGATACGTATTTGTAACCATAAAATAATAAAAATTACTTGGATATTTCGGACAGTCAAGGTAGAAAAACACTTGCGCACCCAATTTTATATAAAACAATTTCACAAAAATAGCTCTAACTAACTCACGCGCCCTAAAATTTCTGAATTTTGGCAATTATAAAAATAATAATAAAAAAATATTTAAATCCGAAAAATATGAATGTGAAAGAAAAATAATTTTATCTACAATTTTAATGTTTTAATGTTAAAATAAATCGAATTTATTACTTTAAGTCACTTCTTTATAATTTTTATGTAAGCCTTAAATTGTAATCTATCACGGCTTTCAGCATATCTAGAAAGCAATATGACAGAAAACAAAATAAAACTATTTATACTATTGACAGAGAATTGTTAAGATCAATTGGTTATATTTTATACCTTTCCAAGAGCATATATCCTACATAAAAGAAAGGTTGCTTTGGAATTAAAACCGTTTAGTTTTAACGCTGCTGTCAATAATTCCACTAGGTTGTAATGTGAATCTAATCTAAGATCGAGGCGTCGTTGTACTGTGTGTATGTGTGTGGTATTCTTCATTTAAAATGACCAGTTCGTTTATGTTTTATGTACTTGCGACTTGTTTCTTCCATACTAACTGTACTTCCTCTTTTTACAACACACTACACCACTGTATCGCTCTAAAACAAATGGCCGACCATTTTGAATATGAAAGAAGAGGGGATGAGTTTAATTTTATTGATTCTAACAAGAAGCATAATTTAGTCTTTACGATAACCAAATTGATCCAGTTAAGAGCGTCCGGTTTTAATATAGCCTACGATTGGCTTTTCAGAAAGCAATTTTAAAGAACACTAAAAAAGTAGCTTTAAGGCATATAATTTACTGACATAATTGTCTTGAGATCAAGTAGTTTTAAAAATAAGTTTTATTAGTCATATTAAAAAAATCTTTAAAACTCCAATAAAACAGAAGGTCACAAAATAGAATCTAATAAAACCAAACAGTCCGGAAGTTTTTCATAAAACTAATTAGTTTTAAAGTGAACTGAGAGTAAACCAATTTAAAACCACAATAAGACAAATTATCTATTAAGATTAATTAGTCTTAATTGATACTCTTATTCTAAGTAGATATTTTAAAACTAGTGCCAAATGCTTAAGTGACAGCTTTAAAGTTCTGACAAGTATACAAGGGTATATCTACAAGGTAACTTTAAAACCATTATTTTCTTATTTACCACAATAAAATTTTTATAAACCGTAAATAAAACTAAACTGTTTTTATTGTGCTACTTGGGTGGTATTTCTTTGAAATGACATACTAAAGTTGTGAAGGTTATGGAGAGAATGACAGCTGACATGTACATTAAAAACGTTTTAGAATATCATGTTTTACTATTTGCCAGCAATATTGAAAATGACAAATTCGTGCTGACGTATGTCTTCATTCTTCATGTCGCTAGAATAGTCGCTAGCTTCAATTTTCTATTGGCCTCCATATAGCCCATATTAGATTTAAATTCAGTCAGGCATTTATAGGACACTTCAAAACGTCGCATTTGGACAATAAATCCTATTTTTATGACACTGGGGAGCTAAGGATAGCAACACAAAAATTTCACTTCTCATGATAATTTCAAAATATGCAATATTTTGCCCGTTATTGTATATAACTGGTGAATGTAATACTAAAGTGTCATATACATGTACCTTATAAAATAAAAAAATAATGCTTCATATATACCTTCTAAAACCATTATTCCGTAAGCAGGAATAACTGTTCCCAATACTATAATGATTACTACTTTTATAAAATATAACATATTTTGGTTTCTTTCAGCAAAATACAGCAAAAAATAATCTTCAACGTTTAAAAATGCTCTATGGAACCTTTCCATTTTCCTAATCTTCTTAACTAGTAGCTTACTTACTATCTTTAATTTCAGATAAGTCATTGCTAAAAAAATTGCATGTTAATTGTTTATATAAATTGTTTGTTACGAATTGTTTTATTATTATGTTTACTAATAATAAATCTAAAATAAAAAATCTTGTTAGCAAATGCATATTCTTATATAGGAGACGTGTCGGAAATAACCTAATTTTTTTAATCCATGAAAACAAATTTTACCGAATTACAAGACTTTTACGAAGTAATAAAACATCTTCCATTTTCATAAACATTTAATTTGAAATGTTTACAACTTGTATTGAAATTTAAATGGATTTACCTAGTTATAGATATTCAATAGGTATAGGCCAGCGACATTTAGTGCAACTTTTTATTTTGAGCAGTGTACTATAGATAAGTTGTGTGTAGGGTGTAGAGAAGTATCAGAGATAAGTACCATAAATGAGAATTAAACACATATCAGTAACAAAGACTTCAACAAATCCTAAATATGCAAACATGCGTGGGACATCCAGCACAAAATACAATGGAAAAATTCATCAATAATCATTAAATAAACACACGAAGAAGACAAAATTAAAAGAAGTAGCTCCCCTACTTACGGAAGCAAAATTTTCAGCAGGCTGAAGTTGCCAATACTAACAGAATAAGGCAATAAAAAGAATATACCAACCACAGCGGCGTAATAGGAAGTCAGAGTACATTACCTGCAATTTATGCACTATACGTATCATCCTCAACACAAGAAAAACGTAATTCCATTTTCCTTAAATTTTCAGGAGAGCCTAAAAACAGTAACATTAGAAGAACATGTAACTCCAACATGGGTTCATAAAATAAAATATGGAAAACCATGTTACTCCAGCGATAGTTTAAAGCAACAAAATTATTGTTGACCAACGACAAATTTATTTTTAAATCGTACTAAAAACATTTATTACCTAAATCAACTTACTTTCGCTTACTTCCTTACAGATGTAAAATTAGAACTTAAAAACCTCTATTTCACTCCAAAACAAATCAAATCAACGGCAATAATCACGTAACTGACTTAACAGAAAATGCGGAGGAGTTGGGTGTTTTACTAACATATAATTTTTTGACAAGGGTGATACCTGCTTTTCTAGTATACATTTTAAAATTAGGAATCTACATTTAAATGACGTATTATTTGTCGGATGGCTAGAATAGGCGATTGGTTAATGGATGGCAGTAAAATCTCATTTTAAGTAAAAATTGGAGTTACGCGGTTTTCTTGTGTCCCCGACGATATGCAACACCAAATACACAAACATGTAATCCACATTACAAAACCTAAATTGAACAACCACAGCTACTAGACACATGATCCATACATCAACAAACATCACACAAAACATTCAGACTTTGAAATTCCGAGGCAAAAAGAGCAGCATCAAATTTTTTCTACCATAATCATGATGTTGCCTACAAGCTCGAGGTCAAGGGAGTAAACTATTAATTTGAAAAACATAACCTAAACAACATCTGTTGGTCATATATATCTGCAGAATCTTTAAAATAGTCTTTTTTAAAAACGATTTCCGGAGTGAAAATCGGAACGTCAAACGTTATTTAAAATATAATTTTCAGTAATAATTACACGAGAGCTCTAAAATAACAGATTTGTATCTCTGTAAAGAAATATTGAAGGGTTGGTACCCAAATAATCCTTATACAGATAATTACTGCTTCATCTGCTACAACATTCTTTAGTTACAAGTCTTCGAAGTGCATTATAAACAATAATATTAAATCAGCCAAAATATGTCGCAATTCTACGTACAATAATATAATTGATTCCTCATATGTTTTGTCGTCAATTTTATATTCTATTGTTACTTACCACAACACGTCTATAAGTTCACCTGCGGTCAATGTCACTCCAATAGTACACATCTTATAAGATTATTTAAAATTAACTTAAAACATATTATTCTATACAGAGTGTCCTACCTATATTACATCCCGAGTGACATTTTGACAGTTTTGACAGAGTGACAAAATGTAACGAAGGCAAAACAGATACGTTGAGTAGCTGTCAAAATTATACGTAATCCCTCTGTTAGATTTAGTTTTATACAGTCTGTCTAATTTACTTACCGTTGCACGTCATTATCTACGCCAGAGATCTAAGTTGACATAGTTGTCAAAGGATAAAAAAATCCTGAATCCATTTTAAATCAAATAGATCACATAATTATTGCGATGTGGATTATACATCAAAACAAATTAATATTCAATGTAAGTAAATAAAAACTTTAGAAATAGAGAAACAGAATTAAGTTATAATTTTACGTTAAAGTAAATAATAAAAACAGTTAATATAATAAAACAAATACTTGTAGTTAAAGAATATAAACAAATATGAAGTGTCATCACCGCAACTGTCAAATAAATGTTACCAATTTATTCTAAAATGTCACCTTCGTTCGATTACAGTTACAGTGTTTTCCGAGCAAATGTGCTTCATAAAAAGACTTTATAATCCATTTATACAAATTAAATGAAACATATTATTTTGTATTTCTTTAGGTTGACATTAACAGAAATCTTTAAATATTATTTCTACGCGTATATAATAGAATATGTCTAGTGGCTGTAATTCCAGTGTACTAAGCAAAATGATTCTAAAAAAGAACACACCTACCGCCTAAATAATTCGTGTTGGTATTATGTGACATCACAGGTTATGACGCGGATGACGTGCAACGGTAAGTAAATTACATGAACTATATGTACATATATGATTGTAGTATATATCGAAAGTTCGTTTCTTTATTGTCATTTCTCTATAGAAAATATCAATCTAATTTTTAGCGTAAATGCAGTTAAATTCTTGCTGCCAGCTGCTAAATATTTGTTGATTTAAGATTTCCCTGTAAATCTCTTGGCACCTACTAAAAATATCTTAGCGTTTTGATACAACTACAACTAACAATGAAACCTAAAAGCGGGAGTGAAGACAATAGTGAATACAAAACAGTGCACTTGGACCACACACTAAGGCAACGAGAATACACCTAACGCTTACTTAAACAAAAATAGATACCTCTTTTCGGCAGACACTTGCTGAACTCTCTCTGAATAATGTGAGGACAGGCTAAAATTAGCAATATTATTAGTTACTAATCATAGGTATCTAGAAAAATATACCAGAGGTGTGTTATAAAGAATTATAAATCGTAAAGGAAAAATACTCGTCTTACCTCTATCGAATCGTTTATATTAAACAAAACAAAATCGCCCTAAAGTCGATTTTTATCTTTTGTCATATCTAACGATCTCAAAATTATTTCAATGTAGAGATCAATTATTAACCGATACTGATCTTTCGATAACTCAACTGCTTTTCTGTCATTCGTTTAATAACCTATTAAAGTACTTTTTCCATCTCTTTTTGATATCTTTTTCGTGAACTATTTATTATTTTCGTTTGCTCTATGGCGATCTTCTAGTTTCGAAAATGTGTCACTATTGTTTTTCCACTCTTCTCTAGTTCATATAGCTTCTCCTTCATTTCTTTGGTAAATTCATTTTAGAACTAGTGCCACTACCAGATCTCTTTATCCTCAAACTGCTTTCCTCAGGATTTTCTAACAGCAGTGTCTCCAATAGTGCTGGCCACATTTCTTCAAATTGTCTGCTTTTTCCCGGAATATACCTTTCTCATCTTTTAATAACTACCACTTGATTTTTTGTGGTCCTCGCCGATATTTTGATTAATTTCGCTTTTTCATTTTAATAAATGTGTCATTAAACTCCATTTTCAATTCTGCTGCTAATAGACCTGGATCCCGCGTACCTACAAGAAAAGTTGATTAATAGCAAGGTGAAAATTTGTTAATAGCTTAACGGTGTCTAGTCGGACAAACTTTGATGTATGGGAACACTGGAACAGGGGAAGTTTTAATTGTGGAACAGGTGAAAAATTTATAACGTCAGACTACGAAAACGTTCCATGTATTTTGTCGGACAGAACTTCAAATTAATTTTTTACAATTTCGTTAAACTCTCATGCAAAAATCAGACTGGTGTTCATTCACCAACTGGGCATCTTAATGAGTAGAACACGAAGAACATGTCAAATGATAGGAATCATGTTGGTTGGTAATAGCAGTCTGATTTTTGCATGAGAGTTTAATGAAAGGGCAAAAATCAATTGGGTGTTCTGTCCGACAAAATACAAGCGACATTTTGGTAATCTGACGTTCCAAATTTTTAAACCGTTCCACAATTAAAACTTCCCCTGCTCCAGTGTTCCCATACATCAAAGTTTGTCCGACTAGACACCGTTAAGCTATTAACAAATTTTCTGCTTGCTATTAATCTTTTCTTTTTTGGTACGCGGGATCCAGGCCTATAATTGCACAATATTTCTGGCTATATTTCTAGTTCCAAAGCCTAGTCGTTTATGTATTGTTTTATATGTCATCTCTTAGATTGGCCAATATATTATTATGCAATAAAAATACCTCCTATTATGGCTCTATCCTATGATGGAATGTCATTCAGTATATCAACTAATTGAGTAAAAATTTAACCGATATTATTATATATTACTTATTCTTAAAACTTCTATTACGTCATCTTTAATTTTTTTGTAATTATACGAACTCCAATTCAATTTAAATATCAAAATTTTTATCTTTCACCCAGTTCTTTATCCATTTATCGTTTCAACCTTCCACCCCGTCTCATGAATGCAAACAACTTATATTCTCCTTATTTTAAGCGCATCTACGAACTGTATACACTTATCTGTATGACGTAAAGACAGCAGGTAGACAACAGAGTTTGAAATGAGACCAAAATTTCAAGACAATATCCTAAGTTTTATGACCTATAATAGTCTAACCTCTGAAATGGTCCTTATCTGGAAATCCGAACAGATGCTCAGTTTTCCTTCGGAAGAGTTTACCTCTTGAGAGGGCATCGTTTCAGAATAATTTTTGTGAGTATTGGAGTAGAAGGTCTTTTTATTATTGCCTTTGATCATTTTCCTTGATTATGTAAAGTAATGTTCTTATCAGTTAGACCCATCTATTTCTGATGGTCTCTGTTATGGCCTGACAGTATTTTTGGACGTTTCATGCCTGCATGCGCTTTATAGCAGCATTGTTTCCGGCTTGATTTGGCCACTACACCAATAACGCAAGCACAGTGCAGTTTTTCTCCACATTCGCTAAAATTTTTCTGTACAGGCCTCGATCCCTGTGTCCTATAATCCAACATATTATTTCCCTTAACCTGCTATTAGAAAACACATACTTTTTATGGGATAAAAGATATTTATACGAAAATAATATAATATTTTGCTGAACTGGCAATATGAATAAGTAGGCGAAATAAAAAAGTACTAAAATCTGCTTACCTCCGAAAAAAAAAACGACAAGACGGAACTTAATAATTCTTTTTGCATTGGATTCGTGAATGCGCCAGGAAACTTTGTGAGCCATAGCCATGAGATAATATTAAAAACTGCATACAAGAAAATGCATTCTTAAAGTGCATCTCAAACAGACAATAAAAAAATTCAGAACTCGTCAATTATTATCAGCGGAAATGAGTTCAATTTTGCTACTCGGGGGTTTTTGGGGTCGATTAAAAGGAATATGATGTCGTAAGTAATCTCCGGAGTACCTGTGCCTAGTGTACCTACTGTTTACCTTGTCTTGTGGAGTTTTCGGAAAATTCATCAAAAAATTAGACAAAAATCATTACTCGGGGTGTTTTTGGTGATGCTAACGACAAATATGACATCGAAAGTGATCTCCGGAGTACTTCATGCCCAGGATACCTACTTTTTACCTCGTCTTGTGGAGTTTTCGGCAAAAAATGTATTAAAAAATGAGCCAAAATCATGACCTGAGTGGTATTTGGAGTCGCTAACGACGAATATGACATCAGAAGTGACCTCCGGAGTACATGGTGCCCAGGGTACCTACTGTTTACCTCGCCGTTCAGAGTTTTCGGAAAATTCATTAAAAAATTAGTCAAAAATCATTACTTGGGGGTTTTTGTGTCGCTAACGGCAAACATGACATCGGAATTAATCTACAGAATAGCTGGTACCCAAGGTATTTACTGTTTACCTCTTTTTCTTGAGTTTTCGGCAAATTCATTAAACAATTAGACAAAAATCATTAGTCACGAGATAAATAGTAGGTACCCTGGCCACCGGGTACTCCGGAGATCACTTCCGATGTCATATTCGTTGTCAGTTACCCCAAAAACCCAAAAGTATTAATTTTTGACTAATTTTTTAATGAATCTGCCGAAAACTCTAGAAGACGAGGTAAACAGGTGGTACCCTGGGTACCAGGTTCTACGTAGATGACTTCCGATATCATATTTGTCTTCAGTGAGCCAAAAAAAACACACTATCATTTTTACATTTAGTTAATTACAAAAGAGAACAAAGAAATAGCTTCAAAACAACAAGAGAGATCGGATCATCAATAGTAACACCACCAGAACGATTGAACGACAGCACTGGAGGAACATAGAAAAATAAAATTCAGAGGCAAAAAATAAAAAGGAGAAGAAGCTTCATCAGTCATTAAGCAAACAAAAAATGAAATACAGTGTAAGAAAAATAAAACACCCTACCTGGATATTTGGCAGTATTTATTAGATCTAAAGGAAATAAAGAAACAGGTCGATTTTTGACCTAAGGGGGACACATTTTTACGGTACATACATCTTCCATTTGTCAACCCCCTCCCTTTCATCTCCCCCACCCCTTAATTTTAAATAGGTAATAGGGGTGGTGTGCTAACTCATTTGAAAGGTTAGTTAATTCTGTATTTAGTAATATTTACAGTGACATAATTATTTTGGTCCAAGAAAAATTATTTTGAATTAAATTAATTGACACAAAAAGAAGAATGTATGCTCAAAATTTTAACTCAAAATAGATTCTACTACTGACAGAAAATAGAGAAAAATGTTTATTTGACAAATAAATATTGTTTTCGCTATAATTCAATATTCAACGTAGCAAGAGGCAGATGGGTGGCAGCTTGAACATTGAAATTAAGCAAAAAGCAATGCTTATTTATCAAAAATTATTTTTTTCTGTTTTGTGACAGCAGTAGAATGTATTTTGAATTAAACAAATTACATACATTCTTCTTTTTGTGTCAATTAATTTAATTAAAATATTTATTTCTTCGACATCCTGTATAAATAATTATGTTAATGTTTATATTACTGAATAGATAATTGAGTAACCTTTCAAATTAGTTAGCACACGACCCTTATTCCCTATTTTAAAATAAGGGGTAGGGGAAGTGGAAAGGGTGGACTGACAAATGACAAATGTTTGTACCGTAAAAATGTGTCCCCCTTAGATCAAAAATCGACCTGTTTCGTGATTTCTTCACTCTGTATATTTCGGTGTGTAAACGTCGCGCGTTGTCTAAATTACCGATACTATAATTATTAAAAGTGCATCAATTGAACAAGCATAGCACTTAGTACTTAAAATAAATGAAATATCCGTAGAGATTTTTCAGTTAATTAAAAAAATAACTAAAATCGTTCTTACCTATTATCATATGGATCAAAAATGATTTTCATTGTTTTATTTTCATTAAGTCATCTTTAATTATCATTATGAATTATGAGGAATCTGCTGGAAGTTCAATACAGTGTTTACAGTATCTTCGCCAATTTCTAAATCTTTCCTAAAAATAGATTTCGAATATTCCAAAATATCATCAGCGAACATATTTTTAGTATGAGACATGGATGCCCAAATGCATAAAAATATAAGGTTTAATGGAAACAGTAAATCATAAGGTAAAATTATTTTTTAAATTATGAAAGACGTGGATAATAAGTAGGACTGGATCCAGCGTACCAAAAAAAAGTTTATTAAGAGGAAACAGTAGCGATCAACAGGTAGCGAAAACGCGTTCCAAGATTGCGGCTGTAATTTTGAATATTTTTTCGAGATATTTGGCACACGTATTCGTAATATAATAAAAAATGGCGGTACAGAGCCCAATTTGGAAAATATTTTAATATGTGGAAATTACTCTGTAATTAAATACAATATTAATAAAACCAGCCTGTACCGCCATTAAGAAGAACAAAAAAATACACTTTCTTTAAATAAACTTTTTTATCCAATGCCTAGATTTTGTGTCATTTTGGAACTACTAAAATTTTTTATTTCATTAATAGTTCCAAAATGACACAAAATCTAGGCATCGGATAAAAAAGTTTATTTTAAGAAAGTGTATTTTTTTGTTCTTCTTAAATGGCGGTACAGACTCGTTTTTTTAAATACTGTATTTAATTACAGAGTAATTTCCACATATTAATATATTTTTCAAATTGGGTTGTGTACCGCCATTCTTTATTATATTGCGAATACGTGTGCCAAATATCTCGAAAAAATATTTAAAATTACAGCCGCAATCTTGGAACGCGTTTTCGCTACCTGTTGATCGCTACTGTTTCACCTTAATAGCAAGTTGAAAATTTGTTATTAGAGTAACGGTGTCTAATCGGACATACTTTGCTGTATGGGAAAACTGAAACAGGGGAAGTTTTAATTGTTGAACGTGATTTTAATTTTCTACCATGTCATCCTGACAAGTTTCTGATTGTGAACACTAGCAGGTTATTTTGAAGTTTATTCAAAAGCAAACTTTATTTGTTATATGAAAGACTGTTTGTCCGACAAATATGTTGGATATTTTAACCCTTAAAGACTAACACCTTAAATCAATTACGTAAACACTAACTAACCGCCTGACAGACGTGTTTAACATTTTAGTGGTAATTTTTGTTTTTGTTAAATATTTTAATGCAAACAAATACCTCGATGACTTACTGAAAGTATTGATTATCTAAAAAACACAGTAATTGATCTAGATTTTCTGTATTTATTTAAATAAAAAACATTATAACAAGAATGGAAGGATTGTTTGTGTACCTTTTTACTCCTAAAAAAAAAAGTGTGATAAAATTTAAACAAATTAAAGAATCTTAATAAAAATTTATAATCGAGTTAAACAAAGAGTAAGAAAAATGAAAACAAAAAGGTTTTTAAAAAATGTTAAAACAAAAAAAAAAACTGACAGGTACTATAATTAGTACAGGGTAGCAATGGTAGTCAGTGGCAATATTTTCATCACAAATTGATTCCACTTCGCTTATGTCGTCTTCTACCTTATCAAACCATTTCAAAAGAGTTTCGTTAGGGTCTTTATTCCCTTATTTGATGTTTTTTGACGAACTGGGGCACATTATGTGTAACGACGAACTGGGCACAAACACTAACACCCCGTCTATTAGACGGAAATCACACTTTGAGCCTAAATATCTTTCGAATAACAACCTGCCGCAAATTGCCGAATTCAATACTGCTAAAGAACAACCCAATTTGAAAAGTCATAAACGGGTGACTTTCAAATGTTCAAGGAAGGGAAAATATCCCACTTTCGACAAGCGAGGCCGTCTGAGAGACGAAGTGTTAGTACTTAAGGGTTAATAAGTTTGACACGTCGAACATGTCAAATGACAGGAATTATATTGGTGGTAAATAACAGTCCGATTTTAGCATGAGAGTTTAATGGCAGGGTATCAAATCAATTGGAAGTTCTTTTCGACAGAATACTTCTTCTTTCTCGCAACTCCTTATGCCCATCAGGAGCGTCGGAGGTTTTATTCATCATCTATCCATATCTTTTATTTCTTGCGGTCCTTTGCTAACTCTTTCAATTTCTATAATATGATCAATCCATCTCTTCCTTGGCCTCCCTTTCCTTCTTTTACCATATCTTTTTGATTCCATCACCTGCTTTGGTAGGCTTCCTTGGACCATTCTGTTAATGTGTCCATACTCCATACCATTTTAATTTTATTTTTTGGATCTTGGTTATTATCGATTCCTGTTTCAGTCTTTGTCTAATGTCTTCATCTCTTATTCTGTCCAATTTCGTTTTTCCTTCTATTTTCCTCAGATGCTTTATCTCCGCTGCGTTTATTGTACTGTCTATTTTTGAATTGTCTACTTATGTCTCACTTGCATATATTAAAGTTGGTACAGATATTGCATTGTATACCTTCAGTTTTATTTCTTTATCTATTCCTTCCTTTCCAAATATTGTTTTATTTAGTGCATAGTAGATCTTATTTGCTTTTTTCGCCCTGTATGAGATTTCTTGATCTAGCTTTCCATCCTCTGATATTATTACTCCCAGATATTCAAACGTCGAGACTTTTTCTATTATTTCGTTTTTGCACCTAAATATCGTTTGGTTTATTTCTTCCCTTTTCTTTTGGGCTACTATCGTGGTCTTCGTTTTCTTTACATTTACCTCCATTTTCAAATTTTATATTTCTTCCACCCAGATGTCGATTAATTTTTGCATTTTCTCTTTATTGTCTGCTATTATTACTAGGTCATCTGCATATAGTAATCCCTCCATTCTCACTGGTACGAAATTCTTGTACCCTATGGTTGACTGCAATTGCCTTGACTTTCGTTTAGCGCTCTTCATTACTCTATCCATTACTAATATAAATAAAACTGGACTGAGACTGTCCCCTTGTTTTATGCCTCTCCATAGGTTTATAGACCTTCACTCAATAGACCAAAATTAATGAAACTTTCATTTAACAATGCATCAATTTCAAAAGATATTCTTAAACGCAAGAACTCATTAACGGGAACCCATTTTGATAAATTTATTATTAGAGATGATAAAACACCTAAGCAAATGGAGTATTTGGATCAGTTGAGAAAGGAGCTAAATGATCGAAAGGCTA